>NC_088988.1:15440050-15804783 GCF_963932015.1 Anas acuta | reverse complement strand
GGGCCAAACAATAAAAGCTACAATTCCACAAAACATCCAGTTATTGAAAGAATGCTAATAATATACAACATTCCAATGATGTATCAGTTACAGCATTTTAGGATTTAAATATACATTTCAGTTCTAAAACTGTTAAAATGTAGAGGTGGAGATATTTAAGAAGGTACTCAGGAAAAAGACTTAATAGTTCATATTACTGCACTCAATTTTATACTTGGTAAGTATTACCAATGTGTTTCAGAGAAGGAACAGTTAGCTGAAGAATAAAATTAGATACAGAGGGTATGGTTTTCATCTATCTTTAAAAGGATACAAATTTTGCTTTTGGCATCTCAAGAATTGTACCTTTGATTTCCTTTAGTTTTGATAAACATTGCTAAGCTAGAACAAAAGGCAGAGAGGGCACATGGAGGTGATGTAATATACAAGAACAGAAAACATACCCAGCAGTGAATGGAAAAAACTTGGCATATAAAGAAAGAAAAGGTGGCTTTGATGAGAAAGACAAGTTCAAGACTTTACAAAATTGGTCGCACATCTTCGACCTGTATCTAGTTTACAGGGAATCTATTTTTGCAGGCCCAAAAAGAAAATTGAAAATAAGGACACACTTCATTTGTTTAAAGAGGCTTGTTTTATTTTTGTATACTTGTGGACAGAAGCTTCTACTTAAAAGAACAAAAGTGAAACAAAAAAATCTGTAATAACTTTAGGATGTCACAGAACATTACTTGCCTGTAAGCAGTTTTCTTGTTTGGTTGTGTTTTTTTTTTTTTTTTTTTTTTTTTTAAATGTATTTCTACTGCAAATTCATTCCAAACTTCTAGTTACAAGGGTTTTTGGCATGAGGGATGCTGGGAAAGAAATGCAGCTTAAGGAGCTAAGATATTTTCTCTGGCAATCTAAACAAATGCTCTATTGAGAGTTTTGTATTTTCTGTGCCTTAAAATATTAATTCATATATTCCAATTTGGATGTTCTGTGTAATTTTACGTAAGTGGATAACAAGGGCATTTGGTACGTCATTTAACAGAAACACTGGAAATGCCATTTGGAATGAGCAACAATTCCTTTGGTCCACCATCTGGTATTTAATAGTAGCCTAACAGAAAAGATGGAAATTATGCTGGTCATTTTGATCCTGACTCACTGACTACTGAATCAACAGCGAAGAACCTTTTTAACTTTAGAAAGGTGTGAAATAATCCTATCTCATGAGGCAGTATCTTCAGATACCCTTTTGGGAATTGGTTAGTTTATTCAGTGAAGTTTAATCAGCATAGATATAGCACAATGTGAACACAGAATCAGAGTACTTCTGGATGAATTAGCCCTCCTGGAATACGGTAATACCATGAAGAGTTCTGCTGAACCCAGACTGGGATTGACAGCTCAGCACTGAATTGGAGCTAATAACCCTAAAGTTCCTTGTATATGTTTGGGTACACCGATACTGTGCACCTGATGCTACCTGGGGCTTCTTCAGGAAAGGTATCTATTACCCTGTAGAAAGGAGAGCTGACCATGTTTGTAAATGTATTTTGAAGTTAACAAGATGATAAAGGCTGTATGTTTGTCAATGTCTGGGAGGACAGAGAAGGATTAAAAGAGTAGAATATTTCTGTATAGGCCATTTTGATTCTAGAATGAAAGCTCAGATGTATAATTAGGCTTCCACAGCCTCTTCTTCATCTCCCAGAATACCTATCGTTTTTTTATACTCAGCATAGTTATGAACCCAAGCTACCAGCTTCAAAGTGGCAGAGATGTACTTCTCCAGATGGAGCTCTAAACACTGCCCATCATCAAAATATCCCACGCACCACAGAGACAATCAGAAATCAAAACAAAAATGAATTGCACTAAGTAATTTTTGCTATAGCTGAAAAAGAAAAAAAAATGTTATCTTATAATTTTGGCCAATGTATTGATATTATGATTCAGGCAGCATAAAAAATTATATACTGTGGCATGTAATTGGTAGCTAACTGTGATATATGGATAGCTTTCTGATCATAATGTACAGTTCTCCCTTGTTCACGGGTGCTAAACAGAAATAAAAATTAAGAAATGATGTCTTCTGTTCCATATTTTCCTATACAATTAATTTCTCCATTTGGAACTGAACAGTATACATCTCATTTGAGAGTGCATCTCAGTTCTCATCTTTCCCCAAAACAACCTAGAACGTGTGTCTCTTCATTTCTAATGACGTGGTGGTAGTAGCCCACATAGTACCTTCTCTGTGAATATTTTGTTCATGAACAGGATTAAGCAACCTTGCTAAGAAAAAGGTAAATGAAGAGAGAAGATGCTGATGCTTCTAAGTTACTTGTCCAAAGTCTATGTGAAGATATAAACACACACACAAAAACAAACAAACAAAAAAAAACAACAGTTGTAACAACAACAAAAAATTAGTAAAATCAGTTGAAAGAGATGTTTTGGTATTCATGTTTAATGCTCACATTCCTAATGGAATGAAACTAACTATATTAAGAAAACAGTGACACTGATTTCCAGATTTCTTTAATTACATGTTCAATTGAAAATTATATAATCAACATAGCCAAAACTTTAGACCTAATACTATTGCTGTATATTGTAACACAGATTAACACTGCTGAAATAATGCAAACAATACATAGCAACATCTACTTTTTCTTTTTTTTTTTGTTTCCAAATTTACCTTGAAATCCTTGAGACCTATTTAATTTTTCTTCTGACAGTAACCTCTCTTATCCTCCAAAATTTTATCATCCTTCATCATTGTTTTATGTCCACCTTGTCTTTTATTCAATAATTGTTTAAAATGTAAACTGCTCCAATCACTGCAACAACTCTTCTCTTTTGCCTAAACCCTCTTCAAACCTCAGGCATGATTATATGATCTGTTAAGTTGGTATAGTGACGTTGTTTCCAGGTGTTTTATTTGTACCAACAGAATTCTCCATTTCTTAGTTGAAAATAGCTTCACAGAACAACGATGCATCGTAGAATGTAATACAAGAAGCTTCAGTTGGGCAGAAGGGAATGTAGGATATACCAAGGCTTTCAGACCACTTTAAAAAGTAGTCTGAGAGAAATCTGCACTTTTTTATTTGATGATAATTAACGTTTGAAGAAGCAAAAGTGTTACTCTAAGCAAAAGTAAAAACAAAATAAAACTGTTAAAACCCATACCTTTTAATCTTCTCCTCTTGCTTGTTTGCATGCTGCTTAAGTAAGATGTTCTCATCACGTAAGCGAAAAAATTTGTCTTCCAGCTCCTGTCGACTGATTCGTGATATAGCTTGTCGAGCTTTAACATTCTGTGTAGTTGATTCTACCCAAACCAAGAATAAGTTACCTTCAGTATATCCAACACCATGTAATCCAGTCTCTCATTTTGCAATACTGAATATTGAAAGTTCTCATGTAATGTGATGTTTGTATGTGTTTGCTACTTTTTTTTTCAGATTTATTGGCATATTATTCACTTCCTTCTTCCTACCTCTTACAGATTAAAAAAAAGTAAATCAAATGATACTGCAAACTGATTACCTAGCTGACAACAAACAGAAAATAGTTTAGCAAAGAACAAAGTCAAACATACTGAAAAAATAAGATGACACACAAGGATAGTTTCTAATCTGTTTCACAGTAAACATACTCTCTTGAAACTTGAAAAGATTAACTCAGAATTCTGTAAATTCACTCAGATACAAGACCGAGATTAGTAATTCTATTCTAAAAGCAAGTTACTAGCATGTCAGAATGGCTTCCTACTTTTGGTTCCCATTTTGTTAAGTGGGTCTGGCCTTCTCCTCAATCAAATTTTCTTTTATTATTATTTATTTTATTTTTTTTCCTCCTGGAAGGATTAAGGTTATAGCTGAATGAGATTTGCCGTTTTTAGCATCTTGCAGCATTGCCCCTCTCATAACAAGTAATGTGAACTCAGAATGGGTCATAGTATCTTTTACCTTTCAGAATTTAATCCAGATTTGCAATGTTATTTGAACTTAATTTTGTGAGTGTGAATGTCAGAAACATTTTTAGAAAGAACCTAAAGAAGCCACTGATCAAAGTCTGTAACTGTAATAAATAGCAGCTGGTACAAACCATGTAATCCTCCGATTCCAACTAGAGTTAGACCCACATCTCTCACAGGCAGGTCCCCCACCGTTTCATCAGCTGGAACAGACATGGCTTATCTGTGGATAACAAAATTCATATAAAATTCCTCTCCATCTGTAACTTAAACTGTGAGACTAGAATGAACTACAATTACATCGTATAAAAGTAATGACAGATTCACTGAAATGATAGACTTGTACATTACTGTAAATGCTCCTTTCTCAATTGCTTGGCTCTGGGGACTATCTAAACTTTCAAGTTTAACATGATGTCAGATTTAATCTGTGCACAAAATATGGCTTCCTTTCTATTGTAATAACTCCTATTTTATTAAACGTTTGTAGAATTAGCTTTTTTTTTTTAACTTCCTAGTTCCATTGTTTTCAGCAATCTTTGGGCTAAGCCCATATTTCTAAGCACGTGTGGGAGAGGAACCTGAGTGTCTTTTTTTTTTTTTCTTTCTTTGATCGTTTGCTTGTTTTAAGACAGGTCAAGGCTTAAGGCATCAACTGGTAGATTGTAATGCCACCTTCCACACTTTGAATGGTGCTCTTCGAAACAGAGGTGCTGGGGGTTACGAAGTCATTCCAGCATTACCTACTATTCTCTTAGTCTTCTTTCAATCATGGTCATATGAGAAATTACTTTCTAAGACAGAGACTCTCCTATGAGCAATTCTCATAAATCTGAACTCATTTCTTTCTTGAGGCAATAGAAAGCTTAGCTACACGACAAAGAGAGATTAGGAAAGTATTAATGTGAGAAAGCAGCACATAAGTTTCAGTGTAATATATGAAGATACTTGTTAACAACTACTGCTTCTCCTTTACCAGTGCAGAAAATTGTATGTTGGCCATAAAGTCAATTAAGGCTGGAATAGCATTAAACAAGTTCTTTGGACAGTATTTTTTTTCTCCTCCTCCTCCTGTTACACTTTCTTTAGCTGAAGTAAAATCTGTAATAAATACAGAAATGTCTGGATTTGGGGAAATGACCGTGTACAGCAGCGACGCTATTAAATACCCGCATTACAGAAGTGACACAGTCTAATCCACAGACATTCCAGGAAGTATCTGTTAATTCTGTCACAACCAAAACTGCCTTTCTTCTGCCAATAAAGTCTTCTATCGCCAACAAGTCTCCTCATGACTTTATCCAAAAAGAAGGAAAAGGATTAGTGAAAGGGTAGTTTTCAACGAACCTTTAAAGCACAAATATTATAACTGTCTTAGTGAAAAAGAGTGATTTTAGACAGACATAGTACCAACCTGCATCCTGGTTTTAGGGAGGCAAAACATAATTCCACTTTGACATTTGTTTCATTAGTAACATCAGAAGAACCTATGTACCTAATAATTGCTAACAACCACCCTTTATGTTTTTTCTCTGAGGATACTTCAAACAGCAAATCACCTGTTACACGTTACAGTTCTTTAATATTAACTCAGCCTCAATCACAAACACTTAAAGTTATTTTCCTTGCAGCCAATGGCTCCAGCCTTATTTTCAAAAGCATTAGAGATTTCTCCACAGAGTTCCAAATTATTTCTTGGTAAAGCACTTCCCAAGTGATTAAATCTGAGAAAAATATACAGCAACATAGCTACAGAAGTGATGATACTTAAAAGTCCGGTGTTCCCTAAAATGAAGCATAAGAAAGCAAGAAAGATTTAAAAAAATATATATCTGTAAATGGACAGATCCACGTGCCACGCTGAACCTCAACAACTTAAACCAGCTTATTTGCAAGACTGGTTACCTTGAGGTCACTTCAGCACTTCTTGTTCCCAGCACCAACACAGTGCCAAATAACTTCACACACAAATAGAAAAATTTCCTCCATATCTCTGGGTTTAACCTAAGAGAATTTAAAGTTGGGCCTAAGTAAAAATTTTAGGTGTAGTACTAGGAATTACAGAAACAGTAACTTTCTTATACACTGCATGAGCTACAAGGCTGGTGCTGTTGTCACTTGTATCTGACAAACTGCTGTAAAAAACCGCATGCAAGTCTGCAGCGTTAGGCACGAGCAGACAGTAATGAGCGTGGATACCTGAAGTAGTAAAGTTGATGCTTTAGGCCCAAATTCTTACAAAACTCCCCAAAGCTCTCCCAATATCGTTCCCACATAGCAAACCTGAGGGGAGATTACTTCAGTTCCCACAAGTTCTCCTAGCAGGGCTAAGAGGGGGACTTCCTAGTGAAGCCACTAACACAAAAACCTTTAATTAATTCTCTCAACGTGCTTTTATAAGTTCACGAGGCTTGGCCGAGGCTACGACGATGCTTTTCTCACAGCATCACACTCCACCTCTCCAGCAGAAAAAAAAAAAAAAGGAAAAAAAAAAGGAAGCCCACCCACCGATCTTAGCCTATCACAAAGTATTTCCAGCCCACGTTCCTCCTCTGTTGACTCCTTCGAGATAACCGTTTGCGCTCTGTCAGGCTTGTCACCTCACATAACCTCACACACACACACACACACGATTTCAGGGGTCACCTGCAGCACGGAGAGCTTCTGAGGTGGAAAGGAGGCGCTACGAGCCCAGGGCATCAGGTCTGGGAGGAAAAATCCGTCAGGTTTCCCTGTGAGTCTGTCAGGACCCCGAAATAACGGGGCCTCGGAGCGCTCCCCTCAGGGAGCTCAGGCGGGGCGCCCCCCCCAGAGCCCACCCCTCGCTTTGATTTTTCCCCACACAGCCCACGGGAGGGCTGCGGGGCTGTTTAAGGACAGACAAACGGACAGACAGCCACGGGCGGCGCCCGGGGATCGCAGCCCCTCAGCGCCCCCCCCCCCCCCCGCCCCGTCCCGTCCCGTACTCACGGCTCCCGCCCGCCCTCCTCCTCCTCGCCGCCCGCCGTTAGCAACTGCGGCCGTTGCTACCCGAGCCGCGGCCCTTCCGGCCGCCACCGCCCCCCCGCTCCGCGTTGCCTGCCGGGAGTTGTAGTTCGGCCGGGGGCGCGGAGCCGCGCGGAGCCGTTCGGCCGGGACTACAGCGCGGGGGGCGCTGGGAGCTGTAGTCCGCCGAGGGGGGGCGGGAGGGCGGGAGGAGGCCGGGCGGGCGGCTGAGGCGGCGCCATGAAGCGGAGAGCGGGGGAGCGGGAGAAGGAGCTGAAGGTACCTTCCCGAGCTGCCCCCCAGTCAGGGGGGAGGCGGGCACGGCCCCGCAGCCGCCCCCGGTCAGGGCCTGGGGGCTGTGGCGGTGGGCCGGGTTGGTGGGGGGGGTGCCGGGGCTGTGCCTCAGGGCCCCGGGCGCTTCCCAGCCTCGTGTGGGCGCTGGGAGCCGCGCAGTGCCCGGGACAGGGGCAGGTGAGCGGGGCCGGGCTCCAGGGGGAGCCTCCCCTCACTGCAGCTCGCTCACGTGCCGCACCCGCTGTTCTTGGTGCTGCTGCGAACCAAATTCTGCTACAAGGCGTTATTCTGCTACAGGGGCAGGTCAGCGGGGTGGCAGAGCGGTTTGGATCGATGGGCACGAGAAGCCTGAGGCCAGCTCGTGGTGCCAGCGCTCAGTGCAGCGCTGTAAGGACACCCTGACCACGTTCCCTTCACTCTTTCAGCTTTTCCTCTTTGCTGAAGGACAGCAGCCCTGCACCATCACTGTGTGCTGTCATCTAAACACACACGTGGGTGTGAGCTGTCCCATCCAAGCCAATGCAATTCCATTGCACATAAGAGGCACTTTTTTTAAAAAAAAAAAAGAAAAGTCTGTACGTTTACTCTGTGCAAGGCCTGAATTCAACTTTCATACCACAATATATCTTAAATGTATCTGGGAATCATTAGGAGAGAATAATTGCTAGTGGTAAGATGGGAGATATATATATATACACACATCCATATATATATATATGGGTATTTAAGGTTGTAGGAAGTAAGAGGATGGAATTGAACCTGCCCTGCCCAAGGTTGTGGAGGATGAGCTGTGTGAGCAGGTACCAGGGGATTGATGTGTAAGGCAGGGGGAAGCCAAGCAAAAGAGTAGACCTACTTAGGTATTGTAGGTGCACACCTGAGAAGGGTGAAAGTTAAAGAGATCCTTCAGGAACATGAAGGTGTGAGTACTTAGAGGCTGGGTACTACTTGACATAGGTTTGGAGTATACTGATAGGGCAACAGAAGGAGCCTGCAGGGTGTCTGAGAATGAGGGATACGGAAGAAGAAAGCAGTGATACAAAAACATGGGGTTACACAAAAAATGAGCATAACCTTTCTCTTCAGGAGATCATCCTCATGTTACACTAATATGAACTGACCTTATTTTATGCAACTTAATTACAGGTGTAATCCTTGGGATGCTGGCACTAAGCTAGCTCACCCTTCGGTCCCTGAGTTTAAACCTTGCTCGCTAATGCAGCACACCTCAGAAACACAGACGGTGCAGGAAGCGCATCCTTATTGTGGTAGCTGTGCCAGGAGATCCATTTAGGTCTGGATCAAAATATTTCATAGCAAACCAAATAATAGTGAGGTTAACCCGACCTCTTCTGGAAAGTAGGATTTATGAGGCCTACTAATGAGGGGGAAGTGGTTGGATGGAGAGGCTGGTTTGGATTATGCATCTCCTGGCAATGTCTCTGCTCTGGAGAATGAAATCCTGAATAAAAGTTTGTGTTTTGCCATACTTGTGTACAGTTAAACGCTGTTGATCCAAAGCCTGGTGATGGGCTTTAGCTTTGTAATTATGCAGTATGTTTCTTGTGTAGGGTAAGCTGTTCTCTCTCTCAAACATTTATGCGTATAACAAGTTTTGATTTATGTTGTTGTAGAAGAATAACATTTCTGTTCCAAGGATGTGTGGTAGAATTTCCTCAGTGCGCCGTGCTGTTAGACAGCAATTTCCACATTGCAAATCACTCGATTGGATTGAGAGAGATTGAGCGTCCAGCAGAAATGAAACTGTCCGTGCTAATATCTGGTGTTCTTAGCCTGTGAGCGCTCCTTCCTGTAGCGGGAGGACACAAATTCATTACTGCGAAGCAAATCTGAAACAAGCTGGGGAATCATAGCCAGAAGTTAATTACACAAATGTCTTAAACACCATGATGGGGATGCTAGTTTCCTGTGGAATATGCCTCTGAGACTTAGGTGGATTGCAGAACATAATTAATCTTAAATTTTAAAGAAATCTTTAGAGATGTTTCGTGCTGTCTTCTGTTCTAGCCTTCCTCATAGCAAATACTAATTCTGTGCATAAAAACTGAGCTGTTGGACCAGGTGTTACTCATTAACAGCAGACATTTTAACTGAACTGTCCACCCCATGAGTGTGTGTTTTGGTTTTGTTTACCTAAAATTCTGTTCTAATTAGTTAAGTCATAATTATTTTTCTTCTTTGGACTGATGGTTTGAGTTATAGTCAGTTTACAGTAGACTTTTACTTCTGCTGGGCACCACATAAAATAAAAGCAAACATAAGCCTATTAACTGGTAGTCTACTTGGAATATTTTTTTCCTCTTAAACTGGAAGGAAAAGCTGCTTTGCTATTAGGCTGGTGTCTTGATTAGTTCATCTGTAACACACGCCTGTTCTCAAGACTTAATTTATCAAAAATGTTTGCAGTCAGTCTCGGTGTGACAGATGCCTAGTTGTAGCAAGTACATTTATATTCTTCCTCTTGCCACTATTTGCCTATTAAGACCCTTTGACGTTGCCATATGAAAGACGGGATGCTCAGCTAGTCTGAAGTATTATTTTCTTTTACTTGAAAAAGATTACATTGACGGGGCTGTGGAATAGACTGCTAAGCCCAGTTCACAATTACCTTTTGTAGCTGTTTATGCTAATTCACATTACTGCAAAGCCAGAACCAGCTACAGAGAATTTATTCCGCAGACATTACTGTTAAATTTGTACAGCTCCCAGTGCAGCTGGGACCCCGATCCAATAAAGTTATTGCTATACAAATAATAAATGCATCAATATGCACATATCTGAATATTCACAAGGGCTTTTACAAAGATATTCATGTGCAATTTCACATTTGTGAGACGTTAGACAAAGTGGCAAGGCAATATAAAGCTTTAAATAACTCCAAGCTTTGTGTGTGTTTTATTTACGAGGAGTAGAAGGGAACATAGTGGTTTGGCTGGGATTTCGATGAAAAGTCATGTTTCCTGCATCATCCTTATATTTGCTGGCTGGAAAATACTGTATGTTTGAGATGAAATAGGTTGCTTCAGCATATTAATGCTGAGGGGGAAAAATAGGCAAGTAATCTCAGAGCACTTACGAGATTTTAGGATTAATGGTGAAACGTTACCCGGGCCACGCAACAAAGTATATCAACTCGGTCGCATCAGAGTTTGTGCAAATATTACATTAATTTCTTGTTTCCTGTTATTGTTCTGCCTCTTAAGATATAAAAACATTAATTTTTCTAATTGACAGCTTAAATAGATTCTTTCAGAAGTTGTATTTAGGCAAATTAAAGTTAATGAAACAGCTTAGCTGCAGCTAAATAAGCCTGTTGTCATGTCATATTTCTGCGTAGGTAGATGGCGGGCAGCTTTTAGCAGAATCAGCAGCCAATATGCCAGCAGCAAGTTTTGTGGTAATCACATTATTGGCCCGTCTCGTTATTAATGAGACAATAATTAAGAAATAGTGTTGATAGTAACATAACACACGATTTGTGTGTTGGAAGTGGTCAGCTAGAAGCCTTGCATATGCAGTACAAAATAGAAGGAAGAATGAGTGGCCAGTGTTCCCCGCTTTTAAACTCATCGCGTTGCTGCTGCTGCTTAAATTGCCTCAGCTGCTAATGCTGGGACCATTACAGTAATGGACTCAGCAAATGAAGGAGAACCAAGACATACACACTTTATTACTGGAGGGGTAATTTTCTCTTCATCTGTAATAGCAGCAGTGCCTGGTATTGATCAGACCATCAAGATACTAATCCTCTGTAAAATTACTTGTTATAACTGAAAATGTGTTAATCCAAATCAGTCTGTGTCCCGACTTTCTACTTACTATTGAATACAGACTATTAGATGGTTTATTTTTTGTGATTTAAGGCCTTTATATCGATAACAGTAGGAGCTTCCTTTGGAAGAGTGGGTGCTTAATCTTAGCTATGGCCCAGGGTTGTCTTTTTGTTTTAACCACAACATCACCCACTTAATTAAGAAGCGCATCCCCGTCTTGGTGCGCTGAATTATACTGGTGCTTCAGACCCCCCAGATTTATTAAACACCTTGTTTTACGTTCAGTCTCTTGTTTTTTGCAGTAAATAAGAACAGATCTATGTTTCATGTGTTAGAGTCTTTTAGTGTCTTGGAGCCAAGGATGCAAGGAGCGTGGGTACAGAAAACACGATTTGGTGTTTCATTGCTTAGGGCTGCAACGCTCCTGCGGATGGGAGTAATGTCAGAGGAGCCCTACAGCAAGGGACTGCAGGTCTTCAGTTGGCCTGGCTCCTCATCATCTACAATGCGGTGGCGTAGAAGCTGTTCTTAGGTTTGCCATATTAGAATACGCACTCTGGGGCTGGCTTTGTGTTTTTTTATTATTTTTTGTATTTTTCCCTATATTTGTTTGTAGACCTGTATGCTAAGTAAGACTCTAAGCATATGTCTGTCACCTGTACGGCCTCTAGCCAAGTGACACCTGGGTTTTTGGCTTGGTTGTATGGCACAGGCGTAATGGTTGCTACACCAGTACCTCATAGGACATGGCTGTAGGAAGTAGCTCCATTAACCCTGAGCTTGCATTAGACTTATTTTAATTTAAAACAGCTCCTACCCCATCCCAGCCACTGGTAGCTTGGCAGCTTGTGGGAGGAGTTCCTGGTGGTTCTAGAAGCAGGACAAGATGCAGAACTGCTTCATGTGCTTAAAGAAGCCAAGTCCATGCATTTTATGAATTGGTGATTGTAGTATCAAGTTGGTATTTGCTCTGGCAAAACCAACAGTATGGGTGTTTCTTGTTTGTTTGTTTGGCTAATTACCACTCTCCTTTCTATTTTTGTCTTAATTGATTCAACTTCTCTCACTTAGGGTGTTTTCACATTTTTGAGAAGAGACAAGTATTTTTCTGGGTAGTCCTTCTCAGCGTGAGATTTAAATTTTTATTTTGCAACTTTATAGACACTCTGATTGAGTGAGCTCTGATTGCCTGCCAGCAGATGGAAAATACACCAGATATGTCTGTAGTAAATGCTTAAAATCCCATGCAGGGGAAGTTTTGGTATCCTATAGTAAAAAGCTTGGCTATCTATTCTGAATATTAATTGTATTTTCCGGATGTGGGGAGAAGCAAATCCACTTCTGTTAGCAGATGAAATTCCCTGCTACTTGCCTGGAAACAGTTGTGGAGCTGGTTGTGTTAAATGGAAAAGGGTGGTGTTCTTGTGCTTTTCAGAGCCTCTCCTTAGCTCCCGAATGGAAATACACTCATGGCAGTGAAAATAAAAATCTGGGAAAAGCAAACCCCTCCTCTGTTTCTTGTATTCATTGGATATATTTATGGGTAATTACAAGGGAAGGGCGGATGTTTTCGAAGATTGTTTTTGATAATTGTGATGGTTTTGATTTCTCGTCTGCCTTGTCTACCAACCCTTTCTCATAAAAAGTAGGAACTGAGCAGATGCTGTTTGCTTGATTTGTTTACTTAGTGAACAGCCGCTTCTCTAATTCCGAAGAGCACAGACGAGAGATGCGTACAGCAGAGCTGCTTGTGTGATGATAGTGGTTTGGAGGCGTTCGCTTACCCAGCCGAAAGCGACGCTGCCAAATATAAGATGAACTTAAAAGTTTTCTGTTGTCGTAGTTCGCAGCTAGGCTGTGGTTGAGCATGTTATGCTGGTATGTTCTTGAACAGCAACACTGAGACAAAGAAAATGATCATCTTTGAAGCTTTCCAAAAGCGTTGTACATGTAAGTACTTCAGTAAGCGTTGTCACTGGGTTTGTAAAATCGAGTTGAAAAAGGTTGGAAGGGCAGCTCTTTTTCTAGAGATACAGTGTCTGAAACCTTGATGATTGTTGTTATAACATACTTAATGATTGTTCAAATATTTGTATAACTTATATAACTTTTGTATTCATGAAAATTAAATTTAAAAAAAAAAAAAAGAGGAGGGGGCACCAGACCCACCAGGGAAAGTGCATTGTGGAAATCTTTTCTGTGTTCTGTGGAGAATAAAACTTTATGTGGATTGAGTTTTCAGTTTTGTATGAACACTTTTTCTGAAGAGGAATTTTCATTTAATTTAGAGAAATACTATTTTGCAAGCTGTTAGCATGTGACTTAATTTCAGAAAGCTAAGTGGTGTGCGTGTGGGTCATCAGACCCTGTTGTCTTCTGATTCTGGGGCTGGCTTATAGACGTAGCAGTTCCAGGAGGAAATCAGCATCTGTGCAATGAAGCTGTAGTGGAACATCCCTGTTGGGGATGCAGTACTGGGCCTATTGTCACTTCAATTTACAGATTTGGAAAAAGAAATAAAGAATTACACTTTTCTCTTATACGGCATGTAAGGTTCAGTTTCATCTGACAAGTTTAGTGAAAGCAAGAGAGGCCAGTTGTAAATGGTAAAGCTTGCTTTGGTGCCTAGAGGAATTGGTGGTCAAATTTGCACAGCCTTCACCTGGAGCAGAATTGGGCTCTGCAGTGTTTAATAACTCATCCATTTTTCAGATTATTCAATTAACCTTTAATGGCTCAGAGCATCCAAAATATCAGGTGACCCCCTTTTTAGTTGAGACTGAAAAGCACCGTAGTGTGTTACTGTATCCTGTTCACTCAGGAGTGAAGTGCCAAACATGGTTAGGAATATGTCTTACTATTTCAGGGGTGGGACAGATTGAACCCTACCTTTGTCTTCTGGGTATAAAATGATAGAGCTGTAGTTTCAAAACTTTTTTGAAGTTACTGGAGGCTTACTATGGGAAGAAACCGTTCTACCTTATTTAGTATACACTTTTTTGCCTTTGTACGCTTATACTACATTCTTTCTAAAAAGAATAACGTCTGTATCTCCTAGAACTTGCTCTGTTTCATTTTGCCCTTTTATCTGCTGCTCATCCCACCACTTTTATTTAAGACTGTAAAGTTACTTCAGTGTAACTGCTATTGTCACCTTTGCCCTCAGCTAATCAAATAGTTTACCTTGAGGGAAGCATTTATCTCCCACTTTCATTATTATTATTTTCGTAGCTGTAAAGATATATATTTTATGTCTGCAGAAGGCTGTAACAGTGAAACGAGGTATTGATCTGCTGTATTTGGCAATTTCTTTCCACCTTGCCATCGATATCATGTCAGCCTCTGTCTGTACTGTGGTTGACCTCACAAATAGCTCTTTATGTTCCCATTGGATTCAAATGATATACTATGCTCAAAACTAAATCAATGAATGATTATAAAGTTTTTAGTATTATTTCATAACCCCCAGGCAACTGGTACTTCATGCAGTGAATACATGAAAAGGTATCTGGTTAAAATATGCTGCTGCTTCTGTTCCAAGGCCTCAAATTGTGTTGAAATCCAACAACTCCTAATATTAAGCTCAGGGTCTGATTTGCATGTTTCCTTACAGATACTAAAATTACTGAAACTTCTGCCTGGAATTCCCTGGAGAGACGTGAGTCTACAATGGGAAAAGATTACTTCAAGCTAAGCCACCCACTGCAAAAATTTCATGCACTGGTTCTTGCTAGGGAATAACACAGTGTGTGTATGTGCTTTGGGGTGAAAAGGTGGAGGTAAAGAGCAGGTAAGGTTTTCATCACCAAAAAGTGAAGAGGAAGGAGTAAGCTTAAGCAGCTCTGGGACTGAAAGCCATTGCTTTTATTACTCTGTGGAGTGATACACCTTGTGTATACTTCTAACCGTCTAACAGGTAAAATTTGTGTTCAAATGCACATTAATATGTTGTTCTGTGAATGGAAATGGGATGCGCACAAGCACTTAAAGGGTTGAAAGCCCAATCAATTGATGTTGAAGTTGTCCAAGAAGCTTTTACAAATCTATCTCAAAGCAGTGGGCCCCTTGAAACATTCATCTGTGTTTGGGAAGAACTGGCTGAAAGTTGTGTACAAAGGGACATATTCATGCAAATTAAAGAATAGCTTTTAAAGCTGGAAGGATCTCAATTTGTACATGCTTGCTTCTGATGTGAATGATGTTGCAGCAGCTAAGGATGTGCTGGTGCTCAAAGGAGGTACGTGATACCTAAATCATGGGATGGGGAACAGCTGTGGATGACAGAATATTGAACACATCTCTGTGGGGTGTGTGTACCTAACAGCAGAATAAAAGCAGAACAAAACATTTAAATCCAAAGAGACTCTGTAGGAGAAAGTTATTTGGGGCCTTCATCATAAACAGTGAAATGACTGTCTTTCTGGATTGAAAAGGAGTTGGAGTTTACTTAGGTATAAGATATTTATTTTTTTTTAATGAGCATTTGTCAAACATAACACTCGTGCTATACATATAGGCAGAAAAATTCTGGAAAGATCTTGCCAAGGAGATGGATTTAGGGTAGAGCTTATTCTGAGACTCCATAACTGGCATCTTTTATGGTAGGCAACATAAAGCCACTGCAAATAGTACCAAAAGTACCAAATAGTACCAAATGATCAGTCTGAAACTGTAAGCCTGGAGTTTTTCTTAAATGTAGGAAAAAGTTTTTGATGTATTTCACTTGTTACGAAATTCACAAAAAATCCCCTTCTGTCTTCTCTCCAGGTAGGAGCCAACTGGTAGTTTTTACTCAACTAATTTTAGTTCTCACGTGGCCATAATAGAGCTGACCTCATGGGAGGTGAGGCAGGTCCTAAAGGCAGGTCCCTTCCATGCTTTCCAGCTACTCCCTTGTCAATCATTTAGCGTAAGATGGGAAAGTCAACTCTGTGGTTCGTTCCTTGCATCTTCGGTAGTAGGGAGGAGACTTTTTTTTTCCTGTGCTGACTAATTCAGAGGCAGTTACGTCCTATGGGTGTTCACTGCTCTTGTTTTTCCCTCTGACATGTGAAAAGCAGACCACACTGGTGATGCAGCTTTTGTTTCGTTTTGAGCATTGTAAAGCTGATGGTGATCAAACTTCCCAGGAGGAAAAGGACCCAGACAAATGTCAAGTTAGCACAGACTTCTCTGATTCCTTACAACAGAAGCTATTAAGCTTCCGTGTTGTCAAGCCTGGCAGCCTTTTGGTGTGTGCTGCTTTTTGTTTCCTGGATTTACACCACTGGTGTTTGAAAAATAGTCGTGTGATCCAGTCACATAGTATCGGTCATGAATCAGTGGGAAAGTGCTTATGGAGAGCATTTGCATGTGGAGGAAACTGAGGTAAAGGCAGTCGATGAGCTCTACCGATGCTTTGATTTCCTAGCAGTGTATTTTAAGACTTCAGAAGGTTTTTAACTTCTCTTGTGTTAGTAGAAAACCACACTTCTTGGCACCTTCCTCTTTAACATTTTTTTCTTGTATCTGTTATGGGGAATTTCTGTAGATTTGGGGACAGAATTATTTTGTATTGTTTCAGATCTGTGTTACATCCTGCACACTCCAGAGGTAGCAGTAACGTACCAGTAATTGTCTCCTGCAACCAGAAATGTAGCAGGAGATCTAATTCCCACTTTGGCCTTTTTCTGTTGTTTTCTTTTGTCTTTCCCTGGCCAGTACTGCAATTTCCAGTGCTTTGTTATTCTGTATACTTGCCTTCTGTGTTTCTTTGTGTTCTTAGAGTTCATATTTTCAAGTCACTTTCCATGAGCTGTTCTCTGTTGTTGCAAATGAGAGTTGAAACTTTCCTAAAAGCTCCTGAGCCCAGGACCTGGTACTTGGGAAAACTCCACAAAATCACCTGGCAGTGACAAATTTTGGTGCTGGGTCCCTGTAAATAATAGGGCTCTTAGTTGAGTTTGACCCTAAACTGTTCTGATAGTCTGCAGCTGTGGGTCAGCCTTCCTGAACCGCTTTAGATATGTCCTTACTGAAGTAGTTGGGATAGGCAACGTGCTTACCTTTTGCTCTTAGTGTATCCTCTCACCTCATATTTAGGTGTCCTTTTGTCTGAAATGATTTTATGCTTGTGGCTTCCTGAAAGCCATTCATTGTGATTTAAAAAGTAGGTTTGTCATTAACTACGATTTTCCGGTGTCGACCAGTATGGCTTGTGCAATAGAACATAGCAGTCTAGTCCCTGCCTTGAAGAGTTGGAGGGCGGTGTGACAGGCACGTGGCTTTACGCTTCACGATCCACGTGTATTCCTCATAAATAATGCTGATTCACTTTCTCTTTAGTTTGTGCAGCATGGTTTGCGAGTAAGGTCCTTAACGTGTTGGACAGAAATCAATACAAAGCGGTCGTGTCACAAACGGGACGATGCCAGTGACCCAGCAAAGAGGAACGAGCGGCTTGCGTGGTGATCTGTTCTGTTCAGGGGCAGGGTTTGGCCCTGTACGTGCGGGAGAGATGGACTGTTCATGAAAAGGGCATAAAGAGCTAACCCGCATGATCCTTTGTCAGCCTGGGAAGATTTAATGTCAGGCACGGTTTCGTGTGAAAGATGAGAGGCATCGCTGTTTATCTAATAATAAAACAAAAGTATTTCTATTTTTCCTGGAGTCTTTTATATGTTAATAGAGGCAAGTGTGAATATGATCACATAATTTAAATGTTAAGTAAGAAATATACATCTTTACTGGCAATGGCTTAAAAGTAAGATGTATACGTTTTATGCAAAACACTGCTATTTCATTGTTAATCATGCTGTTCGAGCCATAACTCCCCACAAAACAGTGCTTTTAAACAAATAGGAAATACTGTTATTGGACCATTCATAACAGAAATGCTTAGGATATTTAGAGACTCGTGCAAAGCGTTTATTTGCATGCTTTAATATATTCCCGTGTTGCAATATTAATGTACATGTGCAAAATTGCAATACCAGGTGATTGTGTTAACCCTAATTATAAAAAGTTAGGCTCTGCTTTTTACTACTGAAAGAAACCCGGGTATAAAAGGGGTGTGAGAGATGTAATTTTGGAAATAAATGCATGCCGTTGCATGAAAACTGAAGAAATCCCTGTGAAATACTTAAATACTGAAAGCGAGAAGGGAGAGTTCAGATGTCTTTCCCCTCACCCCTTACACCCTGCCAAGTCTGGCTTGCTTAAAACAACTGCCGGGAGTTGTGCTTAACGTTATACTTTGCATGCATTTGTGATTTGAAATAAAAAAAAAGTCCAAATTGTGACGGACAGCTTGAATGGCATGCTGTCAGTTTGGCTCTTCATGAATTGGCAGTGGTCTCATTTAGGACCTTCAAATATGTGTCTGCCTGGACAGAATGAGAACGCTTTGCATGTTCTTCAGAAGACAACCCCTCCTCGCTGCCTCGCAGTACTCAGTGGTGCATGACAGTTGCCCTTCATTGCTGTCTTCTTCGAGCTTAACCTTTGACCGTCCACTTAGTCGCTGCGCAACGGCTGGAGCAGGCCGAGGTGCTCCTGAATGACGGGCATCGGCCTGCAACGCGCCTGTCATTATTCGACTGTCAGAAGGAGCCTGCCATTGGGCTCCAGCAAGGTTTGAAGCAGCCCATGTGCAGCAGTCCATATTACTTAACTTCCACGACTGTCAACGGAGTGATCAAATGTGCATAAAAAATGTGTGCCGGACGCGTCTTTGATCATAATATAGGGAGATCGTTTCTGTGTGGCTAAATGTATTCATGCAACTTGCACAGGGCCAAGAGGTTGAATCGGCTGCCAGGGTAAAAAGTCAACTGCTGTCTCCTGTGGTCTAAGTTTCAGATAGCACGATTTAGATTTGAACAGCTCTGCCAGTTAAACTCTCAGCTTGTCTTGCGTATCCTCTCAGCTTTTCAGCCGGCAGTGTAAGCAGCAAGAGGCTAGACCAGTGGTGCCTGAGGTTAGCTGTCAAAGAGGAGAGCTACTTTGGATCTTGCTGTAATGTGATATTAGAGAAGGGGGTCAGGCTGTGTGATTTGTAAAGCAGTTGTGAGAACTTAAAATGACTGAAATATTGTTTATTTCAGGTACCTTCCCCCCCCCTCCCCAAAAGACTCTAAGAGAAGATAGAATTTATCATAATAAAGTAAAAAACCCAAGGCCATGTGAAATAGTCATTTTTCTCTCAAGTACAGTGCATAAAAGAGCATCAAAATTCAGTGTAAAGAACTGAATATATAAATCTGAAAATAACTAAGATAAATGCTTGACATGAGGCATATTTCTATTTTCTAACAATGAATGCTAAAGACATTTGGGCCTGAACCTCACTCTTAATCAAATGAATAGGAATTGTACCAATGGGTTAATTAGGAACGCAAGCTTGGTGTGCAAGCGAATCATTTATGGAAGCTATGGTACAGTAAAATACCAAGAATTACTTCACGTTTGGAAGAGTTGTATCCTGCTTTAACATCATATTCACTAGTCACGTGGACAAAACCATCTGTTACTGCAGTTTATTTCTTAAATGTTAAATGCATCTGTTTTTTCTTCTCAGAACATCCCAGTTCATTCAGATTTGAAATAGTGTATCAACATTACATCAGAGTATAAATGTCAACATTAAAAAATGAGATTCACTAGAGGTTGTTCATAACAGACAGCTTCTGTCCAAAGCATAAAAATAGCATTATATTGCTAATTGGCTATGAGATACACTTTTTTTTAAATTTTGAAACATCCTCATGTTAGTTAATTATAAACAATAAAATCACCCAAAGTGATTAAGTTGATTAGTGACAATAACTGTTCTTTTCAAGCTATTTTTCCCTGTATGTAATTTCAAAAAAAATTATTTTTTTTTGCTTACAATGCCATTTGCAAGAGACCTGTGTTCAGATGCACTGATCTAACAAATTAGATTGTGTCATGAAGATTTCTGGTTTTGATTGTCTTGCTCTTTATCTTAAATGCTATTCCTGTTTATTAAAAGTTTTACTGCTTGATTTCAGTCTTTGCTGATGCATTAATATGTGCCTTGCCTGAAATGAAGTATAAAATGCATGTGTTCAGATGGATGTTTGCATGCATATACACATGTATGTATGCATATAAAAAACGTACACAATTCTTTGGTGAGCAAAATGGTTGGCTAGTAGACATTAAAATCACGTTCCTCTAAACTTTTATTCTTGGTCACTATTTTTGTTACTAAGTTTTGGTTGATATTTCCCTCTTCATAGCTGGTGGAATACCTTCTGGTGAAGGAGAACTAAATTTTGTAAGGGTGTCCATGCACATATGCAACAGTTTAAGTATAAATATGCACATAAATAGTGCTTAAATGATGAACCATTGTTTGTTGATATGGTCTCTACACAGAACTGCTCTCTTGGCCTGCATAACTTAAAAGATGGTACTGAAACAAATAGAAAAATTAACTGGACTAATTTCCAGAATAAAGGAATATTATTTCCCATTTCAGGAAGAAGTTTTGTTCTTCCTCTGTAAAAATCAAGCTTTAATTTCTAGTGGGAGTTAACTTTACTGCTTGTAGCTGTGTTCCTGGGGGAAAGAAGAAATTGTGCTTAGAATCTTTAAGCACAAATCTTCCATTTCTCCTAAGGTACAGAACATCTGTTCTTCTAACCAGAATTTCTTTTGCCCTTTTTGAAGTAACATTTCACACTTCTGTGCAGAAGAAACTGACCATCCATCATGCAGTTTATTGCAAGTGCATTTCATCTTTATAGTTTTCCAAAAAGAAAAGTACTTTTGTGAATGTTCTCCACTCCTTGGTAATAACTGAGCAATTTGTGTTGATGTTCTTGGTAAGCAGATTCTTTTATCTCCCCATTATTTTAAAACCAGTTTATTAACAGAAAATGCAATAAAATGTAACTTGCCATGTTCAGATAGCTGCATATTTAGCAATCAGAAAGTGGCATTTTTCCCCTACTGTCTTAAACAATGTAAGGCGCATTGCCATAAAAGCATCTTTTAAGTTTAAGATGTTTGAACCAAATGTTTGAAAGCACAAGGACGATTAAAGGCAACTGTAGGTAAGTGTTGTTACTTTGTGTTCAGAGTTAGGATATCCTGACTGAAAGCAAAATGGTTTAAGCAAGCAGAGAAACTTCTGAAAGTTGTTTTCAGGAGGGCAGGAGATGTGCGTATGCTTTTAATTCCAACTTCTAAAAATGTTTGGAAACTGCGGACATGTGCTTGAGAGGTTAGACATGCATGATGCTCTGTGGTGTTACAGGAAAAAAATTAATCCAGTTATGCGAAATAAAAAGAGAGGTAGGTACCTTAAGTGAAGTGCTTTGTTGTCACCTACCTTCTCTGCAGTACAGATACCAGCTTGTCACAGAGGTTGAGACCTTTGTAGTGCATTCTTCCAGAGTACAAATCTGTCTCTCTTCTGCCTTTAATGCAATAGATGTGAAATATCTGTATTAGGTAAAATAGAGGTTAAGGCACCTTAAGGGCACTGAATTCTTATCTCTTTTTACTAGCGGTGGTGTCAACATGCACTAAAATGCGATGACCTACTCTCCTCTTTGATAAAAGGAAAATGACCTGTCTACTGTGGTTGGTGATAGAGTTGCCCGAGGCAGATTATATTGTCACCTTCTTTAGTATTGGTGTGTAGGAGAAAAAAAAAAAAAAAAAAAAAAAAGGCCAGGGTATTTCTGTTTACCATAGAAGTATTTGACATTTCTAGCTACTGATAAAATATACTCAGGGGTAGAAAGAAGGAACTGTTTCATGCCGCTAAACAAGGCTATGAAGAAATGTGGAGATTTCTTATTGTGTAAGCCATTGGTATCGCAGGACACATGATACGTATCAAGAGATTCCTTCTGACGACTTCAGACACTCAAGGTTCAAGTTCGACATTTAACCCTGCTTTCTGCTTGTCTGTGGCCTTTTTGTACATACACAAAAAAAGCTGACATATTTTGAGTCGTATCTTGAAGTTCTGATGCACCTGTTACGGTGCAACATGCGGGATTTAATCATGCACGGAAGTAATACAAGCACTTCAGTTGTTGTTTTGTGGAAATAAGTGGTCTCCGGTCAAAGACCAAGGACTCTGCAGCATTCCATAACGTTTATAGTTTTGTAACAATTCATTTAGCAGTAACAGAACAGACACTCAATGTAACCATGAGTGATGAGATGTATAATAATTTAGTTGATTTAAACTGCAGACCTGGAACACGTCAAAGCATTCAATGTCCTTTGAGCTATAAGTAATAGATCTGTGGCATTCTGTAAATCAAATGAAGGTGGTCTTCATGCTAATTGGGAACTGGATTTAAGAATGAAGGAAAGACTTCTGTTATGAGTTTTATTGATGTTTAAAATGGAGTGTGTTTCAGCAGCGGTCCGTGCTTTACAAGATGGTGATGAAATACTGAAGATTCTTCTCCTGTGAGTTTGTTGTGTCGTAACTTCCTTTGGTTTGAAAGCTCGGATTTTTTTCTGAAATAATGAAACAGGCCATATGATTTATTTACAGCATCCTTTTAGATGAGTGCAGTATCTGTTACCATTGCTTTATGAGGAACCTTATGGGCCGTATGCCTGCAGCAGGCACTTCCTTTTGTTACTTACCAACTGAAGTCTGAACATCCGAGAGAATAAATCAGTATTTTAGTACTTTGTTCAAATAATGAAAAGGTGTGAAGTAACCTTTATTTAACTTTGGAAAACTGAAAAATACATGATCAATGTAAATTCTGGCCTCGTCAATGGCCTAACTTGGTCCTTGCTGACTGCTGTTGAAAAAAAAAAATATCTTGTTATAAGAGTGAGACTTCACTGGATAGGAAGCTGCCTATCATCAAATTAGTGCTTGTATTACATTGTAATTTTTAAATCAAAATTTTTAAAGACAACTCTTTGTTCGCTTGGGCATCTGTTAGCTCTTGGTTTTGAAAGGTAAGGAACAGTAGTAATTAACGCTTTCAGGGTGGGGGGAATGGAAGGATTCTTTAATTTGGGATGTTAACATAGCTGTAATTAAAAAAAAAAAAATCCAACAAGAAGCGTGAGAACATGTGGCCTGCTGGTGTGTAAGCACCTGCTGGGACTTGGTCGTTGAGTCCTTTGAAGAGACACCTGGCTGTGAGTCTGGGCTGCTCTGTCAGAAGAGAGCATGTTCGGCACCTCGGCACTGATTTTTTTTTGAAAACCTTTGGCATGTGGAATCTACCCTGTGACCCTAGCCCTAATATTCTCTCCTTTCTGATTGACTTTTGGAAATGTTTGACAATTCCAAACCCTATCTGCACGTGCAAAATTGCAGCCCTTTGCACGCAGAATAAAAACTCAATGACTTCTTGACAGTGCCAGAAGCGTGATTATTTGCCATGCATAATACATTCAGTCACACTGTGCATATGCGGTGACAAAATGAGCTGAGGGGAATGAAGGATCCCCATGGATGATGCCTGGGCGAGAGCTCTTGTCTCGCTGTCAAGTGTGTTTGCCTCTCCCTAACTCCCTGTAGGGCTTTCTCCTTGGGCTCTCTGCCAAGTGCAGCATCTTCCCCATCTGGCCTGCACCGTGAAGCTGGACCACACCTCACCCGCTTTAGTCTCTGGCTGGTAAGTTCGTGCAGCCCTACCAGGAGGCAGAAAACACAAGATGGATGGCATTGTCCTAGGGCGCCTTTATGTAACAGTCCCTGGTGCTCGCCACACGTCGTCTTTTCCTGCTGAAGTGGCAGCGTGTGTAGAAAATCTCGTGTGGCATGCTGACTGCACAAACTCCTACCGTTGGTGAGTGCCTTGGATGCCCAGTCCTAGGGCTTCTGTTGTGATCCCTCTTCAAAACTTGCTGGACTCTTTGTGGCTAATCTTAGCCGTACTCAATTGTATTTACAGCAGGCCATACACTTCTCTGTGCTTCTGCAGATAATTTCTAGGCATTACTGTACTTGCGGCAGTAAAAATGTTAAGGTATTGGAGGTAATAAAAATTTGAACTAAGACCACTGAAGCTTTCAAACCAGAAAATTACCTCGATCTCTGTTCTGACACAAGCAGTCGCTGCTGCAGCCTCTAAAGCAGGATCACATGGTGCCTGTAAATGTTAACAAGAAGCCTTGGAGAACGTGGACTGACAAGGCAGGAGAGCTGTGTGACATGATGCTGGCAAAACTGCCTGTGTCGCATTTGTAGCTACAGACGTGGGAAGGTAGAGTACACTTTGCTAGCTGGAGTGTTGAGGCAGGTATAGCGATACGATGTCATGCTGCACGTATGCCTCTATCACAGCAAACAACATCTATCTATTTCTCATTAAATTAATAAATCAAGTAGGTTTTTTGCAGCTGTTTTAGGCACAAACTGGCAGGGATAAAATATAATGGGAATTCTGGCTGGTTTCCAGAGTTTATCAGTGATGAAAAATTGTAGATTAGTCTGTTTCTATAATCAGAACATTTCCACAATGGATATATTGTTACAGTTGTCGTTCTAGTTCTGATTATTACTCACGATGTCTATTGCAATTTTCTCATTATTATTGTTATTGAATTCCGTGTGTAATAGATGGAATTACTTTGTCCACCATTTATTTTATGAATAGCCTACAGAAACATCAGTGTTAATAATATTATCCACTTAATGTACACAACAGTTTATAATATGGATAGATGAATAATGCGTTGCACTGTTTAAATTTTGTTGGAATGAGATAAATAGATGCAGAGCATTTTTGTTGGTAAATGCACTGTTAACCTGATGGATTTTAAAAATGCAGGCAGCCTGTTCTAAGTGATTGCAACTACTCTTACCTAATATGTGAATAAAATGATGTACACTCAAAATTCTCTCTTTAAACTAAGAGGAAATTTTCCTTTTTAAAAGGAGGTGAGAGCACCTCCTGGTTTTACTTATTAAAGGTGCATTCCACTAATCAAGCGAACTTGATGGGAGACCTTTGGCAGTTTGGTTTCTTTGCTCAGTAGTATGTGTGGTATGTATTAAACGTGGCTAAACTCAACTTACCGGCTTGGTAAATATGACATACAGCCCTGCTTAAATAGGGGAGATAGCCTGGAGAGGAAGCGAAGTAAGGCCTTGCCCAGTGTACCTTCCCTTCTTCATTTAGCAATTTTGAATATTTCTTCTGTCTCATTTTTCCCTTTACAGATATACAAACTTGAGGAGCCTGAACAGCGGTATTATTTTTTCAGTCAACTGTTTTTGATTTTTTTTTATCCCCTGTTAGTTCATGGTATTAGACAATATTAAGACAAGTTTGATAGAGGCAATAGGTATTAGATCAGCTTGTAAGGCTATAGGAGGTACACTAGGATGTATAAGGGCTTAGGTACTCAAGATCTAGTCTGGGTTTGCCCAAGGATTCTAGGTGATCTTACAGAATACAGACCCACAACTATCACATCATGCGCTATGTGGCCGTGGTGGTTGGATCCAATGTATTCTGGGTTAGTTTGCTCCCCACACCCCCCTGCTACCTCCCCCCCAGCACGTAGGTCTTGAGACAAGCTGTGCCACGAACACCAGTCACTCGTTGTTGCTCCAGTAGCACAGTTCTCCTATTGCTTAACTGTGTAGGTTGCAAAAGAACTGAGATGTTTGGCATATTCGGTCTTGAATTTTCTGTGCATTTTTAATGATACTTCATAACTGTGCAGTTGCATCGTTTAACTGAGCGTGTGCAGCAAAATGTACTCATACCTCTTGTGGCAAGTTGTGTATGTCTTCACAGTTGTGTATTCACAAATTTCTTTGAAGTACTAATACTTCGTACATTCTGAGTTAGCGGAGGAATTCATAATGAGCAGTTATTGACTAGAATATTTGGGCTGATCAGACTGCAGAGAGCTATCTGGTATTTTGCTTCTAGGCCCCCAAAGTACCTGATGTTTCAATGAAAGGTAAAACGTGTGCACCGCGTACAACTGGCTGGAAGCAAAGCGTATGCATAATATTGTTGTTCGCTTTCTTAAGATGATGGTACCTATTCCTTGTTTGGGACCACCTGTAATTCTGTGCAAAGTAGAGTTCGTTTCCTTCCAACTTCAGTGTGACCATTTTCCCAAACATACTGAGAGCCTCTGGAAGTTATGTAACATTATTTTAAAAAAGCAAAAAACAAAAGCCAACGGCAATAGCACAGAAATGATATTTTAGCAGAACAGTTTTGGAATCTTCAGTGGTTTTCGGTTACTCCATCAGTTCTTTTTGCAGACTCTTTTTTTGCTTACTACAGAAAAATTACATCAAATGCAGGATAACAGAACACTGTCAAATGAAGAAGGTTTTATATGGACAGCGTTAGACAGGAGCAGGAAGATCCAGTGCACTAATAGGCACGCTCACATGAGCTACCTAGTCCATTGACAGTTTCTTCCTTTGTTCTCTCTCTCGACCCACTTTCTGCCAGTGATTTGTGACATATTTTGCAAGAGATCAAATAAGCCCTTGACACCTGATTGCAATGTAGTGCTTGTTTACAGTTGCATTTTTGAAGGACCTCTAGACAAGATGGAAGGTTTAATTTAAAGTAATTAAATTTGCATCTGCTCTGTGACAGGGATTTTCTTATGTATGCATCCTGTTGAGCAACTTTTACCGTAATTGGCCATGAAGTACTAAAAGAAAGATGCAGGTAGACAAAATCATTGTTGCCTACTACTAAAATCTGTCATTGTATTTCATAAGGACTGGCTTGTAACTGGGTTTGCACCAGGTTCTTTGAAATACAGGAATTCCTGTGCTTTTTGGGAGGGGGAAGGGAGAGATTTCCAAAGCCTTGGACCCTTGCATGGACCTCTTGAACTGCCTCAGTGAGGCTAGATTTCTAATGTGCCTGTAGTGAACATCAACCTCATTCGGCATTACTTCTGCTTTCTTAAACATTTGCTAGTATTTGTTTTTCAGTTACCTGCCTTTTTTTGGCATGCCCACTTTTGTCCTTGGGCAGATTGCTCAGCTGTTCAATAGCTGGGTAGCAAGGCACTGAAGCGATTTTCTTTGCTTTCATCATCTTGATTTTCTGATCATTAGAAGTAGATCTGATGTGAGGTGATTTAGCAGTGCTGAAGGATCTGGCACTGTACTCCCTTAGGTTGGCTCTAAATTGAACCAGATGTTAGTGTTCCTCCTTACATCTGCAAAGGTCCCTATTATACAGGGGGCTGGGTTTGCTTATACACTAGTTTAGGGGCAGAGATATTTGGTGGAAATTATTCATGGGAGGGCTTCCTATTATTTTTTAAAAAAGTTTTGGAAGAATTTTGGGGGAAGATGGAGGATTAGAGAGATGAGCCTCAGGAAAGCTAATTGATTTCATCACATTCAAACAGGGAATTGCAACTGAATAATTCTTCTGACTCCAGGTCCTGTACCTATATACAGTAGGTTGTACTTAAAGGAATTAATAATAGTAGCAATAACAAAACAAACAAAATTAGGAAATCTTGGCAATCACTATAAAAATACAGTAAGTGTTTTTGATTCCATTTTTCCTTTCCTCAGCCATTTGTTACCTTACCAGTAAGATAAATGTGTGGTTGTTTTTTTCGGAGATGCCAGTAGAAATTCAGGAATGGGCCGTGGTAAGTATTGGTTATAACTTGAAATGTGTACTTTGCTTGTTAGTTGATGAGTAGATTAAAAGCGCCAACTGCTGAAGTTTTGGTTAGCATCCCACAGTTCTCATCCTACAGTAGCTGTTTGTGGCATGCAGCGAAACACGAGTCTCTCTTCTAGGTACTAGGCAAAAGGTCTTGCCCAGATATATGTAAAATGCTGATGTGCTCAAGTGTGGAATAGGATTTTTGTTCATGCCACACAAGCCAAAATTTCTGCTTTTCTGCTGCCTTCCTTGTTATCACTTAGCAGTTTAGTTCAGAAGAATAAGCACTAGGTTGCTGTTAGTGGGCAGAGCTTTCAGACAGCATTTAACTTCATTTTATTCTAGAGCCATCTGTCCATGGCTTATACACAACAGGATGAACGTTTAAGCAAGCATTTTGGTTGGGCAGATACGGCTTTCTGCATATGCAGTTCAGTGCAAACTTGTTAAGAGCCTGATGGCTGGCAGCGAGCTCTCCCAGCCTGTAATTTCCAAGTAACTGTATATTCTCCAGCCAGTACTTTCAGCTGCCGCTGAGTTACCAAGTGTAATTTCTTTCTGGGGCTGCCCTGTAGCAGTGTGATTCCCAGGGTTCTCCTGTTTGTTGTCAACGTGAGAATCTTTTAATGTATTAAAGGTCCGTGCTAACTCTGTATTTCAGGAAGCAACCAAGATGTGCTAGCTAGATTAAACTAAGTGAAGCCGCCTTCTTACATAGTTTTAAGTGCAAACCCTGATTTTAAAGATAAATGAAGATGGACTTGATGAAAAGCATTCTCCATTCACATTTTAAAAACTAAAAAGCTGTTTTGTAGTTCCTCTGCATTTGCCACAGTTACTTTTTATGCACTCTTCATGGCACGTTATGGCCACGTGCGGCTGGACCAGGTGACGACGCAACGTAAGGTGCAGGGGATGCTGCTGAGATTTCTCCTGTCAGTGGGATGTGAAGTAACGTGCCGTGATGGTCGCTTAAAACCATTTGAAGTGGTTTTATGAGGACCAAGAATTATTTGTGTCTTGCATGACCTGTCCTTATTGCTGCTTTTGAGTACAACATAGGTTAGAAGAAGTAATTATTTTCAGCCCACTGACTACAAGCGAGATTAATAGCTTCTGAAAGGGCTGTAATGAAAGGCTGACCCAACTGGCTTTTGTATTACTCCTTGTTTATCCTACTCTCATCTCTATCACCTTTGGGCTACAACAAAATGTAATTTATGTTAGCAGTGCTTCATAGCGGGTGAAAGGTCATATTTTTAATGAGGGTAGCCCTGATTGGGATTCAGGTTTAGAAATGTTGTGTGCTGGAGTACAGTCAACCAAGTCCATGTAAACAATGTGATTGCAGAAAGGGGCAAGCAAACCTGTTATTTGACAGTAAATAAGACCTCTTCGTTTACACTAGGTGAGTGAAGTTCAATTAGCAGAAGTTAAGCAACTGGGAAAGGGACTTGGCCATCACAGCCCGGGTAGGAGTCGTCTCTAATAAACCTTTTTAGGCTCAGTGGAGCATTGGCCTCTTTGTACTGGAAAAAAAACAAACACATTTTTCAATCACTTATCTTTTGCACTTTGATGCAGCTTGCTTAAAAAACAAACATACTTTACAAATATAGTTGTGTTTATAACATACAGTATCTTTGGTTTATGCGGGGCAGAAATGTAATGCCAGCCCATGCCTGACTCAGGGACAGAAGCGCTGCGCCCGTCTGAGCCCGGCTCTGCTGGGGAAGGGTGACCCTGGTACTCTGCGTGGAGTTCTCCCTGTGGAAGGAGAGGTGGTGTTACATTTGAGTACACCCGGGGATTCAGCGGTGCTGTTTGTTGGTAGTGTATTTACTTCAGTAAAACAGCCTGGGAGCGTTACTCTTTAGTGATAGAGAATGCTGCTGGGTTTATTTGGTGAATTAGGTTAATACCGGGACTCCTTGTTACTTACAGCCATTTCTAACAGAGCAGGCATCCTTGTAGAAGCCAAATTTTTTGAAGTTGGTTATAACTGAGACAATTTTTGTCGAAACAAGTGCAGCAGGTGCCGGGGGAAGCTCTGGGGGGTAAGAGAAGAAGCGAGAGACTTCAACAAAAGCTGATTTGGAAGAAGTTCTTGGATTTAGGTTTTCAGCACAGCAAACCTTGTGTGACTGCAGCATCCCGTGGAAGCGCACTCTTGTCTTTCATTTGTGCATGTCTTCTTGCAAGTGACAAACTGCTTCAGTTATGTTCTGGAAAGGAATGGGAAACATTGCAGTGATTTTGAATTTCCTTATTGTGCGAGGAGACAGCTTCTAACCTGGGTTTAGTTCAAAGTATGCATAGAGAGGAATGGCAGCATGCACCCCTTTAGGTATTTACTGCCAGATTACCTTTCACAGAGACAAAATTATGAGAAACCTCAGCTTTTGTATGTGTTTTTTTTTATGATTCAAAAAGTTCTGTGTTAGAACAGAAAGTAATTCTTTGCCACATCACAGCACAGTGATGGATGGCAAGTGCAGACAATGTAACAGTAACTGCTGTGTGCCAAACCACAAGGGCTACAGGATTCATCTGGCATGGGATTTCGTTAGACAAATTTGAGGGGGCAGCAGTTTAGACTACACAAGCACTGCAAGACTTTGGAGAGTTGTGCTGGTGCTTTTTCCCCTGATTTTGCACCATGCACTGTGCATCACGTTGCATCATTAGATATCGGGCCGTGCCCCTGTATGACACCAACTTTTTTCTTCCCGGGTAAATGCGAAGCAACATGCTGAGCCCTTCTTCTAAGAGTTTGCATGTGGCCCACCAGCCCCTCTCTCTGCAGCAGTGCTTGGCTACCAGCAGGCAGGGGCAGCCTTCCTCGGCTGGCCTCCCGCTGCACCGCTGCTGCCCTGCGCAGCGCTCCCCGAGCCTTCGCGCTCCTGCTGCCTGCGTGCACGCAACAGAATCACACGGGTGCCTTAAAGCAACATAATGTTGGGACTCCCCTCCTTTTCTTCAGTGTCACTAGGTCTTGAACTATTAATGCAAGTCTTCAAAATGACTCTTTTAAATTTACACTTGTTTTACATTATTTTATAATTAAGTTGTAGAGTTTAAAGAGAAGAAAGGAATGGAAGTTTTTCAAGTGATTAAATATTAATTTTATTCACATTTAACCCTAATTTACATTAAGGATGTTAACTGAAAGGCAGATCTTTTGAATTCAACATTTTCATTTCTTTCTAGCCTCTCTGATGAATAGCTGGATCTTGTCATATGTTCATAAAGGGTGGTAGTCCACTGGGAAAAAAGGAATAATTGTGCTGTCTTGCACTCTATGACGGTCTGTTTGTGGTGCTTATTGTTTCTTAAGTTTGGGAAAAAAAAAAAAGCTAATGATTCTCTTTTGTCTAAACCAAATAAAGATTTGAAACAAAATTGGTTCGGACCCTTTAAACACTGCCCTATGTCTCATATATCTAATCGTTTTTCTTTTATTTCAGAACATTCTCCTTGAAAGATCATGACAGCAACACATTCAAAATATCTTCTTAAAGGTTTTTTAACCTCTCCTTGCTTAGTTGTTCCTGCTTAAGTCTTAAAAGCAAACCAGTCAACCGCAGGTACCTTGAACACCTGCATTGCCCTCACTTGATGTCTTGTACATGGCTGAAAGACTGGATTATGATATAATTCTTGGGTTTCTATATTTTGCATCCCGATTGCACCATTACATACAAAATAAGAGACTGATTTCAAGAGATCTGTTAATCCTAGGTAAGCCTCTTGGGAAATCTGGCCATTTGCCTTAATTCCTTAGCAGGACTTCAGTGTTTTAGAAGTCTGAATTCTAATGCGTTTTATTGGAAGGTGTGTTGAGAGATAATGTTGATAGAAAAGTTATGTATATTAGCTTTTTTAGATCTGTTACATACAGTGCTATGAATTTAGTTAAACAGAAAAATGTTGTGATGCATGCAACTGCAAATGGGTAAAACTCACCTCTGGTTTTTAATTTTGTTTTAGAGTATTACGTTAATTAAAATATATCCAGTATACTCTAACTTCTATCAAGTTGTATTTTTTGCTTGGGAGTTCTGCTGATATAAAATTTGTTTCTGTAATCTAGATTGGCTCCAGTACCCTCAGTACAAGTCCAGTCTTTGTTATTGCATAAAGCGTTACAGCCTGTTCCCTGAATTCAGTGTGTGCACGTGCATGAATAAAATACTTGTGAACAATATCCAATGTTTTTGCTTTTAAAATCACATTTTTATTAGGGTTGCTTTGATAATTTTGCACTCTCTACAATCAGGCATTTTTGCAAATGATGCAGACCTTTGTGCAGTGTTTAATGAATTATTGAACTTCGAAGAACCCTTGCAAAGTAGGGCCTGCATGTGACTGAGCTGTAGACATGAAAAAATGCTATCCTCCAGCGTATCTAGCGGACAGTAATAGATGCTTGATCAGACAATATGAGCACAGAGTGACTGATGGCAATAGCATTAAATATTTACATATAGCAAAAGCATCTTGGCAGCAGAAAAGAGATGGTCTCTGCAGTAAGGTGAATAAAACCCAGTGCAGTATAAGTAGCCTTTTTCTATGACAACTGTCTTAGAGAAAAATACTGGTGGTCATTAACAGATATGTTTTACTGAAGTAATTATTTGGGAGTCACAATTGTATTTCAGTCTAGTTATGTTATATGACACTTCAGAAGCCTGCGAATAATACTTGTCATATAGGACAATTGTCAAGACTTTATCAGTATAATTATTATTTTGGATATTGCCCCATACCTGCTGTAATATAAAGATGATTACAGGTTGAAGAACAAGAATTGGTAACTGCAGAGGAGTAGTGTTTTACACCAAACAAATATGTTTTTGACATGTATGTTCCTAGAGCTCAGAAACCCTCTGCTTTTCTTGCACTTACCTTAGTTTTACATTGGTGTTCCTAACACAGCTGTCTTGTGAATCTGCTGTTGGTGTCCAGCAGAAAGCTGTACTCTGGCTGTGCTCAAAAGAATTCCTGAGAACAAGAAGCAATGTCCTTCCCCCTCCTTCCCTCTACTCTGCTGAGCAGTTTGTTGGGAGTAAATCCATTTTATTGATGTCCAGAGTCCTTGAAGTGCGTTGTACTTGTTTACGTGCCCTTTTTGGGAACCTGCAAACTACAGCTGTACAACAGTTGGTATTGCTTGCACTGTGTGTTGCACAAGTCATGCGTGATATTTTTCACATGATTTTGAAAGAAAAGTACTGTATCAGAAACACTGGATAACAACTTATTTTTCGTACTGAAGTGAGAGCAGATGAGTTGCGTTGGAGGTTCTTACGTGTCTTAATGCATTCCAAATTGCTATTGCTTATAGGGAAACAAATAAAACAAAGATGACAGGAAATTGATTTTTTTTAAATACTCTGTGATGCTTGTATTATTATGATGAACCTGTTTACAGTTAATGATCTGTTCTGTTGTAATGAAAACAAATTAAAATTGAAAATGAAGTGAAAGGGAGCAACATCAAGCGACTTTTTAATATAGTAATTCATTTGTGGTAGCAAATACAGTTTTAAGTGATAACAGTGTGTTTTTTTAATGGCTTTGGGTAAACAGAATTCCTTGGAAATGTGTACTAGGAGCTGTTTTACTTTTTCACTCAGAGCTGTTCCCCAGCTTACTGGTTTCATTGGAGAAACGCAGTTCATTCCTTAGCACATGGCTAGCCATGCTGAAGTCATCAATGTTTGTAAGAAATAAGCATCCCTTGGAATATGGAAGATGATGAATGTGAAACGTCCAAGGCATATGACAAGTTGAGCATTGGTCAGCGAAGCCTTTCTAGAGGTGTAAAGGAAAATACGTTTATGGTAAGAACCCTGTTCCTGGAGACATGATTTGAGAAGCCATGAGCAGAATTCTCTTACATGGAAGGAACAAGATTATACATATATTTTATTGTTTTATTTGCTATTTCAAGTAAGGGCAATACTGGTTCTTGTGGTAGCAGTTTAGTCCCAAGGCAGAGATCGAACATCTGAAGTGTATTTGCACTAGAGGCTTCTGAGCTTAGTGTGCAGTCCACTGAGTGAAGCTTCCCCAGGTGGCTTTTGGAAGGTCTGTCAGTCCTGCAGTGCCTGACATCTCTTTACATCACAGCAATTTGTCTAACATGGGAAAAGGTTTAATCCACAGGGCTATGTTGTCTTAATCTGATCATCAAGGTAGGAATTTTAACTCAAAAATCATGTTGGATTGCACATCTTTTCTGTAATTTTTGATGCACATAGATAAATAAAGATGATTCTTTGTTCATCTTTAGCAGAATAATATAATTTTCAGGGTCCTGACCCTGTAATAGTCAGGACCTCAGCACATGCACACGTCTCCCTGCTGCTTCAGAAATTTGAGAATATTTAAAGCTATCTGTAAGCATCTTTCTTTTAAAATTTTGTGGTAGAGATAAATTTCAATCGGAACTGCCTCTTAGTGTATTCCTGTGTGTTGTCAACACACTACGGAGGTACAAGATTGTTAGATGAGAGGAGTAAATGTGGTAGCTGAGGCTGTGCTGTTTGATCCTTACCCAACGACAGTGTAGGCGAGGAAGACTCGCAGTGAGTCAAGGGGCTATCATTGATCCCGTTGGGAAGAAAAAATGTTCATACGTTTACCACAAAACTTTTTTTGGAGGAGGGGAGTAAACTGGGGAGAGACACCTGTGTGGAAAATGGTGTTTACATTGGGTAACGATGCTGGAGGAAATTAGTGGTTGCTTACGAGTGGGGACACTTGCTCAGAGTTGTGCAGCTTGCTAGGGAAGTGAGCAGGGTGTACCAGAACGGACGGGCATTGGCATTCACACCAAAGGATTATTTTACTAGGAAAAGGAAACAATGAATGCCAGGTAATGTTGTGCACAAATAGCTTAGTTTTGGGTTGTACATTGTGTAATTTGTTTTCCTTGTAAAAGTTGGTCCCGTGTTATCCAGGAAGTCATGCAGGTGGTGCACAGAACAGGGCCGCTGTTCAATACCATGATTTTCTCCCCTTGTGGTCTCTTCATATTGTATTTTAGGGAATGTGGTACTGAAGAAAGCGAAAAGTTTCAACTGTTTTTTTAAAAAAGTATTTAATAACATGAGTTTTGCAATGGTTTACTAGTATGGCTGTATGTGCAACGATGCATTTAAGCTTTGAATAATTGGAAAGTAAGAATTACTATTTCAGGTGGCCTTGATAAACTTTGTTAATCCAAGCTTTCACTTGTTTTTCCTCTAAAATCATGTGAAATAAAAGCTGCACACAGTGCAGGAATGAGGGATTGTTCTGTATTATTTAAGCATCTCTTTTGCAATCTCTTCTTGATCTAAGTTTGTGGATTTGTAGCTTTTGTTGCAGGTAGACCATTGTGCTGGTATTCAATGTGCATTATTTTATAGTCTGCATAAAATATTTCAGCCTCTTCCTGGCTCTTCCGAGGCCAGGTTGCCCTGCCAAGTTTAGTTAGTTTGCATCAGTCTAAGTTCAGCTGTTGTGCTATTCAGCAGAAGTGCAACAGGATAATGAAGATGTGAAATAGATGCAGTGGCAGAAGCATACGAAGTGTCAAAATGCAAACAAGGAACAAATGTGCTTAAATGCGTTCTTAAGCTGTGAAAAAACTCCAAATAATTTCATTCAAACAGGGAAAAACAGTCTCTCTGAAAAAGCTTAAGTTGATGGAATAAAATCAATTTGATAAAATACCCAGGCTATTGAAACCTTGTGTATAGTACAGGCTTTGGTACATACTGTGTTGTTTGTTTGTGCAAGGCATTTCTTTTTGACTGTAAGATCAGCTGGTAATCGAAGTGCATATAAGCCTTTATCAGCCTTATAAGCGAGTATTTTAATAGCACAGAAGGTGGAGGAGGTTGTTGCACCATGACCTTCCTTCGTCTCCTCTTCGCAAGGAGCGCGGCCGCTCGCTGGTCCTGTAGGCACCAGTGCTCGAGCTGAGTTAGCTCTTGAACTTTTTGTGCTCTATAAATCTTAGGAGACAATAAAGTTAAAGTGCACGTCACTAGGTGGCACTGAAACATCGTCGTATGCCAAGTACAGTCTTGAGCTCTTCATCTGTGCTGCTGGAACTGCTTCGGTTTGTAAGTGTCAGGGAAATTGTTTTATTGTTAAAGGGCAGAGTGTAATATATTCATCTCCATCCAAGGCAGCCATTTAATGCCCTGAAACATGCCCTCTCACAGCTCTGGCCTGTTGACTATGCTTATTTGGTGTAATAATTAGCAGAATTTCTCACTAACAGTGGTACTTACTAACACCTCACATTTTCCTCAGTGTTTTTGTACGTGATGGATCGTGCATTCTGGGAATGAAGTTAAGCGGGTCAGAGCCTAAGCCCTGTACGACACCGCTGTTTTCTGCACAGTACTTTGGAATAGGTATATATTAACTACTTTTTAATTCCTGTGGTGTGTAGTGCAAACAAATTTGAGTCTTTTTTAATAGGCTAATGAAAATTTGTAAGCACAGAATAGTTAACTTGTCAGCTTCCAGAACAAAGAAATTGAATGAGTGGCTGTAGGAATCAGAGTGCGCTGTCTTTGAATAACGGCATGCTTTAGAAGCCTGGTGTGATGCTTTTCCAAGTTCTGTACAGATTCCTGGGATTCTTGTTTTAGATGAACAAATCTCTTATGCAATTTAAAGGTGATCTCTGCACTGTTGATGACGTTCAAACATTCTGCCTGTTATGAAAATAGTGGTAGCAAGCCCAAGTTAAGTATCTTTCTCACACTTCAGTAGCTGGAAATGAGTTGCTATGTTGGAAATTGTTCTGGTGCAAAGGAAAAGAAAAGGTCCTTGAATAAGTGCTGCGGTAGGGATCCCTCTCATATTTCTTTGCAAATGTGGTGGCAAGGACGAATAGAGTTAAAGATTCCCAAAATTACTAGGTAAAGGTATATGGTTTTAGTTCAATTTCTAAGCAAAAATCTAATGAAATCCCTCTATAATGAACTAACTCAAATTACAGTGATTTGGGACATTTGTCATATGGAAGCGCAGCTCTGCACTGAGACCATCAAACCATTTCACATAGGGCCTCAAGTTTCCAGACTGTATTTAAAAAAAAAAAACCTTTCTTATTTCTAGTTTAGATGGGTTTCCTGCCATATGTAGTGTTAAATTTATCGACTATCATCTGCTGGTGTGAATTTTAAAATCCCCCCTTCCAATAAATATATATAATATTTTTCGTGTGTTGTTCATTCTTTTTTTTACCTCTTCTAGTTTTAGTTACCACTGAAGCAATTCTGGTGTAGAAGGGGAAGGAATATGGCATGGTAAGTCAGCAAAAAAGAACAGTGGTAGCTCTGGCAGCCTTCTCTTCATCTCAGTTCCGTGCCCTCAGCCTCTGTTATTAATGCATCTGCATTGCTGTCACTCAGCACACATTTGTGTTAAAAGCATGTGTCAAAAAGGTGGCCTAGATTTTTGACTTGCAGGTTCAGAATACCCCCAACCTACAAAACCACTGTACCAGATTACAAAATAATTGACTTAAGTCCTTGTTAGACATTCTGAGGGAAATGAAATTTCTTCTTGTCTTGTAAATATGCTCTAAGGAAGCAAGAGTTGAGAATGTTAAGGTGTCTATGATCTTTTCACTTGGACAGAGACTTTCATGCATGCCTTCAAAAATAATTTTGTAAAAGTTTGGAACAAACCTCTCTGTGAAGTTTTACTCTTGTGTTAGGCTTTTTGTGGATTTGTTATAAAGTGTTTTTCTCTCCTCATCATTCCTATTCCTTCAATTCTCCTAGTTCACCTGTGAGCTCTTTGATGTTCTTATATACAATTATGTACTTGTTAAGAGTCTCCTTTTTGGTGCATTTCATTTATTGGGTCACTTTAGAATTGAATCCATGAATATCATAACCGAGTTGATGGAAGATGTTTATTTTCCTATCATCCTGATAACTGCTTTAGTATCTGGTGCAGATCAGTCTTATGCCTTTTTTCTATACTTGTTTGGAGAATAAAATGAAACCATTCTTGAATGCTTTAGTACTTTTTGTAGGAATTGTTTGTTAAATTTGGCAGTTGGCATATGCAGTAGTATAAACTGAGTTTGGCTTTTTTGGTTTTCATCAGAAGGGAACAAACAGGACAGGGGAGAGCTGAGGGGAAATGTGGTCTGGTCCTTTCTCTTCTAGCCTGTCTTTCTCACTGTCAGATAGACGTATTTGAGAACACATCATGGAGAAAGAGAAGAGATGATTTTTAAAAGACTTGTCACTACTGTGCTCCGTCTCATTCGTTACGTATGGGTAGTGATAGCAGCAGGGCTATCTTGACTTGTAGGCCAGTTAGGAATACAAGCGTATGTAGAGGATGGCAAGTCAAGTCTCCCTGAGCAGATCAGATATACGCAGAAGACTTAAGGAATCAGTTTTGTACGTGACCACAGGAGTTGAATAGCACAATTGGACCTGATCACTGCAAGCAGTGGAAAAAAATAATATTAAATGTCTGTATATGCAAGTAATAGAAATGAGGACTAGAAAATGTATTAGTCTTTGCAAGAGTTAGGACTGCTTTTTTTTTAAAACAGCAGTATCTGGCAGGGGGAGGTGGCGACAGTTCTCAGCTCGGCTTGACAAACGTATTAAGCAAAATGTTGATTTGCATTATGAAGTGTACCTTGATTTGGCACAAAGCAAATGTCTCAGCAGTTGTACTTCTTTCATAGTAGATCAGTGCTCTCTTGTCTATTTACCTGCTGGTGCACCCTAAGCTTATTCTTTAAATTATCCAAAGACAGTTTAAGAGTAAAATGTGAGTGGAAAAAAAAACAAAACTGCAGAATCTTGCATTTAACTGTAGTAGATAAACCTTACAATTCTACTGTAAACGAACCAAGTACTGTGAAATACATATCCCAACAGCTCTTCTCAAATTTGCGTGAGCTGTGATGGAGAAGAGAGTTTTTAACCCCAGCTTTAGGACTTCAATGAAATGCATTCTTACAGAAGCAGACCAGTGTCTCCTGATTCACTGACCACAGGTAACTGGCAACATGATGAATCTAACTTTCAGTCAGTGTCTCTACTGCCTGCTGTTTATTTGGTTAGGCTGTATGTGCAGAAGCTGGGGAAAAATGGGTGATTCATTACAGTCTGGTCTGAACAGTTTGGGAACCATTGAACTAAAACGTATCATTTAGACAAGCATCGAAACCCGATATAAAAAGAATTCCCATCAAGGCAAATTCATCTCATGGAGTGATGATCTGCTCCAATGGTTAATTATCCTTTCTTTTAAATTGTGCTCCGTGATTCTGGTCTGAACTTGCCTAATATTCTTTCAGACCCTGAATTTTGCTAATGTTGGCTGCCAACTTAATGTTAAGTGCTAGCTTTCTGTTCCCTGTGTGGCTTATTGTGGAGGCTGTGAACAAAACAAAGCCTTCAAACCAAACAAAATTAACTAAGTTTAAAATTTTATTCACTACCTCTGAGTTGTACAGTATGAGTTTTCTTTAACTCATTCTTGCTATGAGAAGAAACCCAATTCTTTCATTAAATCTCACATAGAGATGTTCTTCTTGAACTTGGACTTGGATGCCCAACTCAACAGGGTTTCATTAATAGTTGCCTTATAAAACCAAGGCAACAACTGCAGTTTGCAGGTTTTCTAAGCGAGTGTTATTGTCATCATTTGACCAGTGGTGCAGTTTATGCACAAAATCATCAGTTCTATCATATTAGTGTTTGGTGTTGTCACACAGGTTAGTTTTATGACTATAAAATGGTACAAGTTGCTCTTGCAACTGAATACTCTTGTACAAATATTGATGCTCAAGGTAAACTTATCTCCCTCATATAATCGGTGGTTATTGTCCTTGAAGTGGCTGTAGAAATGATGCAACTGTATTCACACTGTACTCCTGTGTAGCTTCAAAAATTGTCATTTTTGGCTGTGCTGTTTCAGAAATCTGTTGGCAATCTGTGTGACACCAGATTTGTTGTAGCCACGATCGCAAATCAGGGATGGCTGCCTTTAAATTGTTTTGAGGACTGGAGAGGGACCTGCACCAAGCTTCTACTCACAGGCTCCTCTAGTGTGAGAAATGCTTGCAGGAAAATGCATATTTATCATGTCCTTTCCAAGGACAAGCCACAAAAATTGAAGAGAAGAGGCAGCAGAGTGCTGCTTGTACAGCTGCATTCCAGGGGATGTTGTGTACCCCTTTTGTCTCCTGCAGTGATTTTCTTGATTGTGGCATATAACCTCAAAAATAAACTAAAGTTTGTCCCATAAAAGGTATTGGTATTTAGTGAAATGCAACTGACACACAAGAAGAGTGTTCCTGGAACACATTTCTTTTTATCTTTAAGGCATTCAACAGTCTTCCTGTCTTTTCATTATGGGGTGAAGAATCTTCTTAAATAATCAAATATGATGTCTAAGATGGTTATAAAGGTCTTAAAATTTTAGTAGGTTTGTAAGTGCTTTTATAGTTTTATAGTGCTTATTCTACTAATAGGATCTGTGAAAAATAACTTTTTATGCTTAAAAAATAAAAAGGCCTACAAAGATGTTCAAGTAGTGTGTAATGGACATGACAGTTACAGTTGGTGAAATTTAATGCTCTAGCTGCTTATTGATCTTCCTTGTAGCTGATTGCATGGCACAAGCATTTGCACTTAGCACCTGCTCTTTCTACATTTACACTATCTTCAGAATTGGTATCAAGGGGACTTTGGAAACCAAACTTGATGATAAGCTTAAGTACTTAAGGAAATACCTATATATTTTCAAGCATCCATTTTATTTTCACTCTGCTTTTGACATCTGCTTCTTCTGGGTGATATTTTAACATGTAAAATATAGATGTAGTTATATACCAGGACTGCTGCGAAGCCCAAGGTTTCCTGGGAATGCTGGAAAGCTGCGCAAAAGTTCATTGCATCTTTCATCTTGCAGGTGGCTGTGATAGTTCATGTGTAAGCGGTAGTATTTGCATTGATCATAGAAGGAATCTTAAGAATCAGCTTCGGTAATTTGAATGGGAAGTATGCAGTGGGATAAGAGGCTAAAATAGCTGTACCCACAGCAGAAGTTGCAAGTTCAGAAGGTTTTACCTTGATCAACAAGTGTAAATTTCCCTCAGGAATACCGCCATTGCCTTTTTCCTATGGCCACATTTTTCTTGAGCTGGTTGGTGAAGGCCATCACCAAAGAGAAGTTGTCAAAGTTAGGGGTTGGACTGGGTGATCTTTAAGGTCCCTGCTAACCCAAACCTTTGTAAGGGTCTGTGAAAGTCATAGCTGATTGCGTTCCTTGTAGTGACTTCCATGCAGTTGTTCTTTCACAACACAAAGCCAGATGTCTGCTTCTTATGGTGCATGCCTTAATGCACACATCTACTAGTACTGCGTAAGTTTAGATCTTTAACTATTTCTGTAGAAACTGAAGGTCCCATCTTAAGAGAGGTGCAAAGGGGTTGGGGAGTGGGGAAGCAGAGCTTTTCTGAGGAGTTTGTTCTGAGAGGAAAATGCTTTGTTCTCAGTGTTTTGGGGTTCTTTTTTCTTCAGAGGTGTTCCCTGCTTTTAAGGAGTTTCCCTCCTTTTTATTCTGTCTCGGAGTTAAAGGGGCCATGTAGTTGGGTCAAGACTCAATAAAATGGCAGTTTATTTGGGAAAACTGCAAGTGTGACCTGCTCATGTATGTGTTTGAAAGGTGTCTGCCTACATCCACGGAAGCTGTAAACATGTTGCAAAGATTCATAATCTTCATTTCTAGTTCTCAGCCCTTTAATTCTGGAAGTTCTTTGTGATCTACAAACAACATACTGATCTAGAAATATCTACTCTTTTAAACATTTTCTTAGGTGCATGTGTGCTCTTGTTCCCTGTATGTGTATGAAGAAAAAAGGATTGGAAATCTGATTGAAACCTGATCATTGTTTCGCCCAGAGTTTGAATGTTCCTGCTCCTCACCTAATACAGCTGATCCGCTTACCAAATGGTACCTGCTGGAGGAGGACGCACACCTGGTAGCAGGAACAAGGACTGGCTGATGGTGGCCAGATGCTTGCAATATTGGTGTGAGTTTGATAGTTACACTGAGGAGACTTGGGGACATCTAGTCAGCAAAAAGAGGCTGTGTTTGAATGATTTATCACTTCAAATTTCTATTATAATTACTTACGATAAACAAAGTGTGACTAATCTATGCTCAACTGGGTAAGAAAATTGCCAGTTCTGTTCCATTAACAGCCATGGGCCTAAAGAACAGCGTTCCTGTAGGTTAAAACAACAATTAAGGGGCACGTAACATAGCAAGGTGGGGAGAGAGGGGATACGATTAGCAGAGATGCTTTTCACGCATTGCCAAGCTGCTTCAGTGCATAAATTACCTTTTGGTTCAGTTACATCAGTCAGGTCTGCTGTGCGTACGCATGGCCGGTCCCTGTGTGTCCCAAAACTGGGCCTGCAGATTTATCAGAGGACGGGCAGGAGAGGTTGAAATTAGTAAGCAAAGGCAAACAGTACCTTCACAGGGAAGATATCGAGCAGTCTTTTAGACAGCTGCTCACTTAGAAATTGGTCTCTGTGTGCATTACAGCCCGTTACGTGGCTTTTCTCCTGACCAGCTCACTTAAACTGCGGCCTGCTGCTTCGGTAACTGGGCCGCGCGGCTGAGGCGTGTGGCGGCTGCGTTAAATAACAGCGCCCTGAGGTGGAGGTTGGTATGGGCTGGTGTCTTTAGTCATAAATAATGAAATACTAATGAGTTCTTGTCATTAAAATGGAAATGTTTCTGGCATATGGCACCATGGGGCAGGCAGAAGAGCTGTAGGATGCAAAGTGCGGTGTAATATGGTCACGTTGCCTGCCAGTGGCTTTGATGGGCTGGATTATAGAAAGAATGTAGCATGGACAAGGCTGTTGGTAAGTCCTGAGTATAATGAAGGGTAATCTGGAAATATAACTTTTTCATGTGAATAAATGGTGCTGTAAAATTGGCCGGTCCCTTAAGATCTTTTAATGAGTGGCATTTGCAGAAATAATTTGAAGGAAAAAAGTTCTGAAATCTAATATATGTGATAATGGAGAAATAAAAGCTGTAATAGTGCACTTAAAATGTATTTTTTATTACTCTAGGTTCGTTTCTGACATAACTGGTTTTAGTGAGCCACTTGAATGATCTTGGTTGCTATGAAGTTTTAATAGCTAACACTTGGAAAGCCTCATAGTTTAAAGAAATGTCAACTTCAAAAATCACATTCCTGTCTTGAGTAACTATCCTGAATTTGATCTTTTTTTTTAATTTAAAGATGTGAAAGTATGTTAGGGGATAAGGTTGTGCAAGTTCCTGTAAAGCAGTGGCTTTTTTTCCTAGATGGGGCCTTAGTATTATCACAATTCTGACCATATAAAATATTTATAATCTTCTTCCCTTATAAAGCCATTGAGCTCTCACTTCAGAGCACTAACACTTTTCTTCAAGAACGGCTTGAGGTAAATCCACATATCTAATGGAAAAACAGCAACGACTGCTAACCCAGGCAGACCTTACTGTGTGTCCTCCTGTGAGGAACAAGGAGGGGTTTATGGAAACCGAGAAGTTTGCATCTGAGCTTGTGGTTCAGAGTCCTCTGTCGTGAGACTGCGTTCCGAGTAAGGCCTGCCTTGCAGTCCCTGATAACCTTTTGGATTGCACTGAAGACAACAAGACTTAAGTGTCTGGACTTTACTCATTGTCATCCTGCATCAGTTTTCTCAACAGTGTAAGATTGGCATCAGACAGAGTACTGAAGATGGCTGTTCCCCACTATGATGTGTACACGAAAGCATTGCAAATAAGGAATGTCTAAATGAGTCAAAATAAGTAATTGTAAGAATAAGAAGAAAAGAGGTAAATAAATGCAACAGTGAGATACTCTGTTTGTTTGATTTATCTTCTTTCATGCGTCTTTTCTATAGTGTAGTTCCTCTCTTGCTTTGTTCTGCACGATGCTGATTGTAAGGGGAAAGTAAATACCCTAAGCCTGAATGCAGGATTGTTTGCATCCCCTCATAGGTTGGGAGTGCACATGTCGATTTTGAAATTCTCTCTTCTATGTAAAATCTTTTTTTTTGGGAAATAATAAGATGAGCCTTTCTAGAACAATGAGTAACAGGCATGTTTTAGGGGATCTGGTAGTTTGAATAAATTTTAATTGTTCATAAGAATGAGTGCTTGTTGTGTAACTAAAAGCTAACATCTCTAAATATTTCATAGACATTGTGTCTGTCTGTGTCTTAGACTTGTGACTGACGTCTTACATCTGCATGGGATGCTGCTCCAGGCCCAGGGAGATTACTTGGTGTAGAGAAGCTGATGTTTTCCACTGAATTTGTGAGAAATGCAGGACAGCGGATAGCCCTGGGGGTTATCTTGGAGGCACATCCTACTTGCCTTGACTTAAGTCTGCCTGTGTGCATAAACCCAACTTCCTCAATAACTTCTTGAGTGCATTTTATGTGAAGTACTGGAAAAACAAACTTTGCTTAATGCTTTCAGTTTTGTTAGGCGTTAGGAATTGTTGAGATGCTATGGCCTTAAGCTTCTGTAGTAATGCAGGTAATATGGCAATACACTTCCAATACAGTTCTTTCTCAACGTGTTGTTCCAGCCAAAACAATGATCTATAAATTGGAAAGTGACTGTTGCCTTCTGACTTGCTTGGTGAGGAAACTAAGTGGGAATTGTACGTTTGAAGCACAAGCCTTTGTAGCCTAGATATTGAACTCTTTGCCTTACAATTAAGAGAGAAATGAAACCTTTTGAGAACAGTATTGGCACCCTGCAGGGATATATGTCAGCTGCAAAAATTTTTACAGTCACGTTGCTTCACCAGAAAATGCCATTAAGTCTATCTTTTCCTTAATATTGCTTAATTTGAAAATAATGAGCCATGTGCATATAACAGTACTGCATTTTGGCCTGACTTTGATATGTATTAGCTGTGTTTCTATTACTTTTCCTGCTCTGTAACATACAGTGCATTACTTCTATTACCATGAAGTTACTTCTGCAGGCAAAAACGTTCAGATTGGGCTTGAGAGATTCTACCTATTACTCTTCCACTTGCTGAATTTTACAACCAACCATCTCATTAGTATATCCACTTCCAGTAATAAACGGCACATATCTGCAAGATATTAACAATATAAGTTCATTGCATACTCTAAAATTGGGTATCAGTGCTTCTGGTACTTGCTCCATTCTCTGAAAGCCCAAGTGTGACTCTTCAGAGGTTTCTTGAACAGTGCATGGTGTGTGAGGACATCACAGAGGTGATGCACACAAAATTGTCTTTTCACTTGTTGGCATTGCTAATCCATGCGTAAAAAATCTTACTGGCATTTAAAGCATGAGAAACAATATTGATATCTGAATAAACTGTTAGGCTGTTAATAATTTTTCAAATGTTAAGGATACAATTTAAAAAATATATTTTTAAGATACTAGATACCTGCAAGTGAAGGCATTTTTGTAGTTAGGGGTTTACCTGTTAGTAGTGCCTATAAGCAATGCTGGTGTAACAGTTAGACTTGGCATCAGGCAGCCAGTATAGCTAGATCTTCAGGGGTTTTTTTGGAGGTATTTGAGAATAGCTTGATATTTTTGACATCTGTGTGACAGCTTCTTGCATAAGAGATGAGCAGCGTGTTATACCACCCAGCTGCGTATATTAGTCTGTGCATCAAGCTGAGGAGCAGCACTTAGCCAGATCTGACAATCAGATGGGAACTAGTACTGCCTATACACAAGGGTGCATTTTAATGTGGTGTGCGTTTTGCCAACAGCCTGGTACTTGACAAAGAAATTGTCAGAATCTCTCTTCTTCCCACCTCTCTTTTTCCCCCAGTTGAGTCCATGTTGAAATGTAGGATTTCCTTCTGCAGTTTGTTTTACTTTGCATATAACAAAGGTGGTTTAATGTGTTTGGTGATTTCATGCAATAAAATTGTAGCAATCTTTTTTGGAACATGCAGTGTATTAGCACGTCATTTTCTGCCAGCTTAATCTAAATTTTCATTATGCTTGGTTTCACCGATGACTTCGTGTCAATATGTCATGTGTCCCCAGTGGAGACTAGAGACCTAGAGAAATTATAGCTTTCAAATTTTAGTGCTGCTATTGTCAGTGCTGGAAGAGTTGGTGAATAGCAGATTGTGAATGTGGAGATGAGTATATGAGAACTGCCTGCTCTAATTTTAGTTTGGCTGAAGTGATAGTTGTAAACCTCAAAATTTCTACACTTCTTGCTGGATTTAAGTCTGTTATTTGCCTTGATGCTTAAATTTGAAGGAATTGTGAAATTTCTGCCACAGAATACACTGTTTATTAAAGCACTTCATAGGCTTGCTATAGGTCAGAAGCACATAATATATAATATAAATACTACTTTCTCCCTTTTTTAAAGATAGTTTTTTTCCAATACTGACAATTCTATTTACACCTGTATATAGGACATATTAAACAGGTGTAACCCCAAAAGATTGATTATGATGAGGGAAATTTATGATGAAAAGTACAAAATACTGCAGTGACATCCAGGTGATGAAATAAGTAGCTGTTCCTGTATAATTTAGTTCTAGAAAAGTGTTTGTTATACCCCTGTTTTTAACCTATCCTGCTTTTTTCCTTTGTGTCACCACTTTATTGTTCTTTTAAAATCTGTATTCCATTTCCGTCTGGTCTTCCTCATACAACATAAGTTTTGAGCGAGCTGCAACGTCACTTTTTTCTCCTGGTGATGCTTCTGTAGTTGAAAATATGAAAAATAAAAATGAGAATTGGAATCCTTTTGGTGTCTGAAATATTCAAGCACTATGGCAAACATAGTTTTATGACCTTGGAGTTGTATTTTTATTAGCAAGTTTTTGGTAATGATGGAAACTTGTAAAGAAACTGTCTTTGAAGGCTATAAAAAGAGGAAGAAATAAGGGGAAAATCATGTAAGTTTTCTAGGGCAGTACTTCCACTGTAACAATTTAACACTTTTGTTAACATCTATTTGTACCATGTCAATGTAGTGTCTGACCCTAGGTGGATAAATGTGAATGGACTTGTCATGGATTGGGATTGCTCCACTCCAAAAATCTGACAGCTCGTTTCAAGCTTCTCTTGCACTTTCAAAGTCCTTAGCTGCATGCTTAACTCTATAATGCATACAAACATTTAAATTTTATTAGTAAAACATGGAAGAACAGTTTTTGGAAAACCAAGCTTTTTCTTAGCGATTTCTTTGCAGTAGTTATTAACTAAAGATTGGTGGAGACACTCCTTCCAAAACAGAGGTGAAAAGGGAGTTAAGAGAAAAAGGGGCAGAGAGAACCTCTTCAGTCAGCTGGTTCTTAGCTCACCTACAGCATCAAACCAGAGTTTTGGTTAATCTCCTGGGACAGCGGTTCTTGAATATGGCATTTAGAATATGTCAGGTTGTGGAGGCAAAAGTTTGCCGTAGGTGTTTCATTTGTCTTTTTTTTCCCCATTCGTACAGCCATTTCAGGAATCACTTCAGAATGTGGCCAACATTTAGGCTCATTATTTTTAGTAAAGTATGCTATTATTCCATTCAGTGGAATATGAGCTTTGTACCTACCGGACCCACAAACTTAAACAGGAAAAAAAAAAAGCTAAAAAAAAGAAAGGAAAATCAAGAGTCAAAGTAGGAATAGTTCTGAAGATGAATTTTCATCTGTGTTATAAAGACTGATTACCTAGAGAATATAAGAGGAAAAAATACTGATGTGCTCTGAAACTACTTCACCTGAATTACTGTTAAGTGGAAAAGCTTCACTGATCTCACATCCATTTTTATTTATTTACATTTCCAGAATTGAAGGTAATAAGAGCAGTTACTGCATGTTTATCTTTTTAATACAACTGTTTTCATACTTAACTGTGTTTTTTATCTTGCTTTTTAGTCTAACTTCATGTTTTAATGTTATTCCCCAAAACAGAAGAAAAAGCTTCTTGAAGAACTTGGAGAGAGTAGACTGCCATATATGACACCAGCCGATGCTGACTTCCATCAGTTGGTAACGTATTACTTTTTAACTGTACTTGTTTTGAACTGAATTGTCTGTTTGCACAGAACAACAAATACAGCTTTCTTCTAGGAGACACCGTGAACACTGATATGAAAAAAGTACCAACTCTTACAGTTCTTGCTTATGGCTGGTAAAGATAACATACTTTCAGATGGTATGAAATAAGACCTGTAGCATCAGGATATTCAGGAATTAAAACTTTGTGAACTTAATTTATTTTTAGGAAATTGGCCTGACCAGCTTTCAAAGTCAGTCTTTAGTTTGCTTCCATGCTGGAAGCTATAGCAATATGTATTGGAAGATACTGAAATGAAAATCTGCATTACAGGAATACATGTCTTATTTTCTATTTTCCTGAAATGTAACTCATGCAACAGTGAATCACTGTTTCTTATGCTTTGTTAAAATGAAGTACACATCACCATTCTTTTAATGTTTCTGTGACTTGTAAAGAGAATGTATTTATGGTTAGATGATGGCAAAATAAGAAAAAATATGTACATAGAAATTATTTTTTACATAGTTCTACTTTTATACAATAATTAACCCTTGAGGTTTTGCAGAAAAAATGAACTGTGAAACTGGAATGCATGCCTCAAATGAAACCAAAAACAAGGGAAAATAAGCCTAGTAGCCCCATGAGAAGTAAGCCAAATGAGTGCATTGACGAGCACCATGAAATGAGTCAAAGAATATTCTGTATCTGTGTTGGATCTTCTCAGGTCAGCTAGAAACCATATGGCAAGGACTGTGAGTTCAATCAGATCAAATGGGAGCACAGAAAGATAAAAAGCCTAAGAAAGAAACTGTTAGTTTGAACAGATACAGCAAATGTGTTTACATGACAGATGTGTCACCTGTCTTGTATTGACATATGGCCCAAAGATGTGTATGGTAGCATAAAAATGGGTCTGACTTTTCCCTTGCAAGGATGCATTTCTCTTTTTGCAGGATGCCAAGGCCAAGAAATGTTTAGCGTATCTCACACTACAGAAACAGGAGGATGTGATTTATTTTTTTTTGGTTGGGCACTGGATTGCAACTAAGAAGCATAAAATCAGACTGTGGTGTTGTCACAGGATTACACCTGTGATATTGAGCAATCTGTATACTTCCCTTGCCTTTCCACTTTACTTGGTTAGTGAAAGCATGGTTCTCTGTATTCCTGCAGTGCTGACCCAAGTGGCAGTAAGCTCTTGATTGGGATCCTTACCAGCTGTCAGAATGATGAGAACACATTACTTGCTGTTAACCAGAAAAGCACTTCTGTGAGAGAGGGCAAGCAAAACTGTACAAGAGCTTAATGGAATAATGGAATTATACTTTTTTGTTCTTTTTTTTAAAAAAGACATTCCTTTCAATCCTAAAACGATGTTCCCTTTCTGCTTTAAGCACTCAAGCAGATTATTGTTCTCTCCTTCATAGTCCTGTACTATATGCCCTTCTGTTTATTTTTTATCTGCTTTTGTCAAGAGATGCTACGCCCAGCATCTTTTACTTTTTTCCACCTTTTACATCTCTGTTCTTGTGGAGCTGACAGGAAAAGAGAAGACAGAGCTGAGGCTGCTCAAGTGGCATCTCATTTGCTTGGCATCAGGAATATATAAATACAGAACACAATCGGAAGAAGAAAAGCAGAGAAATTGGACATGTTCAAGCCTTAATAGAGTTTAGATTCATTGTGTTTGCATTATGTAGACTTATACTTTCTGTGTAGTGTTTGTGTGTATGCTAGATACTTTAAGTATATGTGATAAACATCACAACTTCTGCATTCTTATGGTTATTGTGAAATATTACTTTAATCACAGCTATAGATATCACAATTTCTGTGATGCTTAAATGTACTACACGGTGGTAGGATGAAGTTCATTTTTATAGTCAGTCCTTCCAGGAGAGAACTTCTTTAAGAGCCTGCCCTTAAAGCAGTATGCTTTGAGTGTGTTGGAACAGTTATGTGGGATGTAAATCAAAACTACTTGGAACTAAGAGGCATGGAAATGTACAATCTGGACAAAACTAAGTTCTGTCACAAGCAAATCTTCACTGACATCCTCTTTCAGTGCATGTCTTGCCTGATGAAGGATTTTAGTAATGGCCCCCACACTACCAGCTGAAACAATGTAATGTTTAAAGCTGAGTATGAGCAAGAAAGCCTGTTTAAAAAAAAAAATCCAATTGCAAATATGTGAAGTAGATACTGTCATTTCATGATGTGTCAGTTTGCTTATCAAGGGTTCTTATTGCTGGTTTCCAGCTTTATCATCACTTGAGCTACGCAGTAGGTTGATTCTCTGCATTGAGTACCACTGTTGCAAGTACAAGCATGGCTCTGCTTGAAATAGTGTGTGTGTAACATTCATATGGGGAATTCAGCATCAAATGTGCCTTTTTTGCCCTTAGTTGCCAGTCACATAACCACTTTGTTCAGCGAACAGTGAATTGACCTTTAATACTTGCTGTCAGAGTTACAACATACAGTACATGATTCTTCCCCCTTCCCCATCCCCCAAAAACAACGAGGTGTCCAGTGTGAACCCGGTGCTCACCCCGTGCTCTGATCTCTTAATGCTTTCCTTATGTTAGACGTAGCACAATGACTGGTTGGAGAGTTAAAGAAGTCCAAAGTGTTTTCATGTAATGTGTCGGAAATGTGTTTCCACTCCCTGACTTCTGAGATATCAGCGTGGTGTTTATTTAAGGTAGAATCTTCAGTACAACGTGTAAAACTTAATGATAATGTAGTTCTGAAGCGTGTAATCTTCAAACAGAACCTAAAGGTAACAGGCCTCTGACCTGACCGGCTGGCAGTAAAATGTGGAAGGCATTACCTCTGCACTTCGGGAGGGAAATGCAATGTTGCTACCTTTTATCAAATCTGTGTGCTTCCTTTCTAGTACGTGTTTTCAGGCATTTAGTTGCTTTACATCATAGTGTTATTTCCCTCCTTCTGTTTGTAATAATTGTTTGGAATTTCACATGTGATTCATGTCAGAAACTCAGTGTATTTAATAATGTAAAAATGTGTAGTAACAATGACTTCTTAAATATGCCATAACAACCAGCTACCACATTACATATGCTAATCTGACCTGAGCACATCCTACATACAGAATTATTTAAAGAACTACTGGGATACTCCTATAGAAGTGCCAGTGCTCTTTTAATACACATTTGCATAATGAAACAACTCGTGCAGCAATAATCTTTGTACATCACAGCATATAATGTTGTTCAGTGTGATTGTGAAGTATGTATGGTCTCTGTCAACCTCTACCCCCACATCTGACTGTAGCTTGTAGCTGTAAATACTTCAGACTTGCCATTACTACTTTCAGTGGTTATTCTGTATGGATATTTTTCACTGTGTTGTTCAAAGGCTGCAAAAACAAAGCACTGATTGAAACAAATGAGACAGTTCGTGACCTCTGAAGGAATTGTTTCAGGCTTTTGGCAATTCTTTCTCCAGTTGATGCTCAGTTCTTTTAATGAAAGCTGGGATCCAGTATTTTGTGCTCTGGATTGTAAAGGGACCTTCAGAGTAGATACCTTCAATGATTTTCAAGCTTCAGTGTTTAAAGTTAAGCATGTAAATACTGGTGTCAGAAATTATTATCTGTAGATACTGTTATATCAAATTAATTTTTTTTACCCTCTTTAGGAAGCTAGTTTTTGGAAGCCATAAAAATGCATAACGAAAGCGAGCTTCACTTTAAGAATTCACAAGCAGTGGTGGCGGCATTTATAGATAAACTAAGATTTCTCATGTTTGATTACTATTGCTAAACTAGGCTTCCTTTTAGAGTCACAGAACCACAGTCCTATAAAACCTTCTCAAGTGTTGTTGGTTAACAACATGTTGTGATGCAAAAGTCTATTTTCATGCAGAAGGAAACGTGCTTACTGACTGCTTGATTTGTATTTTTTAAAGGCACCTTTTAAAATTATTTTCCTGAAAGGCAGGTGTAAGTCTGACTTGGAAGTGGGAGTACTAGATAAAGTGTTTTGAGTTGTACCAGCAGGACCCTGCAGATGTAAGCTAATGTGATGCTTCTGTGGTCATGGGTTTAGTGCTGTTTAAAAGCATTTTGAACATGAGCAAATCACAAAATGTCAGAGTAAAAAAGTTGCTCTTCATCTTTCTTATAAGCTCCCTTTAAGTATTGGAAGGCTGCAACTACATTAGCAAAATTTTGGGATCAGTGTTGTGCATCTGTGCGCTCTTGCCCTGTTGCCCAGTGCTTGCAGGTTTCACCTCACCTTATTTCTTTTCCCACAACACCAGCGGTATCTTCCTTTCCTCAGGGCAGTGACCGACTTTCTGACAAAAGGAAACGTGTTGTGAGCGGTTCTGAGCTTCCAACGTACTAATTGACACCTGATAATTGACACATTACAGCCTTTCCCTTACTAAGGGTATTAGTCTGTGTGTTTCTTTCATCTATTAGTGTTAATGAAATAAGCAGGAATGTAGTCTATTTAATAACTTACTCTCTAGTCTTCGTCTGGTTTGACAAATGGTCTCAGCAGTTGTTCCAGATGATTTACAGGCAGCCAATAAAAGTTATGATGATGTAATACTTTCTTAGAAAACCATATTAATAAAATTATCCAAGACTTCTTGGAGTGGGCAGCAGTATTTCGCATTCAAAGCAAGATGCTGCTGATGAGCAGCGCCAGGCTTGGCTGGGAGCTGCTGCGTGCCCAACGTGAGGAATTCTGACCTCCAGCTGATAGCAGAGATGGCGTGGTCAGAAGAGGATGGGAGGGAAGAGGATGTTACAGGTGGGGAGATGGGGGTAAAATAAGTTTGGAAACTTTTATAATTAAAAAAAAAAGGAAGCTAATTGGCATATGTTGAGGAATGTGAAAATAGGAAGGACCAGAACGTCAGGGAATATTTTGAAGATAACAGAATGCAGTGCAGCAGAATGGTGGCTTTTTTGACATGCTACATTCTATTATATTTTATTTACTTTTTATTAATTGCATCGGTTTTATTTTTTAAATCAGTCTTGTTTGTTCTCCCATTAGTTGACAAATAATCTACACTAAATCAACAGACCTATAAATACCTCCAGCATCTTGGTTACCCTTTTCAAATATTACTGCAGTATTAATCTTTTACTGTTTTGGAACTTTCTGAGGTTTGCAAATTAAGGGAAATCAGAGTTAACCATTAATGAAGTACTCTGACCAAGCCTTTTAAAACTTCTTAATCCAAACTGTTTAGGGCTGTTGATTAAACATTATAACTTACCAACTACAATAGTAATGGATCTGTAGTATTCTAAGAATTTCTTCCTAAATTACTTTCTTGTCTGCTGGTCACAGATTACTTCTCCTACCTTTCACTTCCTTGGTCCATTCTCTGCAGTTCCTAGCTTTTGGTTTATGTTTAATTCTCTTGGCCTCATTTTTTCCCCTTTGTTTTTTAAGGTGCTTTTATCTTCTCTGTAAAATACCTTGTCACAGGTCTTCCTTCTTGATTTTGCGAGATTGAGTAGTTCAGAACTATTACAGGCATTTGGTTTGTAAGATTTTAGCCCCAGTGATTGTACATAGTACTGCTCTCAGATTTATTAAATCTGCTTGTTTAGGCTACTGAATACATGCGTCCTTTACTGCTTTGGACTTGATTCATATTGGCTGATGTTCAGTTGCTGTGATCCAGCAGTAAACACTAGCAATGTAAGGCTTAAGAGTAGAGAGATGGAAAATGCCAGACTTAAGAAGGTTCCAGTAACATAATGGAATTAAGAGCAGTGTAACCCAACCATTTGAGATTGAGACTCTTCAGCATTGCAGTGATTTAAGAGATGGCAGAATGCAGTGACGATGTTGCCATCTAGCAAGGGGCTTTTAAAATATTTATTGAGGAAGAAAGTAATTCATATGGTTTTATCTGATTTTATGTCCGTTTCATATGCTTTTATCCAGGATGGTGCATCAGCAAGTTATCTAATAGGTACCAGCAAAGTGGGTTTAGAGTAGGAGTGAGGCTGACCAAGTATTTCCTGAATACTTGAATAATACCTGAATACCTGAATAATGAAAGTATGGGAGCAGACCAGAGTGTCGGTCTTGTGCTGTAACTTCCCTCCAAGTACAAACAAATTCAACTGCAAGCAAAGAATTTTGATGGCTTTCATAATCTCTGACATCATTCCAGAATGATGTCAGCAGAAAAGCTATGGAAGTGTCATATGGCTATGAAAAGACACAAAGCTATCTATACTGCCTTATAAAGTTGATCACAAAGCTGTAGATGTCCTTTGATACATTTTGCAGTTTTAAGAGAGTGGAGTTGCTTTTAGATGACGCTTTCTCAATGTTGTGTTGTGACATTAGATACTTGCCCTGGTGATACTCTGGTTATAGACTGCTGTGCAATATGTTGGAGTATGAATACCAAATAGCAAATACTGGCATCTATTTCTTTACTGTGTTTTAGACTCATGCTTGATGGTCTGTGAACTTATCCCTGTCCATTCCTGAATATATGAAATACTTTGGCTTGTGTGGAAAAATAATTTTTGTTTTTTCGTTTTCTCTTTCAGTGGAAGACCAAGTATTCCAAGCTAGTTTTCAGAAAATCTGATACAGTACCTGAAGAGCTCCATCAGATGGTACAAGAGAGCTTTTTGACCTTGCGAAAGCATGATTGTTTCTTTCAAGATCTTGTAAGGATCAAAGGAAAAGATTTTTTTACCCCAGTGTCTCGTATATTAATTGGAAACCCAGGATGCACTTACAAGTACTTGAACACAAGATTATTTACAGTTCCTTGGCCCACCGAGGGTTATGAAATAAAATATTGCAGTCCTCAAATACATGATGCTTGTAAAGCATTAATCAAACTTAATGACTACTTGCATATTGAAGCAGTCAAGGCATTACAAGGACAAAATTTGCTTGAGTCCAAAGAAACTGAAGATACCCCTGTAATAGATAGGGAGCAAAACTTTGCTACTTCTCTTAGGGAGAAAGGGTCTGTCTCACAAGATCAAAGCAGTTTTTGTGTACCAGAGGATGACTTCACAAGTCTAAATAGCAGAACATCTTATAACGTGACTTTATTAAATTATATGGATCCTCTACAAATGCTGTACTTGAAACAAGAGCCTTATTTTGGAATGGGGAACATGGCAGTGAGTTGGCACCATGACGAGAATCTGGTTGAAAGGTCAACAGTTGCTGTGTACAGTTACAGCTGTGAAGGTGAGTAATGGGAGGTAGTTTAGTATGACTTGACTAGTGAAATAAATGTCTAAAATCCCTGAAGCTCTTTTATGCTTCCTTGTGTGTACATACAAAACCACACCTGCGTGCTAGAGTAGGTTTGTCACTTGCATCTGAATACGTTGTGGTCCTTAAGATTCCCATTTTTAAGACCTATCTTTGTTTCCCCTTACACCTTTGCAAGATATACCTGTGTTTACTGCAGCTGGCTCTAGCAGTAGTTCTCTGAGTAGATTTAAAAACTGCTGTAATTGACTTCCCGATTAAGAGCCAAGAAATCAAAATCTGTCAAATATCTATTTTAGGCTAAAACAGGAACGTGTCTGCTGTCCTTTAAAAATAGTTTATTACAGTTGAGATCACTTTGTGTTATTAATCGTATACAGATGTGTTTCTGCTTTATAATGATTTTACTCCTTTCCTTGGCAAGATCATTTTGGGTTATTCTTGTGTAAAACTACTACTATATTTACTTGGAAAGTGTATACATTTTGTATCTACATGCTGTAGTGCCAATTCATGTCTTGTGAAGGACCTGCCAACACTTCTGTAGTTTAGAAGAGTGCAAATTTTCCATTAAAAAGACACATCTGACAGGGTTTGCAGGCTCTTACTTAAAAAACAATTTAAATGCAGTATTGGGGGGAAAAATGTGCTTGAAGAGCCATTAAATATTTTTTAAAGTACCTTTTCTATTTTAATCTTTATTTAAAAACAGAAATGAGGATTTTTTTTCCTAGCAATTCTGAACAAAGCCTTGGATGTTTTTTAATAGCTTCCAGTTTTGCAAACATAAGATTAGAATTTAGACACTTGATATGAATTTGAAAATGATCCTTTATGTATCATAGCTTACAAGTGACTTCTAGTACTTCCAAAAAATCCTTTCTTTTCTTCAAAACATGGGAAAAATTCACATTGGCTTTGGGTAGGCTTTGGCTGAAGACCATTATGTAAAAATAATAGCTTATGCTTTAATGTGCTTTCTATTGTTAGTTTTGAAATGAAGGGTTGCTTTGTTACTTAACATTCAGTGGAAATCACTGTGTGTATGTTTTCCTGGACATAAAACATCAGCTTGCTTAGCAAACTGAATGAAAAAGGATTCCCTAACCAGTAGCAGTGTCACATTCTTTTGTAAGTTTGTTTTCTCTAGCAAAGATGTTGCTGTCTTATGTCCAGTAAGTGTATTTTTCAGAAGTACTGTAGATACAGAAATTTCTAGAAACATGTAAATTAGAGAACCATAAACATGACAATAATAATAGTATTTGTGAAGATTTATGGTGGCATGCTTAAACTTCTTTACTTCAACATAAAACTTGCTTGCGGAGGAGAAAAAATAGTTGAGAGAGCTATAAATTAACAAAGAAGTTGCTATGTTTAGTCATTACTGTGTCATTTGAGTTTGTTTCTTGGAGTTCAGCTGGTTAGACAAGTAATTACACTGTTTTAAAACCACTGCAAATTTTATGCAAGACTTGAATGACAAGGGTAGAAATGTCTTTGACGTATTTACACCAAAAATTATGTAGGCATCTATGTGTAATGAGTGTGCTTTTGCCAAGAAGTACAAGACGTTTTCCAAAAAAAAAAAAAAAAAAGCAAAACATAAAATAAAAGTTTATTTTACCTGAAGAATTTTAAAATAATGAGAAAGCTTACAGAAGAGCTTTCCAACAATTTTCTAACAGTTATTTGTCCCTTAAAAAAAAAAAAAAAAAAAAAAAAAAAACAAAAAAAAAAACACACAAAGCAAAACACAAAATTACCCTAATTATTGTGACTAATTTTGCAGTGATTCTAAAAGTTTTGATAATTTTTTATTATGTTATATGAATAAATAAAATCATAAAAAAAAATCTTTGGCAGGAGCTGGCAAAATTAACAGCTCAGTATAGCTGGAGATGGTGTAAAAGACCCCTTTTTAGGAGGAAAATAATTTATGAAGTCAGATCTAAATCTGAAGGAAGCTGAGCTTCACTTGGTAGCTCTTGAGCATGGCTCAAATTGGTTCCATGAACTTTGGAGGGAGTTAGTGCCACAGCTTATTGAAGATTGCTGTTAAACCTTTGGAGAAGTGTATCTTGACTCTTGTTCCTATTTTCCATAAATAAGTTTGCTTTTTATGCCAGTATCTTTGGTATTTTGTCCACTGACTCAGTATTGAGTTAGCATTGAATTCTCTCTTAAGTGTATACACGATGACAGAGTCATTATAGCATATATAATAAAAAGAGTAGAGGTGGTTGGAAATTTTTTGATGGAGCAGGTCTTCCTCAGAAAATGTTGATTAGATGGATTTTTAATTTTTTGGGATAAAATATGGATTCTGTAGGGAACTCCTACGTCAGGCATGTAGATTTTGTTACAGCTGGCTTGATTCTCTTCTTAGCTAAGTTGTGCACAATTTGTCAGCCTGCTTTTCCCCTGGTTCTCTGTGGTCACTCAAGACCACCCTGAGTGAGTGGCATCTCCTTGTCTGGGGTATATGGGGCTTGCAAAGCTTCATGGCAGTGCTCACCTCTCCTGCCATGGAGGCAGAATCCCCAGCTCTTCACATCTGGAACAGCAGGAGCCCTGGGAGTCGAACATTTGTACTACACCTAGGTAGCTGTGTGATGGTTTAGAGATGCACAACTCAGTTTATATGCTTTTTTTTTTACTTCAGTTTGCAGTTTTGTGTCATTTGTTATGTACTTACTTCATTAGGTGGCATTAAAGCAGTTACGACTAATTGAAACAACTTCATTTGCTTGTTCATTTGTTCACTGTTTGATGCCGTAGTGAAAGTTTAATGTTTGAAACTTTGATCAGTATTAATTGAAGTAGAAACTGTTTTTAATATGCCAGAGAAGAGACTTGAGAGCCAACAAAAAGATACTGGAACAAGCTGATATTCTAATTACTATCACTGTTTATTTTCATGTTTCAAGTGTCAAGCTGTTTCATAGCAACTTGAAATGAAATGCATTTAGAACAGCAAGATGGGATAGACATTTTGCTCAGTGCTCATCTGAATAGTAATGATTTTTTACTTAGAGTAAAATACATAACAGCACTAGGTTAAAAGAAGATTATCAATTGTTAAAAATAGGCTTTCATGGAAATAAAATATTCCCAATTTGTGTGTATACTGTGTGAAAGTGCCTGAGTGGTAGTCGTGGTGCATAAGGCATACCTGATTACAATCTAGAATGTGTTCAATTACGCTGTCACTACCATTATTTGCAATTAATTTAATAATACATATTACCTAAAATGAATATGCGAGTAGAATGATAGAATTATTGAGTCTGTGATTTGTAGATTTTGGTCAGTTTGAATTTATTTTTTGAGTGAATCACATTTTTATTATCAAATTACTCATATAAGAGTAGATTTGATCTCCCCTCCATTTACTGAGAATATATAATTCATATTACCTGTTGATTTCATGACGTTTTTGACTATCACTATCATCAAATCACCTCTCCTTCAGCAAAGATGACAGAATATTCTTTGTTCTTGTTTTAGTGCTTTGAGTCTTGATATATTTGGACATAGTATTCTAGATGGAAATAGGTAAGAGCAATGTCAGCAAATATTTCCTTTTTTGTTTTTGTGAATGTTAATTGCAAGTGAGAGTTAAAATGTTAGTACAGTCTGATCCCTTGTGCTATGGCTTTTCAGTAATAAGGCAGATGGAATTACTCTGGATAGAAACTCATTCTTTCCCGCCAGCTACTGAAAAGCAAAGGATGGTCGGCTTTTTTCACTTACCTTGTATTTAACAGGTAGAAATTGTCATGGAAGACTGTACAAATTCCAGTGTAGAAAATTCCCCAAATGCTTTTACATTCTGGAAGAATTTAAATCAATCTGTAAAGTGTTGAAGTTAATAACAAAGCTGGATGTTTACAGTCCTTGTTTGCAGCAATACATTGGCACTGATTCCATCCTGTAAGAAATGATGTCTGATTTAAAATTACATTTAGGATATAGCTTGGCAGTACAGTTTCAGTTGAAAAGAGACCATTTAGGTTTCAGAGTGCCAAAAACCTCTAGGTTTTTGTGCCAAATAGCAAAGAAGCTTTTCGAGGCTACTTCTACTTTCTTTGCTGTGCAACAATAGCCAAATTAGATCCAGGAAAAAACAGAAAGTTTCATGTTGTTCTGTACCTAACCATGATGTGAACCTGATAAGATCAGGTCTGAGAGCTGCAGCATCTCTGCAATATGAGCTGTCTAGTTAAGGCATGGCATTGTGGCCAATTCTCTACAGCTACGTCCTCCTTCATGGCTCTATCCTTAATTACAGGTTTGAGCTATTACATTATGGCAAGCTTGTTACCTAGTTATGCTATTCCATTTGGGATGCAGGCACAAGGGTTTCTTGCAGGCCAAATTCTATAACTTTACTGAACAGAGTTCAAATTTGCAGATAGTTTTATCGTATTCCCGTTAAGTGCTGCTACATTGGACCATTTCTATATAGTCTGCTCCAAAATAAATACATGTTCTTAAGGTGCTGTGTGTAAAGTCCACATGATTTACTCTCAAGCGCCTAAGGTTTAGATGCTCTGAAATGTTCTCACTTAAATGTGAGCTGTTATTATCTTAACACATACAACATCCAGTCATACTTGGTGTGACATACAGAATTTTAGAATACCTTCTTGTTGGGTAAATTTTGTCAGTGCCATCCAGAGATATACCACAAATGCTAAGGTGTTTTTCCTCCCTCTTGCTTCTGGAAGAGCTTGTATTTAAAAGCTAGTGTCAGCTTGCTTCCATTTGTTACCAAAATAACATGGTAGGAGCAATCAGTTCCAATTGCTGCTGATAATTATAAGGTGCCATAATTGAGAATATAGAGAAAAGGAGTCTGAGCTACATTTGAACTCTGTACTTGAGCAATAAAAAATTTATCAAACTGCAAAAAATAAGTCATTTTAACGAGCACATTCCAAAGGTGCTGGATTTATGAGGAGACCCCAGGAAACTTTGATTGAAATTGCTGTCTCTGATTGTAGTTCTATATTTTATTGGTGCCATATTGTGAACAGTGCTGCTGCCAAAGTGAATGGGAAAGCAGCATAACAGAGAGAGTTAACCCAGAAAGGTTACCTCTTTTTATAATATCCATGATATATTGCATTAAAAATGCCTTGAAAGCCATCCTATTTGCAGTTTTCAGAAAGCATTTTTTCTTAAATTAAGTTACGATTTATCTGAGCGGGGCAGAAAATATGAAAGGCCCTCGAAGACTTTAGTATTGATTTTTTGGAGTGTTTGCTCGCTCTTGTTTTCTCATTTGTGTGTTCCTTGACAGAAAGGCCTAGAGCTGCTCCTCAGCCAGAGCTTCAGCGGGATGAGAGCAGCAGCAGCAGGGGGATCCGGGCGATGAATGTACAGTAGGACCTTTAGCTAAGGACTGTAGATTAGCTTTTTAAACTAGAGCAGATTGGCTATCTGCTTCCTGATTGCAGGCGATACTTAATCAACATAGGAAGTTAAGACACTTCATTCATTATTAAAGGCTGTCCCCAACAAACGTTGCAGTGACCACATGAGATGAACGACTTGAATATTTTGGAGTTGAGTTCAAGGTCAATTTTATGTGCGTATATTATTACTGGAGGAATACGCATCTTTATTTTGGTGTTTTGTTCTAGATTAAGCAAAAACAAAAATTATTACATAAAAGCACGTTGGGAATGGACAACATGGGGACAGACTATTCCTAATGTATATGCAATTATTATGCATGCTGCTTTGGGACACAGACTATTACTAACATACACGCAATTACTATGCGTGCTACTTTGTTGATGATTTCTAACAGTTGACTGCTGTTCTGTGCCAATTGCTTATTAAAACTTCATCCTTTCTCTGTCAAAATGCTCTGTTACATGAGCCATAAAACTGTTATGCCATAGCTCCCAAATACCTTGTTATAAATGCTGACTGTATCTTTCAATTTATACTGCGGTGAAGTAAGCTTATGAAAATAGTTCAGAGGGATTAAGCTCTAAATACTATTTTTATGCAGTGGATTACTTTTTCCCCAAGCTCTACACATTCGTGTTGCTTAATGATAAGGAAAGTGTTGTGACAAATGCATTGAAGCTTCATTGGCTCTCCCACATGTTATCTATCATGTTTGACTAATAATTTTGAGAGAGGAATGATAGATATGATTCCCAGATTCTCTCCTGTAGCTGCTTGCCTAGATAGGGTTTTGTGCACATTTTTCACCTTACTTTGCCTCAGTTTGATTCAGTGAAATTGCAATTGTTAACAAATTCAATTGTTTAAGATGTTTTTGCAGTTTGACTTGAAATTATTTTTAGAAGTTATCTATTTTTACATCAGTGTTCTGGCTTTTTATTTTTTTTTCCTTGCTTGCACTTCTCGTAATGTTGTAGAAGTGGGCATAAACTACAGCTCTCATTATGGGTACTTGAGAATGTCAGAAAACCTTGGTGTGTTATGAACTTTGATTTACCTTTACTTTGTAGTTAATATGAGTTTTCATCTTAGTAATTGCAAGAAATTCTTGATCTCGTATGGCATTTTTATATCTATGGTGTACTTTTGACTTTGGAGTTGTTGATTATGCAAGGTTGGGGGTATTTGAGAAAAGTTAAGACTGTACCAATATGGGATATAATTAAGTTTGTATTGTTAGAAGACCAGATAGTGTATTTTATGGTACTCATCTTATTTCTTCATGGTGTTTTCCCTTTTATCTTTATAGGTTCACCTGCTGAAGAAACTTATGATCAGAAACTGCAGGGAAGAGACCCAGCTGTTTGGCACGTAGGCTTGAAGGTAGCATGGGACATAGAGACACCTGGATTAGCAATACCACTTCACCAAGGAGACTTCTACTTAATGCTTGGTAATTTTCAAGGGGCTAGGAAATTGAATGTTCTGTTGAAAACACAGAAACTGATACCTGAATGTAAACTTTCACACTTCTAGTTAAGACTCTCCTGTTTTAGCAAGACAGAGGATCTGGCTTGAGAACATAGTAAATTCTTCCTACCCTGCCCAATTCCATTGTAATTTGTGGAATTTTTTTCTTACAATATTTATTTTGCTTCAGAGAAGAAAAAAAAAATCTGTTGAACGAGCAATTCCAACTGTACAGGCCAGACTGCAGAACATAAGTAGAGTTTTCTCAAATCTTGTGAGAAATGGAGCTCTCTCCGATCCTTTTATTTGTAGATGACGATTCCTTTATTAATGCAGTCTTACTAAGTTACTGTGAACTTCTATATCTGTATTGAACAAATTGGAATTATGTTGAAAAAAAAACAACTTCCTGTTTTGAATTGGATTATGGATTGGCTACATATGATGTAAACTATGACTATAGCAGCCTCTAAATTGTTTGGCTCCATGATTCTTGAGGTGGCCGTTACACTAATCTGTGGATGTTTTATTGGTCACCAGTTTTAGACAAGAAGACACAACACTTTTCTCATTCCTCTACACTTCTCAATGTCTATATTCAAACATACCGTTTCCCGGTAGTGGGATTATACTAAGATTGTAATGAACAAAGCCGTCATACTCTAAGAGTAAGTCTGTCTCATGTGCAGTGGATTAAAAATAATAATAATAATAAAAAAAAATTAAACAGAGCTCGTTTACTTGAAGCTGAGCTCACACACAGGTTTTCAATCCAAAATGTTGAGGCAAGGATTGTGCATAAGGCTTGTTGACACAAACTTTTTTTCTTTTGGCTTGTGTTTTTCTGACCTATTTGTGTTTTAGCAAATCTAACTATAAATCGCACAATCTAAAAATAAAAACAACCTTTCTGGCATTGTTATGTTTGCCTGTCAAGCCAAATCACTAGACACCTCTGAAGGGTGAGAATACTTTCAGTGTTGCCTGTTGTGCCTTAGAAGGTAGATACTACAACACTTCCTTAGGTTGACCTGTCCCACTGCCAGCTTACTGGGCTGAACAGTCTTTCGCCTACCTTCTGGCCTCCCAGTAAATATGAACACGTTTTATTTAATATATGCAATATGTTTGAGCCATTAAAAAGTGTGTGTAGGTAGCCTGCCTGTGCTCTTAAGTATGTTCAGACTCGAACAAAGTGTGTTAGATATGAGATCGTATGGCATGGTTGTGTACATGGGCCTCCCTTTTTTTGTATGTGGTATTATATAGGGTAGCAGCCTGAAGGGGAGACAGACATTTCTTAGAAGTGAAGCCGAGGTGGCAACTAAACATTCCTAGAAAGGCAATTATTAATCCATTTCTGTGTTATACTGGTTGAAGGATCAAGTATGGCTTTCATCTCATCCTTACTGACTGGAAAGTTTGTGCATAATCAGCTTTGCTGGGCAGCAGATTCAGAAGGCAAGTAATAAAACAAGGGGACTGACCACTATTTTTATTGCAAAATACTGTAAATTATAGTAGTTACCAAATCATAAGGACGTTTCTTATTCTCCAGTGAAATTTATATACTGTAACTAAAGTATTGGGAATGCTATATGAAGGGAGGGTCAAAAAGTAAGTTTATTTAAAAGAAAACATCATGGTCATGTTTAGATGGAAACAAGGATATATTAAACATTCTTTTGAAGATGATGTGTAAATCACTTCCTTATTAATACTTCGTGGAGAGCTATAGTTTGAACTCTGTAGACCAGGTGTTTGATAATCTCTTGCATTTCCATAACCTTTATTTTTTCTCAATTATTAAAAAAAAAAAGTGTTTTTAATTGACAGCAGTCTGAGACTATTCTAAAACTAGCAACAGTGTACATTGGAACTGTCTTTATCATTTTCTATTAGTGGAAACGAAGGACAATTATAGATGGACATGTACAGGTGTAGCGTATTTTTTACAGTTCAAGTTTTGTAAACTGACTTTAATGGGAGATATTTTGAGGATGCCCTCTAACAAATAAAATATAAGAACTTTTTATAAGATGTAACTTGACAGTACGGAACATAATTCTAGATTAATTTAGTTTGTCCTTTTAAACATTCATGTAATCTAGAATCTCATTTCAGTAAGCCTAATCGTTTTGCTAGCATTACATTAAAAGCAGTGGACACAGTATGCCAAGTATCTAGAAAATGCAATATTAGAACAATTGTATTGCAGAACTGACTATTAGCTGGTAGTAGCTGTTGATGTAGATGGGATGCTTGGTAGGACTCTTTCTCTATCTTCTGACTCATCCAGCTGGAGCAACTAACATGCAAACACTGCAATTTTCAATTTTCAAATTTTTCAGTTTCAGAAATGGTATAGTGCTTACTGTTTTATGTAAATATTGTGAAATACCGAAGCGGCAAATTTGGTATGCTGTTTGTAATTAAAGTCCACTCCTAATAATTCCTGTAAATAATAAATATACAAATCAAATGTATGAAAACTTGGTAACTTGTTATTTCTTTGAGAAGTGCGTGAGCACATAAACTTGTAAATCCTGATCTGAGTATAGCAAAGTACCAAAAAAGAAATTTAAATTTGTTTTTAGTATTTCTGTTAGATATTTAGTACTGCTCATGTTCCTGTTTTCATTGACTCTGTAAAATGTTTTTGTTTGTATAGGTGGAATTCTAGTAAAATGCAGTCTTTTTAAGATTTACACCTTCATTCTCAGCACTCCTCTTCAGATAAAATAAGCCGTAATTTGTTTGTATGTTGGTACTAAACATGATGTGATCAAATCATCCATTTCAAGATGAGTTATTACAATAACACTAATGGATTTTGTTTCAACTAAATGAAACAAAATATGTAATTATTCAGTAAAATTGACTTTTTCGAGGCTTGCTTTTCCTAACTTGAAGAAGAAAGATTTGTTGGAAGACTGTAGATCTGCTGCCTAAAAACCTCAAATCTGAACTTTATATCACTCATGAAACGGAAACACTTTAGCCCAATTTAGAATAATATATTGGTCTGCAGAGGAAGTGCATACTGAACCCTGCTGTCTCAAGTACACAGTCAAGGGGTGTCTAATATGAAACGTGTTGGGTGCATGCAATAAATCCAAAACGCGTGGAGGTGAGCAAAGGGCCCCATCTGCTCTGCCCTAGAGCATGCTTAACTAGGGTTGTCATGGTCTTACTATTAAATTGGAATCTTTCCCCTAATCTTTGAGTTAGACATGACCAGATTTGCAAGCAGATTTACAATTTTCACTAATTTTCCTACCATGACTTCAAAACATGCTCAACAAAAATACACTCTGGACTTTTTCAAAGGAAGATGATTTACTTTTCTGCAGCTGTTTCCCATAGATCAAGCTCTTGCTTGAAGGTTAGGGTTTTAAAACAGCATGAAGATGAACTTGGAATCTTATACCCTTCTCCCCCCCCCCAGCAAATTATAGTTGAAGAAGCATCAAAAAATTATTTTCATAACCATCCAGAAGTTGGGTGCACACATTGCAGAGGTTGGCTTGTGGTTAAAGATAAGTATTTAATGGAAACACTTCCACATGTATATAGTGGCTCATTAAACTATTTCTAGATATTTAATCTGCTTCTATTTCCACAAACTAACTTTTGAACCCTTTTTGCTCTCTAGCATCTTGAATGTGTTGTAGTTTTTTAACCCCATGTTTTTCTTGACTCCACATTTAATCCAAATGCTATATTCCTTGATTAATAAGACTTCGAACCCCAGAAACTTACTTGTTGTTACCAAACTTTGATCACAAAGTTGGGCAAATTTCAGACATCTTTATTTACTTGGGTCTTTTAATTCACGTGGTGTTTTGTTTGTGCACACTTTTCTTGTTTAAAAACTAAAAATATTTTTTTAATCAGGGCCAGATCATCTCTCTAGCTTTCTGATATGAAAGCTGTACAAGACACACTCCATTGACCTGTAATTTCTTGGGGAAGGAGACAAAACCTTCCTCGTGCTTTCAGCTGCCATTCTCACTGTAAAATTAGTTTGACTTGATTTTCTGTTGTTGAAGCATTACTCGGAGATGGGTGAAAGAAGAGCTGGTTTCTATCACCTCGTGTCAATCTCTATAACCATCGCATTATGTTGGAGTGTACCACATGATTTGTGAAGCATATGCAGTCCTGCATGTATTAAAACCATTTAAATAATTAATGTTCCTTGTAAAATGGTCAGGTAAGTTTGATAAAATGGCACACATGTAACCTTCCCCTCCTGGTAGTTACTGCTATTCTTAAGCATTTTAGCATAGACGTGCAAGCCCTCAGCCAACCTTCAGCGATGTTGTATGTAGGTAGGCATAAAAGCAATTGTACAGAATTGGAAATAAAAGAAAAATGTTGTAGTGCTTTTGGAAATCAGACTGTAGTATCGTTTAAAGTCTGTTTATGGTCATTAAAATAAATTGCACAAGCCCTTTTTACTTTTAGGTATTTGGTATGTAGAATATCAAAGCTTTTGCCAATGCTGTAAGCCCCACTCTACATTTTACCTGCTTCAATACAAGCTAACTGTCTAAATATAAAGTTCAGGAAGAACACTTCTAAGAAGATAGAAAAGACAACATAACCCCATGTTGCTAGTCCTGGAGCATTTTTGGAAATTGTGGTTTGTCTTCCTGGGAAGTACTTCACCTGGAAGTAACCACAATTGTAGCCTTTAGTCCATTCTTGCTTCAGTAAGGATTAGGGAAGGATTAACTTCCTTTCTTTCTACCTTGCATTTGTTACATCTTAACACAGTGATGGGGTCTATAGTCATTGTTTCTTGGACTACATTGGCTCATCACCACACTGATGCTCTTCCAGTTCAGTAGAATTAGTTGAGTACGCATACATCTGTGCTATGTTCATAGATACAGAGAATTTATGTCCATACATAATGCATATATCCAGTAATCAGCTCTTTTGACAGAGGTTCTACAAGCAGAGGGCTCTGTTCATATTGCCTGGAGATTACTGAACTACGATTCTGATTTGGAAAAGGAACCCACCACGTCTATCACAAGGCAGCAGAAGAAAAATTGAAACATTGTGGTATTTGACTGGATCATCATGCTAGATGATAGTGTACTGGTGTAGCGTGTCCCTGTATGCAACAGGAGATAAATAGCAACTTCTTAACCTGAAAAATCATAGTGAAAACACTGTCTTACAAACTTGAAACCTAGAAAGCCTTAAAAAAAAAAAAAAAAAAAAAAAAGCCTAGAAAACCTAAAAAACCCTGTCTGAGGGAAACTTTGGCTGAGCAGAAAGCATACCAGGAGATGTGGATGGGGCAGGGGCTGAGAAGAGCATGGTCAGGAGGACTGGCAGTAGCTTCAAGCAGTGGAGGGGACCATGCTGAGCTTCTGGCGTAGCGAGGGGTGTCTTTGTGAAAAGAACAGGAGGGCAGAAGGCAGTACAGGGGAAGGACAAAGATCTATGGCATGAGCTTGCCCCCACAATCTAAAATGGGACCTGCAGCGCCCAAATTCCAAAATGTGTCTGCTGTTTCTAAACAGAAAATCACTGGGCATCTTGTCTGATAGGGGGACCCACTCAAAGAAACATAGTCTGCATCTGATGAAAGAGGGATGGTCAGGTGTTAAAACATCACTGTTACTTTCAGGAGCCTTCAGCCTACTTCTCACATAGAATTTCTATGCAAACTTTAGCAAGTCCTTTATCCTCACCCGCCCTTTAGTTTTTTCTGTGCCAGTTACCAACTTCATAGAAGTCTTGCACGGGTAAATATATTCAAACCCCAAGTATTTTAGATAATATTTTTTTCTGCAGATGCAAAGAATAAGGATTTGTAATAAATAAAAATTCAGTTTTCTTTGTTTTGCACAAGGTGTGTTACCTGAAATTTCTGTCGCTGGTGATTCTGTGAAAAGGAATTGTGTGCGTTTGCAAGTAATCAGATCATCTGCTGAACAGTCTTACGGCTTCTTAGTACTTCATCTGTAAAGGCAAAATCCTTTTGCTTATGACCTCCAAATTATTTAACCAGACTTCAGGTGGATAACTTTGTTTTTTTAAGGTAGCTTTGGCCACCTGTGCACAATCATATGTGTGATTAATTTCTTTTAATAAATCTTGCCCAGACTGGGCTCAGCTAGTAGTCCTATAATGGGATCTGGCCCTAGAGTGGCAGATGATTCATTGGGAAGTGGCAGGCAGAAAGTACTACAAAAAAAGAACAAAATCCATTTAAAAGAAATACAAGTTTTGCCTTATACATGTATGGAAGTCATCTCTCTGTTTCTTAAATACTCCAACTCAGACAGAAAACTGAAGTTATTTTTTCTGGCATTTGAACGCCAAGTTTGTTACCAAGTTCTGTTCCCTTGAATGCGAACAAGGCCTTTAGAATATAATCAGCAGGTTGGGGAAAGTGAAATAGACGTTATACTGGCTGAAGTGCAAGTACTGACCCATGTTAGCCTAGTGACTAGTGGCACCATGGCATCCTGTTGGTGCAGGTAATAGCAATGGGTGCATTGCCTCTGCTTTGATTTAGAAAATTCTCTTTGGTCATCACAGCACTTGAGCATGTTAGAATGATTGTCTTCTACAATTACTATTTTAAAGTTGGGTAATTCGTGATGTTTTAAAATTTGTAAACCTCTGAAAAGCCTGTGATACACTTTAGAACAACTGTTTGTGCTAGTGACAGCATTTTCCATAGATGCGGGAAAGTTTTGGCAGGAAAGCAGTCGTTTTAGCAGAAAACTGTAGTCCAGATTTAAAAATACTGTTGTAATAGTCCTGAAAACGGTTGAAGGAGAAGATTGTGTTGATAGATCTTGAAACTCTACCAAATACATTGTTGGTGTTGATTGTGATTTCAAATTCAAAAGTCACTTCTTGTGTGCTACATACAGTTCATAGAAGTTCTGTTTTTCTGACAAGTATTGAAATGAGATCTCCGTGTCACAGTCCACCTGAATTTGTAGCAGGTAAGAGCCCAGTGTTTTAAGGCAGAACAATGCCATGCTGGCTCTTATTCAGGACCACAAATTCAGGAGAACTGTATGACAAATAATTTGCCTGCGTGAAGTTTTTCAGAGCAGGACCTAAATGTATGGAACTGGCGAGGCTGCATTTTGTTTTTTCTGAGCCTCACCAATCAGCACCTCATCATGTAAAACTCATGTTAGCTCCGTGTGCTGTATTTTACTTAAAACTGTGAGGGAGTTGTGCTACTTCTGACATGGGTGTCCAAGGAAACAGTTTTGGTTTGGCTCTCAAATCTGAATAAAAGTTTTTGCAATGGCCAATATAACAAGAAGTGCTTTTTCTACTCAATTCATATATTAAAAAAAAAAAAAAAAGGCACATCTTTACTGTAATTGGTTAAGATCTAGGACATTTATTTTTTCAAATATCCTTTGAGACGCACAGGCTGTGAAACTTCAACTATTTTTGTGCAATTAGTCTTAGGTGAATTATAAGCTTTTAAATTAAAATAGCAGGCTTGTTTTTAAAAGTCATAATCGATTAGGGACAACTGGAAGCAATTTTTTTTTGGGGGGGGGCTCTACAATGAAAGATTTGCCAAGGGTTTGAATGAAGGCGCAAATCAAAACATAACGTTTTTGATGCTATTTGATACATAAAACACACCAAAATGAATGGGCACTGAATGAAGTGGTGGAAGTGTTTAAGTTAATTTTATGTCATAGTTCTTCTTGAAAGTGATAGCGATATTTAAATGTTGCCCTGTCTGGAGATAATACTGTTCTGTGGCCCTTGCAAAATTTGGCTCTATGTAATTTCGGTCTTAAATGCCTACGTAAGAAATTGCTCTTTCCTATTTGGCTTTTGGTGGGTTTTTGCTTGTTTTGGAGCCCTTTTCAAGCTTTTCAATTTCACATATCTGCAGACGTCATGTGAAAAGAAAATACGCCTCCCATCTAAATGTTCTTAGTGGGAATTCAGTCATTGTTCGTAACGCTTGTGTGCCTGTTCTTCATATAAACTTCTTGGGTGTTTTTTTTCCAAAGTGATGTTATCTGCTGCCTTGGGTGTGCACTTTGTTAATAATTGCTTATAACATTCATAGAAAGAAGACGTTGTTCTTACAACTGGGGTGAATTGAGTCATTCTTCTGAATTCTTTAGGCTTTTATCATTTTGAATTTTCAGGCTTGTTAGAAGGTAAAGAAAAAGTTTCAGAGCATATCGGTTTTCAGTAATAAAGAGAATATCATTAAGCCTTACACACTGTTCTTTTCAGTCTGGTGGACTGTCATTATGGTCAGAAGAGCCTTTTCAAAAATGAGCAGGAATTCAGGGGTCAGGTTTCAGGTATGCAGATATTGATGTTTTAAAGAGAAGTTGTATTTGTATGATGGAAGGATGAAGCTTGTTAACTTCTCATCATGCTGTATTAAAATGGCCAAAGCTAAACTCCCTGAAAGAGTAAATACTGATGAGGGTATAGACTCCAAGTTAACTAGGATCCTGCAGCTTTCTATTCTAGTTCTTTTCTGATAATGTCTGTATTTGGCTTTGCTTGCCAACTCTTTAGGTCATCTAGTTTTCTATATGGTTTTACTTAGTTTCTGCTAACTTATGTAAGAACAACCCCGAAATTACCTTACAGCACATCTTGACATATTTTCCTGAATGTCTCGTTGAGTTTGAGAGGACAGCATAATTTTCACACTAAAATCGTTTGAATTTAAAGCGCTTTATGAACAGCATTCAGTGTAACACGGAATGTTGCTACTAGATGTAATCTCAGCTTTTCCAGAGGAATATATAATTTTTTTTGCCTTACTTAAGGTTTCCTAATTTTTCTCTAGATGATCTCAATATGACACATCAGCACTGTGTTCTGGCTGGCTTTTCACCTCGATTCAGCTCCACTCACAGAGTGGCAGATGTAAGTATAAATGCAGGTAATTCTTTAGTCATTTGTAAAGCTAATATTCTGATACTGTAAATGTAGCATCATGTTGTCTTACCCAGAACTGTGTTTGCAGTTACGCTCATGTGTCAGGCTATTTGTTTACTATTGGACTGATGTATGGTTGCTTCTACATCAGTAATTTACCTGAACTCACAGTCACACGTGTAAGATACAATTTAGGAATATGCTCTACCACATCACATGAATTGCTGAAGTGTAGAGACAGCTGCATTTTTAATTGAAATTATTTTTTAAATTATTTTTTATTTTTGTTATTTTCATCTCCCAGTCCTAGATGAAAAGGCAGTATTAATGATAAGAGAAGAATACTCAAAGCACATGTGCTCACTGTGCTCACTGGCTAAAACAGCCTGTAGGAGGTCAAAAAAACTAAGATGAGTCATGAGTATGCTTTAAATGGGATCCTTCTGTGCATCCAAGGACAGAACAACTAGAAAACTGATACAGAGCTCGTTCACTGAGTCATTCTGGGATAACCAGACTTCAGCCTGACACACTCAAGTGTTAAGATGCTTTTATTTACTCGACTTCTATTCTTTATTCTTGTCCATGGCTTTAGCATTAGTTTTATGTAGTACTTGAATGGGAAAGCATATAGGAACATAAAATAGACTGTAGCATAAGAAGATACTTAAAAAAAAATATGGCTTTCTTTTTTCAGCAAGGCAAAAAGTACCACTACTGAAGCAAGAGAAATACATGTAAATCCATACTTTTTTTTTCCTGTCCTACTAGTTGGTGCAATAATGGAAATGAAGTGATAGCACCAAACATGGACACAGACATACATTGTAGTTGTAGTAAAAAAAATAAATTAAAAAAATCCATTATTTGCCAAACAAAGATATAGTCTGCTCACTCAAACTAGACTTTGGCATAAAGCAATATTACACTGTGCATTTTAAAAACCAGTGGTTCTGTGTTTTACCTCTTTTACTTTAAGAGTCCTCTGACCTACTGCTCCTGTCTCTGTGTTACTCTTGCAGGAAAATACACATTTATTTTCACTGTGAAAAACTTCTCTATTAAGTGATTATGCTTTGTTTTGGTAAACTGTTGTGACCTCAACCTGTATAGTATGGAAATATTTGTTTAAAAAGCATATGAGACCGGTGAGGTCCGTATTGAAGATGATTCCCGGGAATCTAACTGAAGGTACAGATAATTAATTGAAAATAATAAGAAGATGTAGTTATCTTACTTTTTTTTTTTTCAAATATATATATATATTTATTTATTTTACGTATTTCCTTGTAATTTTTGAAAGAAACTCTGAAAACAAAAGCAACAGAAGTGCAGATCTGGTTTGTTCATATTATCTACACCTTCTAAGCAATCAGCACTCCTGAGTGGCTATGGGATTCCATTTGAGTGTTACTGGGAGCCTATAAAACTATGCGTATAAAGCTGATTATTAAATATCCTCAAAAACTGCCAGAAAGCAATGGAAAGTATGGCTGTAATTGTGAAGTAAATTTAAAAGTAATCCCATTCTTTCTCCTTTCAAATTATGGTTTACTATTTTGTGTTGATGGATTAGACTTTTGCATCATCTACACAAACGGCTACATAAACCAGAAGACATTAAGATTTTGTGTAAAAGATCATAAAATAAAGTTACAGAAATACATCCTTTCTGCTCCTTTATTTCAGAAGCAAGTGGTGTATTTGAGAAATATGTATGCTTTGATGTGACTAAGTATTCATTTTTATTATATCTTTATAGTGTTCAAGAGGAACATTGGAATACATATTTGGACAATGTGAACTGGCGCTCCAGAATTTACAAACTGACTCTAATTCAGGGGCTTTATCTTTGAAATCACTGGAAACTGCAGTTGTAAAGCAAGTGGAAGAAATACATAATGAGGTGAGATCATTGCACCGAAAGTGCTGCAGCTGGATTCTGACAGGTGCAGTCAGGTGGCGTGTGTTGAGCAGCTCACAAGGCATTGTACTGTATAAGTTTGTTAGCTGTTTTTTATTCCCTATTTACTTGTTTACAGTGATTGGGATAAACTTTGATCTGATCATTGCATTCCCATGAAGATTTCGTTTTTTCTTTCCCAAGATCCCTCTGCTGGGAGAGGCAGAGTAGTTTCAGTAACATTGGTTTCATTGTGCCAAATCACAGGGTGGAGGACAAACCAAACTACTCTAGTCCTCCTGAAACAAGAGGGGCAAAATGGAAGGAAAGCACACACAAAGTTTTTCAGTTGTTTGTCAGGTGTTAAGATAATTGCCAGTCTTTTTCCAGAATGCCAGGTGTGAGACAATTGCAAATATGTTCTTAAAAGCATATTCTGAAGAAAATGTAGTGCAAATAATCGTGAAGAACATACTTCATTCGGCAGATTGTTCTGCACTATAAAATATGCAGTTATAACAATGCACTTCCATAGAATTTCACTGAAGCTGGCACAGTGCTTTATGGTTTGACATAGAGATCTGGAGTTTTAGGAAACACAGATTTTAAAATGTCTGTTTTGGGCTATTGTGGAAATGGTAATTTTTTTGTGGTATAACAATAAGCAGTATCATGAAGAATGTAACTTTGCTTTTACTGTTAGTGCATAGTCAAGGAAATGATACAGTGGAATGGGTGGTCTTACAGTGGTGACATTTCCAAAAATGGTTAGTTAATTGCTTTTTTATTTTTATTTTTTATAAGAGTTAAAAGAAAATGCAAGTCAAGGCTGTGTGTTAGGAGTATAAAGTGACCTTGTTTAGCTGCTCTGGAAAGTTGCCTTTCAGCTGTTCCTAACAAAAGTGATCATGACCATCTCTCTGTAAAAACAACTATAGTAAGCAGCTAATACAAATTTCTGAACCACGTTTTGCTTAAATATCAGTCACAACATTTGTATACTCACACATTTCGAAAGAACTAATCTGTACTGCTACTAAGATAAGTACAATCAACATTATATTGGAACATCTGTAGTACCAAAGTAATTCACACTCAAATTAGAATTTTTCTAAGTGTTTTAAATTGCTATCTGCTGAGGAATATAATATTGTGTGTTGCTAGAAAAATTCATAGAACACATTTTTATTTGTATTGTGCTCAAAGTTGGTAAAAATTAGAATAGTGATAGCAAAAGCTTTACCCCTTGACTTCCAGCAAAACAAGCTCCTAGAGCAATTTAAAGAAGTCGGATGCATGCAGGGTTTTACAAAACATTAATCAGGCTCAGTCCATAAAACTATACACATATGTGGTTTGCACAGCTAGGGCCACATGCACAGCTGGTGTAAATTTGCACGGGTCCTTCAACATCAAAGACCTGTGCCATTTACATCAGGTGAGAGACTAGCCCCTGGTGTTTGCAGTCACCTGAATAATTTTGCTATGTGACATACAGGGATGTTTCCTGTTACGCATATGGGATATACTGTAACAGAAATCATTGTTTAACTTGTACATATTGTGCACTTAGTCTTAGTAGACACATTGAATCTATATTTCATTTGAAAAGAGAATACCCAGTCACCTCTTTTTTTTCTTCACAAGGTCACCTCTTCACTTAAAAGATAAATTCCGTATGTTCAAGTGCTATTTAAATTTCCCTTTTTTAGTGCACAAGTAGACAAAGTTACCATTTGTTTACCACTGTGGTAAATACACATTTCTTTTTCAAACATCACTGAAGTAAAAACACACAGATCTGTGAGGCTGATGCAGGTTATTGTTGTTGTTATTGTTTTGCCTGTGAAAGCTTCCCGCTTTCTTTTACTCACTGTATGATAAACCTTCATATTTTCAGGCACATAATACGGGTTCTAGATTTCAAATTTTCTCAGGCATATGAAGAACAAGAACATGTTTCCTTTCCTTAAAGAATTAAACTGTTCAAGTACTGATGAAAATAAGTCTTCCATTCAGTAACTGTGGTCAGGATTCCATCTCTTTTTTTTTTTTTCTCCTTTGTTATTATTTTAAATAAGATGAACTGTCACCCAATTTTGCCTGTGTATTTCTGTTTTGGTATACAGCTTATATACCTCTGGACCAGAGATTATGGTCTTGAAATTGAGCATTTCTATCAGAAGAGGAGGCAGTATGGTTGTATTCCACTTCCAAAAGTCATAATTGAAGCTCTTTGCATGTTTTAGCTCAGATAACTAAATGCATCCTCAGTAGCTGCTTCATCTTCCTGAAATGCTATGGGTGTTCTTCCCCTTTTGCTGACACCTCCATAGTAGCATCAGAGATCATTAACTGGAGCAGAACCATCACAGTGCCATCAGCTGATCCACAACTAGGCTAAAATTAAGTACTTGAGTGCAGATTCACAGTCTGTGCTGAAATTAACTGCTCTGCCAAAAGAGGTCTGGATGAGTTATCTGTGTCTCCTTGAGGGAAAAATCCTAAGAGCAAGTCTGAAAGAATGAGGTATGATTCTGTGCCTTCACTTTTGTATTCCTGGGCAGGAAAATTGACTTGCTGTGTTGATTAAGTGGTTTAGAACTGAAGATCTGTAGCATTGGTAGAGACTTTCTCTACTTTTGTCGTGGGCAGAGAAATCCATAAAAGAATTTGGTGAGCATCTGGGGGCTCTCTTTTCCGATTGCTAGCTTTCCCAGAGTTCATTTGTCGGAGACCTCTCTTGGATGGCATGACAGAGGCCTTCCCGTGGAAGAAACAAGATTTTAGTGAGGAGGTTTTCAGCATCACTTTGACTTAACCTTGTTGTTGTGGCCTCCCTCATTAAAACAGCCTTCGGAGTAATATCTGAATTCAGGTACATAATTCAGCACGTACCTGAATTATGAGATACATGCTGTTTGTTAGATGTGCAAGTCATTTCACCCCAGTACGTACTTTGTAGTTACAAGCTTGAACGCTGTTTCAGTGGCAGGGTATCCTAGGAGCACTGTGGCAGGGTGAACAGAAGTAATGTCCTGGACATCTGTGAAGTACAGCGTCCTAACAACAATGCTCACATGGTGTTAGATTAAATGAAATTATCCCTTTAAGCAGTCAGATTGCTGTTTGGCCAGGACCATTCCTCCTGAAATAAATGACCTTGTATAGCTCATTGAATGCGAACCTCTGCCCCTGCTGAATCACACTTCACTTTCTAAAATTTATACAGCTCCTGGCTAGGCCTCAAGCAGACCTGCAGGGACCTGGGAAAGCCCACTGGCAAACAAACACTTTTAAAATAATAGAACACTGCTGACTAAATGATGTAAACGCTCGCATGCATAAAAATAAATCTGCAGAGAAGATGGCCTATTCTTTGGGTGTCCGAGAACAGTTGTTCACCTTGCTCACAGGAGTGCAAGGTCTGACAGGATTTCCCCTATGTGAGGAAGCTCCGAGGCCTCCTTATTCGCCACCACCAAATGAACAGTCACAAGTTCTCTGTGAAGTAAAGCTTCAGAGCAACTTCCTTAGGGTCAGGGATTTGTGTTTAAAATGTAGCAGGCTTCAAAGTAAAGTTTGAAAAAGTAGGATTTTGTTCTTATTAGTGTTTTGGCTCAGCACTAATCAACAAATCCTGATGACCACAATTAAAATTTGAGACTGAATTGGTTGCTCTGTTGCTCGTACAGTCACTCTTGCCTACAGCAAATCTATTTCTATGGTAGCAGCAGTTAAATTTATCATGATTTAGCATTTCTCTGTCTACAGGGATGTAGAAAAGCTGAGGCTAGCTAAGTTGAAGGTGGTAGATGTGGAAGGTACGTGGTGGTGGGTGCTGAGGTCAGGGCTGAGGAAGGGTGGTGGTATCTGCGGCCCAAGGAAGGCCGACGTGTGAAGGCACATCACAGTGAGCTGACAGCATGGTTGGTGGCTGGCTAGGACAGAAGAGCAAAAATATAGATCACCTACATCTGTGGCATTTAATAACCAATACTTTTAAATAATTGACCGAGGAGCACTGCATCACAAAATGTCAAATGCTGCTGTTGGCCTTTTACTACCCGGTATTGACTATAACCTAAAATTGGCTTTTAATCATTGCTAAAGGACAACTTGAAAAAAAATAATCTGTTGAGGTTAGACATATAAGGCCTGATTCTGAACTTTCTTGCACAGATGTAAGTCACAAATGAAAAATGACTCAGGAGACAGAAGTTTTCCTAAAATGTGCAGTGTGTGTATTTTATTTACGTGTTAATATGTTTAGGCTTTGTCCTGTTCAGTCATGTAAACTACTTGCTGATCTGAACTAAAGTTAGCTCTAATATACGGGAGTCACCAACTAAAACTCTTTGACAAAATCCGTGTCAGGAACAGTTGACCTGAGACTCCTGTCATGGAAGATGAATGTCATGTATCTTGAGTCCCAGTAAGGCTAGAATTGAGTTTTTCTCTCTTCCGTGTGTACTGTTGTGTTTTTTTTCCTGGTATAGCTCTAATTCGTGTAAGGAGGTGGAAGGAGGCAAACCAATAGGGGATGCCTTCTTCCTGCAGGAGAAGATTAGTGACTAGAGTTCAATGAAAGAATTTAAAAATTAATGTTAATTTAGTGTTCATGTTAATTTTGAAATATCAAACAGCATAATTGGAATATCTGGAGATTTGTGCTTACTGGTGTCTAAAGCAAGGATAGTGACAGAGAAATTGTCACCCATGCATCAAGATGACTTGTTTTCAGAATCAACCCTTACCTGGCCAGAGGTACCAGTTCAGAGCAGTCCTTTGTCAAGGCGCTTGATGGCTGAATTTGTGGATGAAATGCTATTTTTTCCCTTCTTCTATTAACTCAGTTTAGAGCTAAATTTAGGTATTGTCAGATGAATATGGACCTGATTTTGAGAGCCCTGCCTAAATTTTTACCTATATTGTTATCGCTATCATTGAACAGCCACACGTTGCCATTTGGTACCCCGATCTCTGATGAGATCAGTTACAGTCCTTCAGCAAATTAACTGTCCTACTGCTAACCCTTACCTCTTGTGTATGCTGAAAGGGATCAAGATATGTTTAGAATTTGGTCAGGATGCCAGACTTGACTTAGACTGAAATTATGTAGATTAATGTAACAAATCAGTATGATTAGTTAGAAATCAGATTGACTGAAATAGATTGTTATCATGATGAATGATATTGTAACTTTCATTTTAATTTTTTTTTAAATAATTTTTTATTAGTTAATGACCTCATGTGATCTATTTCCTGAAACGTATTTGTAAGATATTACGTGTTATCATCCTTTCATTGGAAGAGACCAGAAAATAGAAAGAAGAAAAAAGCAGTGAGTACTCCAAACTCTAGTTGAACTGTTGATGTGTGCTCAGCCATCCTAAAATGGTGCATAATAATTTTTAGGGAAGCAGAACTTGATACTTCATATCTTGTTTATACAGCAGAAGAAGAAAACTGCTAGGGAGGATGTATGTCACTGAACTTGTGTGCTAAGAAGCCACTATGCTTGCAGTAATTTTTTGAAAATATCTTTAAGATTTATGTCTGCCAATTAATTTTGTTGTTATATTTTACTAAGAGTTGATCTAATGTTCTTTTTATACATTTCACATTTAAGTATCTTTTACTGCAGTCGTTAATGTGTATTGACCAAACATTTAATGTTAGCTGAAACGCTTTCAGATTTCCATAGCCTTGCAGGAAAGAAAGAGTTAGATGACAGCTTTGGGCAGTTTTCTTTATTCTTTCACCTTGGCAGGTTCTCTTTGTTTCCAACATCAGTGTCAAGTAGGGATAAACAAAATCTTTGAGGTAGCAAATAATGATTAAAGTAGCTTTGAACTTGATGTGAAACGTAACTACCGCAACAAAAATAAATACATAATTCTAAAGACCAGAACCATGGATTGCCATTAAAGAAAAAGGCTCAGCAGGAATTAGGATAAATGAAATTATTTTGCTTAATGAATATTTGATGAGTTATATATATTTATCGTATATTAAAAGCTAATATTTCTCATGTGTTTAAACCTAAAGGGCCACCCATATATGATTTGGAAAAAAAACAACACCCCAAACTAGCAAAGTATTACAATATTTTCTGCTTCATATTCTAAATAAAAGTATAACAGTGTTCCTGATTAAATTTTTATTGCTTCATTGGGATAATGTTTTCTTTGTTAAGCACAGTTGCCACACAAGCCTAGTGCTAGAAAAACAATTGGGACATGTTACTACTAACACCCTGAAAAGCCAAAACTTGCTTTTTAGCCTTACTTTTCCCGCATACATATCATTGGCAAATTTTTGCTTTAAGTGCAGTTCCAGTAGAGGGAGCACGAGCCTGGCCACAGCTGAGCACTGAGACTCAGTTAATCCTAAAGTTTTTGGTAGTTTGTTTGGTAACTAGATTATTTGGTTAACTATGAGAAACTGTGTGTCATTATAAAACTATGCGCTTGTTCCATAGCAATTGGGAAGGCTGTATTCTAGCACAGTTTATTTACTGAAAGTTTCTTCCATCCTTCATATAACTAAATAAAAATAACAATGGGGTGTAAAGGTACGTTTAGAAATAAATACTCCAGTAACTTTCTCCTTTGCTGGGGCTGTTTAGGTATATCTGGATTCATGTACTACCCCATTCCTGCCCAGAAAAAAAAAAAAAGAAAAATAAATAAATAAATAAATAAATAATAATAATAATAATAAAAACAGATAATAAAAACAGATTATTCATGCAACCATGTGTTTTTCTCTTGCAGGTTGAATTTGAGTGGCTCAGGCAGTTTTGGTTTCAAGGCAAGCGGTATTTGAAGTGCACTGATTGGTGGCTTAAGCCAATGGCTAAATTGGAAGAATATTGGAGAAAAATGGAGACTATGGTAAGTACTGGTTTTATAGTCTGAAGCTTTTAGAGCTTAATTCTGAGAGCACTAACAGTTAGGTTTTTAACTGTTCTGTAGCAACAGAATTTTTGCTTTATTCAGAACATCTGAAAAGTAGAATCAGTATAATCCTGCGATCTCTTTGCTACTGGGGGAGAGAAATAAAAGAAATATGAGCAAAATTAGAACCAAAAACCAAGAGGAGATTTCAGTTGTTTCCTGACTTCACTTGTTTTTAAAGTTTGACAATGCCAGAAGGTGACAGGCAGATATTGCATCACACATTAGTACCTGAAACTGTGCAATGCCACCTGGTCATGAAACAGCAAGATAGACAGTGCACCCTTTGCCATCACAACAGTTGTGAATGTATCTGGGTGAAGGTGAAAGTAAAACCCGATGAGCTGAAGGTACAGCTGGCTGTTGGTAGTGCACATGCACAATTACGCGATGGCTACAACTAGCTAGAGGTGATTAGTTTCTTGAATCCTTATAGTTGTGGTAATTGCTCTATATTTGAAAGTACATCTGTGCCTTCCTTGATAGTGAGAGTGAGTCAGTGACCACTGTTAACCCACTTGCTGTTGCTGTCTAAGTAGAGACTCAGCCTGGGGGACTTTGCTAAGTGTATGACACACTTGCCAGCATGCCTGCTTCTAGGTCTGCATGCAGGAGAACTACATCAGAAACGTGTCGTGCTGGTATCCTTCCATCTCCATCAGAAGCTGCTTCTGTGCCATTGCTGCTCACAGTGTAAGCTTCAACTCATCCGTACATGTCTTGGAAAAGTTTGTAATGTGGCTGAGCACACTGAATATAATTTGTATTAGAGGTGTTTTTGAAATCCCAGAGGTATGATGACACAATAATCTGTTACGGAGTTTTGAGGGAAATCTTATTGCTCTCTAACCTGTTCACAAGAATTTGGAAGCTTTTCTGGCAACAGCTGGATTCAGACCTGGAAAATGAGTGAGGAAAAGTGGAATTTTTATATGTGAAATCAGTTGCTGCAAGGAATCGGTGAATGTTAGACTTTCTTCCAAAAAAAGGGAAAAAGATTTATGATTTGTTTATTTTTGTTTTTGCCTCATTTTTGTGTTCTCATGTGCTGAAACTCAACTAATCTTGAATGACCTTTATCATTTAAAAAAAATGATTTGGTTTGTTTTTCTTTCAAATGACAACTTACCCTCTTGTAACAGAGGCTTAGATGAAGTAGAGACAAGAATGTTTGATTGTTATTTTATATCCATTGTGTGTTGAGAACATGGAAAAACAGCAAACTCAGGAATTCTCAAGGGTTAGGTTTTCTGCAATTGGTGTGACATTGCCATGTGTCTCTAATTAGAAACATGGTGGCGTCAGTGTATCTCCTTTCAACAGGCCTCACGATGATATTTATCAGCAAACTGACGGTCGGGCCAAGACAGAAGCTGCTTCTAATTTAAATTTTAAAAATTGCTTTAAAGTTTTATGACTTATAATGCATTAATCACAATTAATTTCAGCTATTGAAGGAGACAGAAGAGAATGTTAATTGGGAATGTCTGTATTGTTGAGTCTCTTAGGTAAATGAGCTGCTTACTGTATTTTGGACTTGGAGGTGGGGTGGGATTTTTGGGTTTTAACCTACGTTTTGTCCTTAGTTTCACAAAGGGACAGTAGGGGGCAATGTTGAGCTGCAGTTTTAATGCAAGAGCGAGCAATGACTTAATAAAAATACATAGAAATGTAGCATTAACATCAAGAATTATCCCTGTTGCTTCAAGTTAGCTGTAATCTCTAAGATTCCATAACACAGGAAATCAATTGTGGGTTAACAAATTCAACAGCAATTTAACATAAAAAGTGCAGTGTTTTGGTGCATGCTTAGCTTCCACAGCATTAAGTTAAATCAAAAAGGTATTTCTGAAGGTACCCAGTAGTCTACAGTCAGTGTTTTTCCTCCAAATTTATAACTTTAACTGCATGATTCTTTAAAAAGTAAAAATAATAAAATAAAAACTTCACCTATATAATGTGGAAAAATGGTTAAATTATAAATGCCTTAGCGGTTGTTGATCTTGTCTCAGTAGAGTATTATTGCTTAAAAGGAACTATTTTGTAAAGGAAAATAATGTATTTTTTCCTACACTTGTGTGTGAGCTGAACAACTCTTGACTTAAATTTTATGTGTGTGTTTAGAGTGATACAAGAGTCAGTCTGGGGTTCGATGTGTGCCTTTTTTTTTTTTCCTTTGTTTAGCAATAGGGTTTTAAAGAAGAAAAAAAAAAGCGTTTTCCAAAATTTCTGCTTCTGTTAATTGTAATTGTTCCAATATTGCAGCAAAGTATGATACCTCAGGAAGTTAAGCCCAGGGTCTTCAAACCTTTGGGCTCTATTTAATATTTTTGTACTTTGTGGCAAGCACACAGTTTTATAATAATGTTTAGTCCTGGCATTTCTTTCCCTGCGGATAGTTTTACTTAGAGCTTGCTCTTGTGATGTAAATGTTAAACCTTTCATTTGAATGACATTCTGATAAAACATCACATTTCCCACAATATTACCTCATGAATTTATGAACCACTAAATCTAAAGCAGTTTAACCAATCTTCTTCTCTTTTCCCCCCCTCCCTTGGAAATACGAAGGCTATTCAAATCCTTGAGTTTTTTTTAAAAGTCATCCAAGATTAACACGTTATCATGTGCAACATCAGGATAAATGCTTGCTGAATTCAAAGGGAGAGTTACCATTTGAAAAAAAAGACTGTACAAGCTTTGCTTTCTGGGTAAAGAGAAGTCTGAAAAGCTGAAATCTCATGTGATATGAGGAAGTCTTGCTGAAGCTGTTCTGAGATTCAGTGGAGAGACAATTTGTCTCTCAGGGTCTGATATCATGCAAACCTTGCAATCTGACATTTATTTTAGCTATGAAAATGTTTTAACGCCGTGCCAAATCAGTAAGAGCTGTAGAAGTCCTACGGTCTTTTTTTGTTTATTTTGTTTTAGGTTGATTCACATTTGAAAAAGTAAAATGTAAATCTCTGGAATGAAAAGTAAACATATATGATTGTACTCAAATGCCAAATCTTTAAAGATTTTTTTTTTACATATCCAGTGTTCCTTTTTTTTTTTTTTTAAAAAAAAAAGATGCTCCTGGTAGTGCTATATGGTATGAATTGTATTTCCTGCTTTGACAGTCCATTTAGCAATGTAGCAATGTATTTATATGGCAGTTGGCCTTAATAACCTTTATTGACTTTGGTGGGTAAGAGCCAAGACTGGGATTATTAAAATGTATCAGTTTCATTGCAGTATAAAATCACAACATATATAATTATGTTAGGTAGGCTAGGCTCCATTTAATCCTACCTATTTATGCAGGAATTTGGCAAGATGATGAAAATTGTAGTTCTAAAACGTAAAGAAAAATGAGTGATTTAGTGTATTTAGCAGCATAACCGTTTGCCTAGTCTAAAGGATTTATTTAAAGGAACGAAACATAGATCTTAAAAACCTGATTTTTAATGGTATAAGTGAAACACAAAAGTGATTGTTAAACCTTTTGTTTCACTTTTTGGAATCCTAAATTATAGCTAATGATACTGATATGCAGCATACCTTTTAATTTCCAAATGCAATCTATAAACATCAGCGTGTGCTTTCTGTGTAGTTACAGTGAGCAAAGTGGCATTCAACAAACTGATGTCTCTGCACAACTGTTTCATCTTGATTTGTACATAAAAAAAAAAAAAAAAACCATTAACTCATCATATTATTTTTATAGTTATTCTCTATGGTACATTTTTATCAGTTTATACAACTGAATTGAAATCAGAGAGCGAAGATATTTCCACGTAAAATTATTTTTCTTTCCTTTTTGAGGTCTGTTTCATTATTTGGTTCTGTTGCTGCGTATGAAGTATGCCATAGTTTCTGCTGTAAGCCACTATTGTCAGGGGCTTAGAGCCTGACAGTTAGAATTGAGTCTGGGCTGAAACTTGAGCTACGAAATCTCAGCCCAGGGCCATAATATATTTCTTTTTTCTTTTTTCTTTCTTTTTTCTTTTTTTTTTTTTCTTTTTTTTTTTTCCAAATTAAAACAAGCGTTTAAATATGTGTTTAAATCAGGGTATTTTGGTTCCAGAATAACCACCATAAGCTGTAAGACAAAATATGCTTTTAAAAGGAATCTTGCTGGCTTTTTGTAGACTTTGGCACTTCAAACAGCTCGCTAATTCTCTGCGGGTGGAGGGCATGAAAAGGTTTGGGGTTCACAAACAGGCTGGGTGGCTGGTAGCATTTTCAGAAAATGCAACTTATATTTGTATTAGTGTCATTTTGGCAGCCAAAATTCAAGAAATTCTGAGGTATAATTTTAATTTCTTTTTTTAGCTTCCTCCCTGTGCTTTGGGATATTGCAGTGTCACACTCGTTCTTGGAGGGCCGTGTGGTGCTGGGTGATCGTATTTGCCTAATGAGCTGTGAAATGTCGGCACAACATGGCAGCTCAAAGACCTAAATTTTAGCCATATCTCTGGTCTTTTGGGGCTCTTCTTATCTGTTTAGGCCAGACCCTTTAAATAAATGTGTTTTTGGCAGGTTATATTTTATGTACAAGAGGAGTCAGATATTCCTGGAAATGTATCTTTTATCTCAACAACGAGAGGAAAACCCTGATCCTGGGGAGTTTGTTCTTTTTTAAAAATATTTTTTGACACTGATTTCATTGACCCCAATATTTTTAGCCATCAGAAATGGGCGAAAGGATACTGTGTGGCATACAGCAGAATCACTGACAATCTTTTTTTTTTTTTTTTTTAAAGTTGTATTGCACATCTTTCAGAAAAAAAAAATATTTACAATTCTGAGGGAATTCAGACTTAAGCTTCCAAAACAAAGTGTGTGCTGAAAGCACAAAGGACTGTGTTTATGATTCTCTTTGAAGTGTTTTTGCAACAGGATAAGGAAAATTTTAGAAACTGTCTGATAGTGTTCAGGGTAAATACTTAAACCCCTTTAGAGAATTTCACACACAGATACTGTGCAGCAGAAAAAAGGATACTTATGTTTCCTAAAGCTGCTACAGCCTACAGCTTTGTACTTAAAGACAGAGGTGTTGAATAGAATTCTACTGAGGATACATCCAGTGACAATATCTACAGGAACATCAGAGCAAACCAGTGGATAGCACTTTCTATTTTTAACCCTTCTGTGAGCTGCTTGAGATCTAAGCTGAGTTGATATGAAGCACTATAACATTTCTATTATAAACTGGAATTGCTAAGAGGGCAGCCTTCCAGCTCGCACGGCGTCCTGTGAAAATGACTCTGAAAACATCTCAGGTTGTAACGCCGAGTGGCATGAGCCAGGGAAAGTTTCAGGCAGGCTACCTCGATGTATGTGCCACGGGGAGGCGAGGTGGGTTTCTGACAGCACGGGCAGGAGGGCCATGGGTGGCTGGCCCAGCTGTGGGGCTGCTGGAGGGTGCTGCTGTGCTGCCTGCTTGGTGCCGGAGGTGCGCACGCTGCCCCGCTGTGTCCCCGTCTAGGTGTGTTCACACCTGGGTTGGGAGGTTGTTTGTCCGTGTTCTCGTGCACACTGCTGTTCTTTGGTGAGCCTATTGTGAATGCCTAAATTCCATTGTCTTGGGCTAAACCCTTCCTGTAGTAAAGCTTCTTTCTGTCTTTGCTGTGGTTGTGTACAATCAGACCTATGTGGTTGTGCATCGTGTTGTACATGCAAATACGTGTAGGTATGATGAGCTCTGTGTTAGCATTTAAAAACGTAAGTGCATGCAACGCAATCAGCAGAAATCAAAGCCATGCATATAGGTTATGTCCCAGTTTTGTGTTTGAGCTGTATAAAAGGATCTGTCTGAGCTGAGCCCAGTGACAAGCAGGGTTCTGCATCACGTAGGAGTGGTCTCTGACTGGATAGCTCGCCAGAGCTGGTCCAAGGAGCATGTGTCTGTACATGCTTGCGCACATAAACACATGCACAGGTGTGTGGTTCCTAATCGGTGATGATCTAACTCCTTCATGTAACTCCTGGATCATCTAAATTTTCATTTAGAACAAAGTGGCTTATAGGGGATAGCACCAGGGGCAATAGCTTGCAGTTCTCAGCAGCAGGAACAGCAGAGGAAGAGTTCTGAGCATAAGACTACATTTGGAAGTGCTGCAAGTCACCCAGCTTGTGTTGCAGAGAGAAAAGCCCAGATCATGGATCCTGCTGCATCCCTGTGAATACGTGTCAGTGCTGGGAGGATTTGTTTAGAACCTGATGCTGCCCTTTATTGGTAGTGGGAACTGGGATGATTTAAGCGAAAGTGAAGTCAGTATGATGCAGCCAAGTTGATTATATTTAAAAATTGTGCTGTTTTCACCATTTTTCCGCAGAACCTTGGATAAACATGTACTGGAATAACAAAGGATCTTTTTGTCAACAGTTTGCTTATTTATTTATAAGGCTTATTGTGTGCAGTGGAAACCAATTAGCAGTAGTATTGTGTTTTGCTATTGTTTTACTTGTCCAGCTATTCATTGCAATGCCTTTTATGGTTTTTGAAAGTCATTTCCTAGTACAAAACCTCAATAAAAGACAGTGTTTGCACATGGAGAATAACAGTTTTTGGAAATTCAAAATACTCTGTATTTTTGAAATGCCTGTGTATCTGTAAGTCATATAAAATTAATTATCAACTATATTGAAAATGATTTCTAGTTCTCACTGAGGCCATCATAGAAGTGATCAGATGCAGATTTGTACGTTTGTGTCTGTAAGTTCTATATGTTTTTGAACATATCACATAGGTAGGAAGGAAGGTTTGGGTTGGTGTTGAAACTAAATTGCATTGGTTTGGCAGGAATAATTTTAATGCAATCCTTATAGACTAGGGAAAATTATTTCTAATGAAAGTGAAAGCGAATGGCAGTATGACCAAAATGTCACCATCTATGTTACTGAGAGTTTTTGAGTACAGTGAGCATTTCAAAACATGGCCTTATTGCTGTCATATTTAGTGACTGTGTCCATTTTATAAAATGGAATACAGCTGTTTTACTTTTCACATGGCTGTTCTGTGCAAAGGAGGTAGTATTTTCCAAGAAGTTGCCATTGCTGTGCTGATACCTTTTCTTTCTTATCTGGTCATCAGTGCCTCTAATTCCTAATGAGATCATGAGTAAAACTGGTTTTGCAATGTAGTTTTAAAGTTACATCATTTTTATCAAAATTACAGCTCTTATTTTATGTATAAAGAAATAAACTTGGCTTCGATATAGGCCATGGAAAGCATTACGGTCTGTTGGATTAGGTGCTAATTCTTTCACTGACCTGTTTAACTTGTGCAAGTAACTTAAGTATGGTTTTCAAAATCAGCATGGAGATCAAAACGTTGAGGTCTTACTTTGGTTTTAGGTGGCAGGAATTCTGTGATGTTAAGTTCCTCCTCAACTAAAGGAGGTTGTGATTTTTTCATTATAACTGAAAGAGTTGCTGTGTCCCAGGGAGAGAATGTTTTGCAGTTGGAGGAACCCCACAAATTTCTGCCTTCCCCCTGCCATGACTGGAAGCTGTCTAACTAGGTCAGCATCTAAAGTATTTTGTTTTTATTTTCAGGTGGACAAGTTCTGTCCACAGAAGTATGAGTTTACTTCGCTGGAGTTTACTTTGTTCTGGCTTACCCTGATTGCCTCCAATTGTGGCTCTCAGCAGTTTTGGGGTAAACCCTTTTTTGCACTTTTCATTTCTTACTACACATGCAATCATAGAATGGCTTGGGAGGAACCTTAGAGACCAACTGGTTCCAACCCCCTGCCGTGGGCAGGGATGCCACCCACTTTGCCCAGGATCTTGTCCAACCTGGTCTTGGACACTTCCAGGGACAGCACATCATTCTGCTCAATAATCCTGAAGCTGTACACATAAAAAATGTTTACTATTCAGCAGCTGGAAAATAATTACTGGCTTTTGTCAAATGTCCCTAGTCACCATCAGGTTTTGGAAGATCTCCTTGGTCTGCTAGCGAATCTGACCTCTATATAATTCTCACAGCTCTGCTCAAGATGAACCTGTCTGAATGTTTACCATGCTGGATTTTGGAAAGTGCACTAATCACGTCTGGAGCAGTTCATATTGTCTAGCTGCCTAGGGATTGATGTGTAATAAACTGTTTATTTGATATATATGTGTCTATATATGTAGTGTATGTACTCTACTAATTATGTTTTAGCTCAGTCTCCAAGCTTTTTTGCTACATGCTAATGGATTAAAGCCTCAAAGGATTTGTTAGCTAGCTAGAAGCCCAGTTGTTTGACAAGGATGTGGTGGGACTCGGTGTGGAACTGGAAGGTGTTTTCCTGTAACTCAGACCTACGGCAGAGTAAACTTACTCGTTGTCCTCCTCGACTACTTGTTCTCATATTCTGTCCAATTTCCTGCTTCCATTTCATGAAATATGAGTTCCTGTGCTGAAATTATTTGCAACCTCAGAACTCACTACTCTTCTCAAAACTAATGGTTGGTTATATTTCTGGTGGAGGATTTGGATAGAAATTAAGATTAGCCTGTACAAACCAATTTATGCTGATGCTGTCTGGTGCCAAAGTACACAGAGGTCGTACTTCCCATAATTCCTTAATGCGCACCAGAAGTTGAAAATCTTTCAGCAGCTAAGCTTTATATTTCTATTTTCTCTTCTGTTTTGGGAAGGATGAGAGTACTGCGATACTACATGTGCAGTGGGTAATACATCTATTCCCAGGGAAGCAGGGATGAAGTGACATGAAATTCTGTGTTGCATTTCTGTCGATGCTCAACGCGAAGGCCAATAGAGGTCCTGGCTCTGTTAGTCTGAAATGTTACGATGCTTTTGGAAGGAATAAAAAAATTAAAAGCCTTCTCATGTAGGTGGTGTCTTTGACAGTGCAACCTCAAGGCTGACTGACTTTGTCTCTCAGTGACATTATGCAATGACAGTTTTATATTCAAGGTTTTTTGGACCATTATTTCATTACTGATCTTAGCTTTCATGGAAGACATAGTTGGTGTGCGTGTTCATAAAACATGCATGTGGTCATGGTCAGTTCCAGCAGTGGTCATTTCACAGAGGAATTGTGAGTTTACAGTGCCAGACCTTAGGAAGCGTGGGGGCGGGGATGATGGCCAAGACATCAGACACATCAGTCTTGAAAACTCATAAGACTGACAAAAATATTGAAGAAAACACTGCTGTTAAAAAAAAAACACTATACGGGACTGACTTCTCAATTCTTTTCTTTGCTTTTCATCTGCTAGATTTTCTTGTTGAATGTAAAATGCTGTAATTGAATCACAGCATTAGCTGGCTTTTTCCAACCAAACAGCCGATTTAGGCTCTTTACTGCTAGTTTCAAAAGTCATAGAGAGAGAGCATGCGAAGACAAAAATTGAGCACATAGATGTATAATCCCGAAGGAATAAACTGACTTGTACTAGACAAGCTGAAAGCTGATTAAAATATTTCTCATCCTTTGGGTATGCAACAGCTTTTGATGATGGAGAGTGTATTAATATTCAGCTTCGTTGCTTGTCGACACTTCAGACAGGTCCCAGGAAAGTCTCTGAAACGGACCAGGTTTTCTCACCCTGCCAGAAATCTTTCTGAGACACAGAGCAGCACCCTTATACCAGCAACAGCCAAGATAAGCATAATGCTAGTTAGCTATGTCTTTATTTTAGAAATTGCTTTTAGACATTTTGAAAGGGTTGAAAATTTTAAAGAATTCTTTTCATGATATAAACTCATTTAGATACAATAAAGGAGAGAGATTAATCTTAATTGTTTAAAAACAAGGCTGCTATAATCTATTCAATTTTAAATCCATTTGTCAGAGTTCTTTGTAAACATACAAAAATCTCAATACTAATATAGGAGACTGAGGACTTCGGAGAGTGTTCCTGCTGCCATTATTTTACAACAGCCAGATCTGAGGTGTTGGGTAATGTTCTCTTCCTTCGTTCATTCCCTTGTAATGCAATACCTACCTTCCAGACAAGAATGGGATGTAAACAGCTGCTTTATCTGCTGATACTTCTCCTATTCTTTTGTTGGCATGCTGACATATGGGGTGTTTGCCTTTTTTTTTTTTCTTCCCCTTCCACAGTGACTAAATACATACAGTATCTCTAGAAAACATGTCATACGCTCTGTGAGGTGCCTGTGAGGATGGCTCCAGGGCTAAATACTTCCTGTAATGGGTGAAAGAGCATGGCTTAATCAGCTTAGTTAACTTAATTAAGCTGTGCTTTTTCTTACGGAGCAGCCTTTAAGTATATTTCAGTTGAAAACTGTTTCATAGTTGTGAAATGATGCAAGGCTGGAGAAATCTGGTGGGGTTTTAGAGTGGGTTTGAAAAAGGTGAAACTTCCTAGTTGTTCTGTAATGTCAAGAAGCGAATCCAAGGAGCGTGTCTTTTCTAGTGAAGATCTAAAGGAGAAATTGTAATGCAGTTTAGTCTGGAAAGGTTTCTCATACTGAAAAAGCTTACCCCCCCCTATCCAGTTAACATTTGTATACATGAAAAGAGCTGTCCATGTTCATCCCAACTCACTTTGCCTGCTTGCAGATGTGTCACCAGATGCTGTGACCCTGCCTTCTTCACCGTTCTTTGGAAGAAGGTGCCTGGTGTGGTGTGACTGTGAGGACGGATATGGATCTCCTCTCCTGTGGTCTTTGGGTCTCGGCAGAAAACAGGATTACAAGTTAGTGATTTGAGCTGAGTTGTTCTTGCTGTTCTTCGTGAGGAGGAAGCCACCTGCCTGGGGGGCTAGGGAAGGTGGTGGCAGTCCTATTAACAGGAATATAGCACTAAAGGCAATATAAGTGAGAACTCCTGGGACAGCAATATCAAAGGGCTGTAGTAGTTGGAAGATGAAGCTGGAGGCATAGGTGGAATGGACGTCTGGGTACAGTGGGAATAGAAAATGGGCTTGTCAGGAAAAGCTTTAGAGATGGAACAAAAGTTTAAAAAAAGGGAAGCAGTGGCTCTCAGGCAAAACAGAGTGGTGTGGTTTGGGAGAAATGGGGCAGGGGAAGTCTTGTAATAGGAAAGTGCTTATGGAGCTGAACAGGGAGCTTGAGCAATTCCAAATATTGAGGGACTTTGAAAAGATTGGCAAGTCCATAAACACATGGAGATGCACACACACAGAAGGAAGGAGGTTTATTTGTTTAAGAACTGTGCTGTTCTCCACAATTCTTGAAGTTGCAGAACTTTACTGAACTGATACAAGTTAGTTTCTCATCTATGCACTGCATGTGCATAATTCTCTGGTAGACTTCAGTGTTTCTTGATTATATGGGGTGTTATAATTTCCTGATGACTGGTTATGTTATTTATAATGCAGAGGGTGTTAATCCTTTGGTGATTAACACTCTATTTGAATTGCCAGAGGTCAAAGGTGCATTATTTTATTTGGGCTTTTTGCAGGGTTTCTGCCTTTGATATTTTTTCTCCTAAAGGGTTTGTGTTTTCTATTTTTATCTGAAAGCTACTTTGAGATAATTCAAGGTGGCGGGGAACAGTAGAGCATCCTTCTTCCTTTGGGGCCCAAGTCTGTTCAAGCTGAAGTCATTAGAAGGTAAAATCTCTTTGCAATGAATAGTTCCTCCAAGAGTCTCATTCTTCTCCATTTTGGAGAGCTGATTTATTACATAAAAGGCTTTATTTAATACACACACGCACATATATGTTGATATACCCACAAGTCAGTGTGTGTGTATATGTATGTATATGTACGTGAGGATATACATGTGCTTATACATATACACACTCCTTATGTATAAATATGTATGGCTGATGTTTCAGGTGGTTTGGAGATACTGTCTATGTTTTTGTCCCACTGTCAGCTGATCTCCCAGTTACTGACTTTTCAGAATTGAACAGCTAATTTAGGGGCCAGAACTCTTCAAAGCTTGCGGCTGGTCAGAAGTTGCCCTTATCCAAATATTTCTAGCCTTGCTCTAAAAGCTCTGGTCTTTCTTGTGTTCTGCTGAACTGTGCTGCTTCCAGGGCTGAAGCTGGTAAGTGGGAAGCAGTGAGGGCTTTTTGTTTGCACAGAGACCTGGGCTTGTGTAAACATGAAAGCAACTCCAAGATAACTCATTTTTTTACAGGGGTTTTGAGTTGTTGTCTCCAACTTCAAAGACTTTGCAGTGATGTACAGCAATTATCAGGGTTGACCAAAGTATGCTGTGACGCTGGCTTTACTCAATATTATGAATATGTCCATAGCATATTCCTCCACTGCAGATGCTGAGGTAGATGTTCCACCTGGAGGTTTCTTCGTGCTGTGGGAGTTACATCTAATGCCAATCTGGAAGAGTATGAGGATTTAGGAAGACCTTCAAAAGTTCCTTCTGTGGTACTTTTCTACTCTTAAAACCTTTCTGCTAGTGCCTGGAGCTGCTAGAAGTCAGTTACAGGAATGCTGTGTTGATAACTGCTAACTCTGAAACAATTAGGACTTGAATATCGTATATAAACAAAGCAGGCAGTCCAAGAGCAAGGAGGGAAACGATGATGTTAGGAAGCCAAGAATGAAAGGAGGGTGGATCACCCGGTGGGGTCTGTATTTCAAGCTGCAAACTTCAGTGTATGTTTGCAGCTCAAATGATGCTAATCTTGGAAATGGTAAGGGGATCTGATAGGCTGCCTCTGCATTTTCCAATAGAGGCATAACTGATCTTGACTTGGTGTTTTAAGAAAACTCAGCATCAGACTAGGCTGATCAAGTGTTAACAACGTATATTTTGCAGAGCTGGAACCTAGGTTCACTCGTGTCTAAAAGCTCTGTTTTAACTCAGTTGCCAGCTATAGCCTTAATGCCCGAACTGCTGGATGAAGTCATTCAGTCTGTCAGAAAGGTGAAACAGATTATAACAGTCTGTTTAATCTATGTACCAAAATTGTGAGTGTTCGATATTGCTCTACAACAAAAAGGATTGCTATTAGGCACGTGGAAGCGCAGAGGCAAGGTGCTCCTGTCCAGCCATTCATTTGATGATTTTGTTTTACTGTCGGTGTTAGCTTTCCCTCTGCTTTTCTCTCTGGTGTTTTGCTCAGAGCTTGGTGAGGTGCTAAGATTAGTGCTGCTTTGCTTTTGTCAAAATGTTTCATGTTTGCTGTGACAGATAGGTGAAAATGTAGTATTTGTTCTGCTCCAGAATGCAAAGAATCAGGCTCAGACACTGAGGACAATTAGTCCTATGTTGTGGGATGAAAAGCAGACATGCAGAAATTTTAGGGGGACTTTTTTCCTGTACATGCTCCAGGGAGAACTTTGCATATAGCACTGTGGCTTCCTACATGACTTTTCTGTTTAAGATTTTTTAAGTGCTGTCTGCCATTCAATTGCTGGCCTGTGGTTAGCTTTATTTCTCTTGTACAAATACAAAGCACTACACTGGCCTCATTCCTTTTTTTTTTTTTTTTTTTTCTTTTTCCCATTTGTTCCTTTAGTGTTCCACTCGCATTTCAGTAGTTGCATTTTAGCTTAGAAATGTTTTTTCTCTACTTCTGCAGAGAGAGTAGTCTGGTACTACAAAATGTTTGGAAAGCATAAGGACTTGAAGGAGGGTTCAGTGGGAGGCAGAAGTCAAGTCTGAAGTGGTTTTGGGAGATGAGCAAGAGGAAAAAAGAGGAAATAAGTAGCAGGAAAGAGAGAGGAACAGGGAAGGAAAACAATTGTGTGAAAAAAAAGAAAGTATAACAAGGTGAAAAAAGAGTAAAAAGTACAGAGAAATGAGAATAAAGATCATGGAACTGTAAAGAATCATGGAAGTGCAAGAGATAACACGAAAGAGAAGACTAATAAATTAGAACCTGTCAGTACACTTTTTAAACTTTATTTGTAGTCAGCATAATGAAGTTAATGTGCAAGTGTCTCATCTTTCAAAGTTATCCTTCCTTCTCTCTGCTCCTTGAAGTTAGAAGAGCTACTGTAAGTGATAGAACAGGAAGGAGAATGCTTGCTTTCCTGGATCAAAGGATTCTCAAATTGCAGGTCTAATTTTAGTCTGTATTCATGGGAATCATGAGCAAAATACCAGGGTTGGTATTTTGTCTGAATAAGAAGGTATTAATAGGAATATCTGAATTTTTGTCTATTAAACTTTACCTTGTTGACTGTAGCATTTGATAGTCTCGCTCTGGAAAAACAACATGTAAACTAAAATAACAAGCTGTGCAGATTGTGCTGTGTGAATGTATTTTTTTCTCTTTATATGTCAAAAATGGTTTTGTCTGCTGACACACTTACAAATCACCTTTCTTGAAAAAAGTTGTTCTTTTATGACCTTGCTATAGCATAAAGTTCAGCCTGAGGGTCTATGGATAGAACATTTACAACAGTGTGCCTGTGTGAAATTTTAAGTGATGAGCTGCCTGATTAAAGCCAGAAAGTGTTTTTGTAAAACTTGTTACTAGTTTGGTGTAAATCCATTTTTATTACTCCAAAAGGGGAGAGAAGGAATTAGCAAGTAGCAAGAAAAGACAGGGAACATACAGCTGAAGGTGCAACTTAAACTAATATAAATATCAGCACTTTAAATCTGAATAATAAGATCCAGCTTGGTAACTATCAGGAAGGATGGAGCAAGTTGTTTTCTGACTTGGCTGGTACAACTGTAGAAACTTACGTAGCAGCTTTATGTTGATGATTATATTATGTGTAAATACATATTATATTGTAATTTTGATGGTCCTGTTTCAAAGTCTGCTGAAATCTACTTGACTCCTTCTTGCATGTCACAAACAACTATTTCTTTATATGGGTTGAACCATGATTATTTGCAGAAGTGCTGTAATCTCTTTGCAAAACAACTGTTTCAAAAGCTGGCATAGTACTTCATAGTACTTCAGCAAATAACAGGACTCTAGTCACTAGGGCTGTGAATGTGTTACTGCGGATCTGTGATGCTCTTCTTCTGACTCCTTCCATAAGCAAAATTCATACAATTAAATTAGTTACTACCCAGTCACAGCATGCTACTTGAAGTAAGTGGAAACATGTACATCAGAAAACCAAGTATCTCTATTAATTTAACCATCTTATCTCCTTTGTCTTATACTTGCAATAAGTCAGTATGCCTATATGAGCCATGTCAACGTTTGCTATTTAAAGAATTACTTGCATTTTTTCAAATATATTTTAATCAAAAAACATTTTAGCGTCTATTTGTACAGTACAACTTCTGAATAGAAGACACCACTTGGGTCAGAAGATAGTAGGTAGGTATGGAGTTTCAACTGGTCCTCCAGTTCTTGGTTTCCTGAGGATATATGTGATTGCTCCAATATAAATGTTTTAGATCACAATGACAGCTGTGGAAATTAAACATAGCCAGCAAAATCTATTTTCTGTCTTGTCAAGTAAAGGAAAGGATGGATGAAAAAAATTCCCTGGACAAATGAATTCTTATGAGCAGTGGTGAATCCTTTCCTTTTGCTATATTAATTATATAGTATTCTGCAAAATGTAAGTCCAGCTTGGGTTTCTTTAGATGTTATTCACGTGAAAGTTCACCATTTAATGGTGAAAAACTTTAATATGATTCCTAGGCCATATTGTAGAACACAGTGCAAACTGTAAATACAGAGAAAAAGAGCCCTGTAGGATGGTTTCCAGAGCAGTCGCAATGACCTGAGGATGGAAGAGGCTTCATAACTCTATGAAGATCTGGAAGGAGAAGGATTTCTGTTTTCCCCAAAATCTTGTTTCTCGTAACTTATTATGAACAGGGTTCTGTTTCCCAAGGCTGCAGCAATATTAAGCTTTACCTTACCATATTTTAAAACACCTCAAACTGTTGAGTCTTACACAGAGATTCTGTTTTTAAACACAAATCTTTATACCTGCTTCAGAGGTTATGTTAATGCAGAGGATGCTGAATTTTCTCATACAGACTATACAGGAGTTCTGGGCTGACAGAATAAGCAGAGAGGCTCCCCTGCTGGAAGGTAAATCTCTGAGACACGTTTATTGCATTATTTCTTTTTTCCCATCCTGAGGTACTTTCCTGGCTTCTGTACTCCCAGGAGGATTCATTTTCCCTTCTAGCTTCTCCTCAGTGTCTACCTGCGTCTTCACCAAGCGTGCTCACTCCTGACAAGTGGTTCGAGCCCACCGTCTGCACACTTGAGAGGAGCCCAGATGCCTCTGCCTCTTCGGGTGGCTCGTTCCGTTCAGGCTTGGAGCACTTGAGCACGCTGTTGTCAGTGAGCTTACCCTGCTCCTCTCCGGCCCAACTCTTTCTTGTTTCCACGGCAACTTCTTAAGTAACTCCATCTAACAGAGAATTTTCTCTAGCAATTTGCTGTTAGAAGTAATTTGATAGTCTTTTTGTGAACTACACCAGTCACTGGCTGTTTCTGTTTGAGCCAAAGACTCAGAATGAGCTATGGAGTACTTCGTTGTCGCATTTACTGTGTTTGTGGGTTGTGTTTTTTTTTGCCAACATGGGGGAATTCATGGAGGTTGTAGCTCAGAAATGAGTCTATGGGTTGTTATTTGTATATTTTTTAAAAAGACATTTTATTCTGACCATTATGGAGACTTTTTTTTTTTTGTGGAAAAAGCTCTCTTTAAAAGAAAAAAAAAAGTTTATTGCAAAGTAAATGGTTAAAACTGAGCTGCAGTTACTTGAAAGAGACAAATATACATTCATTATTTCCTGAGTATGTTGTTTTTACGGGCAAGCAAAGGAAGCAATGGCTGGGTGTCATTAAGGAGTAGCTAGTGGAAAGTGGTGAAATGAGCAATGAGACTTGTAAAGTGTCATGAAAACTGAAACACCAGGGTACAAAGTACCGCTTATCCTCACAGATATGGATACCATATGGCAACATTAAGGGAAGTGGGGAGTAGGAGACAAGAATCCTATTATTTCTCACACTTTCATTTGCTTGCTATTTGCTTTGGGCAAATGACTTAAGAAGTTGTGCATGAACCTTCCTCTGTTACGGTATTTATTGACAAGACACCTGTCTTCCCGGTCAGGCTCCTTGAAGTTTCTTTGGTGTTATTCCAGCTTTGGCACTTCTGATTATAATTTTTATTGTTCTTGTTCTAGAATCATTATTTTTGTAACTGTTCTGAGGTTGAAATCTACATTTGTTTTCACGTGCTATAACCCTGTGTTCTTGTACAGCATTTCACTTTTTTCCTTATTTTCCTCAGAAAAGGCAACCTGCTATGATGGTGTTATTGCCATCCCTAAAATCTCTTTTTGGCCTTCTCTTTTTTTCCTTACTTTGTCTTTCTCTGGACCGCTTTCCATGACTCTTATACATGACTTTGGAATCGGATGGATTGATTGAGGGTACTTTAATGCAATATATTGAAAGCTCCTGGAAGGACAGCTATGTGCTCCGTGCATCTTTGGAAGGAGGCATAGGAGAGAGCAGCCTTTATCAGCTCTCTAGGGACTCCTTCAGCTCTGAAAAGATTTTTGTCACCTCTCAGCTGTTTCTTCCTTCCCACTTCTAAATTACACCAATCTACTTGCTGGAGTTTCCTTAACTTGTAATTATTTTGTATTAATTTCATATTTCTCTGGAAAAAAAAAAAAAGTCTTCTTTAAAATTTGTTAGTCTTAAGTCTACCGAAGTTAAATACAATCATCTTATTTTTAATAGTTTTTTAAAATGTAATTCTAGAATCTCTCTCTTTTGGTCTTCTAAGAGTTCAGCGTTTGCCAAATATACTCAGATTTCCTCTTCTGATGACATCCTCCAAAGTTAATGGCTTGTTGTGACCAAAACAGAATGGTGTACAGCGTGCAGAACTGGATGGAGAGAGCACAATTAGCTGCTCTCTTTAACCATTACGTAACATCAGAACTCTCATCTGAGGGGCCCATTTCTGTATTCGGTTTTGCACTTATCTAAGGTGCTGCAAATAAGCAGCTCTTTGATGGAGTCAAGTAAGATAACATGATTATAAGGGAAGGTCCTTTTGTCATTGCAGTGGTTGCTATATGAAGAGAGAACAAGAAGCTTCACTGAAAAGGGTGAATGGGGAGGGCAAGAAAATTTAGAATTTAGCAGAATTTAGCAGAAGATGTTATAAAGGGAGCTCTTGAAGCATAAGGTTTATCCTTTGTGTGTTGTAATTCTGAGGATTAACACTTCATATGTTATATCAGGCTATATAGTGGGCATATTGTGGTGATACCACACGTCAGCTCACACATGAAGCTCTATAGCCTTCTCTTAATTTTAGCCACACAAAGAAATGCAATTAATTGGTCCTCTATTGTAGAGTTTAGTGCAAATACTTGACATTTCCAGTGATCTAGGAAAGCTGGCACTTTAAGAGGCATTTCATAGTTGCAAGGATCGCCGTTGCACCGGTGTAATGTTTTTGCAATGCTTTGCTCAGTAGAGCACAAGCCTGTTTGTGGGGAATAATGTCCAAAGGACATCCTAACTTCTGTTTTCTAAAGAAGTGCTCAATATGACATACAAAGCATTAGGGGATAGAACCAACCCAATACATTCTCAATTTCAGATACAGGGAAAAAACTGAAATATGAAACTATTCCCACTAGAAATGTTGTAAATCTTACAAAATATATAAGCTTTCCTCTTCGACATACATCAAAGGCATAAAGCTTGGGAGATTAAAATATGTTTTTAATCTTGGTTTGATGAGCAAAACTTTCAACATAATATTTATTATGAGAGGCTCTACTTGTTGCCTCTTCCCTTTGTTCTGTTTATATATGACTTCCTTTCTTCCAAAGAAGTAGGAAGTATCGCTTTCACAAAGCCAAAGGATATTGCAATGGTTTGTTCATTTAAACCGAATCGTAGGCCCACGTGGCAGACACAAACTTTTCTTTTATTGTCCTGGGTCCCAGAGGAAGAGCAATGCTTTCTGATGGCTTCCCATGAATGCCTTTCATTTGTGGAGGAGTTTCAGTGGCTTATGCTGACTATGCAAAGATCAAACAGGCAGGAAAATTGTGGTTTTGAGAAACTTAGCCAAGATCTTTGTTATTTTCTCAGAAGTTTTTCTTCTCTAACCCTATTTTTTAAGGACAATATTAGGACAATTGGTTGTAGTGACTGGTGGAAAACAGCTTGTTGCATCATTTTCTGTTTAACATTTAAGTATTTTCTTACTTATTAGAAAATTTGTAGGCATATATAATGAAAATACTAACCATAATTGCAGTCTTTCTTTATTGCAGTTGGAATCAATGGTATCCAGAATTAAGTTTAAAAAAATGTTGTGGCTTCTTGGTCCTGCAATCTGATCTATATCGGGACACTGTGCCTGCAGTTTTTTTGCTGAAATCATACAGGTTTTGCCTGGGCACAAAGGTCTGTCAAGCAGATTTGATTATAGGATTTGACCTATTGAAGACTCTTTTGTTTCAAGAGCAGTTTCTTTTTTTCTTTACATTTTTTTTTAGCTTTCTTCATAAAGATTTCCATTTTGCTTAGCTGTTAGCAAACATAAGCATTGGAAAGAGATGTGCAGACCACAACATCTTTTTAACTGCAATGATGGCGTGTTTTGCTAGCAATACACAATTTTCATTGTGTTGCTTGTACAAAACCTCATGTTTTTCATACAAATTTAGGTTTTGCTGAAGGATTATTTCAATAAAACCAGAATGGCTTAAGTTTCTCAAGTAAAATACGTAGCATCTTTAGAGGTCAGATGTAGCTGAAACTTGAACAGCTGTACAACATGCATCCTAGATTGTTTTTAATTGTCTTCCCTTTCTCTAACAGCAGTAATTCTTGTTTATATTGTCAAGAACCTTTCCACTGAGCACAAGCGCACCATACTTTAAGGTCGCATGCTTAACCCCACTGCAGGGTTACAATGTAAATGGGCCCCCTTTGTTTTCATTAATGTGTGAGGGGTGGATGCAAGGCAAGGCTGTTCACGAGGCTTAAATAACTTATTGTAAAAGTGTCTTAAAGAAAGCATATTTTGTCTCCATACCACAGTTGTTTAGCATTACTCTTGTGCATCCAACCGACAGCCAGTATGGCAATGGATTTTGTGTGTCATTTTGTTCTTTTGACCTGTGATACTTTTTCTCTTTTTTTTTTAACTGAGCCAATGAATTCACCTCAAATAACAAAACAAAGGTTTTCCTCTTTCCTAACATCCTAGAAGTAGTAAACAAAGCTTACACTGTTTTTCCTTTACACGACGATTTACCAGTTGCTATTTATGTGTTGCTGTAGAGGTTTTAACATTGACTATGTAAAAAATGTCAAAGTAAGTTAGTATGCTCAGTGTTTTTAATCAGTTGAAAAATGAATGAAGTATATCCAAAATGGTTTTGGGAGATTTCAGTCTCTTTGGTGCATTTCTATTTGTAGTCACAGGTATGGAGGAAAGGTACAGTTGAAATCTTCTGGGTTGTTTTGGCTTTGATTATCTAGAATTTGCCATGAATCCCAAGATGTTAGGACATTTCAAAACAAATTCTAATTATAATCTGTGGCTGGCATATGCAGTTGGTTTAGTAGGCCAAAAAAGTTGCAGTCGTGCTTTTTTTTTTTTTTAAAGATATCTCAGTTCTCGGTCATATCATTTTTGTTTATAATTTCGGACCATTAATTTAATTTGATTCATATCTACTTTTAAGATGCGTAGATTTATACTAGCACATGAAGAGTATATATATGTGAGTGTGATCCTCTCAGTGTGAGGAATTTGAAGGTTGTATGCAATGGTTTCTATGTACTGAATATGGAAGCACTGAATGAACAAGGCACGGGGAGCTACTCTCTCTAGAAGATGAAGCAATGACAAATCCTTATCAAAACAGCACTGTTGTGAATGCTGCAAATTGTAGCTTACTTGAAATAGTACTTTGTGGGCTCTCAAATTGTGTTACCCAGACAGAAATTTTTTTGCTTACGATCTTGCTGTTGAGACAAAAATAGGTGTTTTTCCGAGACGAAAACTCTTCAGTATGAGATTAAGTTCACAGAATTTGGTTGCTGTGTTTTAAAACACATAAGCCATGAAATTTAATTAGATATATATATCAAAAATTGCATGATAACAACTTAAATAAAAATACAAAAGGGGTAGAGGGTGATGGTAGTAAAATCTGAAGTCCAAATATTGAAGAAAGCCCCATTTATGATCCAATTAAATCTTTTTGCTTCTAAAAAGAGAAATACTTCTATGTACCATATGAATAGGTTCGATTATTGTTTGCGTAGTCTATATTTCTTATTTGTGGCATCCAAACACTGTGAAATGTGATTTGCCCTCTGCTGTTGTGCTAAAGCAGATTGTGAAGTGGATAGACAATAATATTAAATGGAGACTTACAGCTATGGTATCACATGTGGTATGATGCATCTTCAAGGTAGAAGTTGTGATATGTGAAGAACACAGGTCAAACCTTCCTCCACATACTGTTAACTTCCATTTCTGTAGCTGGCAGATCAGAAAGCTTTCTCTTTTAGCTTAATGGAGAACATCTCTATTGTGCCATGTCTTCTCTACATGTTTGTTAAAGATGCTTGGCCCATATATGTTATTACATCCTTGACATTGCTGTAACTTCTACTTGTGGATTAAGTGATCCTTCCCAAAGGGTGCAGAGGTGATTAGTCAGCCACCTTTGACCTCTCTCTTAAGCTGGACTTTGCAGCTGAACTTGAGAACCCCTCTCTTATTTCATGCACCAATAGAAGCAAACACGAGTGAATGGTAACACCAGAACTGCAAATGCAACAGTGCGCTTTGCCAAACGTGTTGGTGCAGAGTGTAGCAGAGTAACTGTGCCTTCTTTTTTTTCCAAATTGTACTGTCGTAGTTTGTGAGCACATCATGCAAATGTCATATTTGCTGAATTACCAAAGTCTTCAGCAAATGACTTTTTATTCAGAATGTAATTGATATGCATATGTTCGCAGAGATCTGTTGATTGCACTGTTTGTTTTCTTTGTTAGGCATATGAATCTTAGGGTAAAGTTTATTTTTCCTGATAGAATGATATGTCACTAATGAAAATTATCTGAATAATAATTTTTGCTATGTAGTGAAGTTATCAAATAGTTGGCCATTCAAGCTTTAAAATATTTCTCTAGTATTCATCTATAAATAGTCGAATGTTCATGGAAAACGAATATGACAAAATCACAACATTTAGAACCGGAGTAGACTATAACTGAAAATATATCCTGAAAAAGTTTTTTTTGTTTGTTTGTTTTGGTTTGGTTTGGTTTTATTTGTGTTTTTTTTTGTTTTTTATTTTGTTTTAATGCACTAGTAGGTGACAAAGGAAATCTGAAAATTTTCTGAACTGATTTATTTTTCCCCTGAGCTACTTGTTCTTTCTGTGTGTGTACTTTTAATTGTTGGGTTAATTAGTTGATAATCTTCCTTTTTAAGGATGAAAAAATGAACCTTTTATTTCTTTCTCCTGAGGAGATAAATTAATTACTGAGAGCTTTATTGCTCCCTTCCAAAGAGTGAGAGAGGGCAAAAATCCTCCCCCAAAATCACAATGAAATGAAAATAGACCCGTATGAGAGGGAGACCAGGGAATATTAATGGAAGACAAACAGTATTTTGATAGAGTGGACTGTTAGCTTGTTGGTACTTGTCACATCCATATAACCGTGACATCAGATCGTTCCAATGAAAGGGAAACATGGGCAAAATACCCGTATAAAGTCCAGGTTGTGCGGCGCATAGCACTCTTTTTTTACCGGAACATAAATTTATCAAAATAACATAATCAATAATTGGCTATAGTTTGCATTAACCAGTTTTTAAAATGCAGGTTTTACAGCTGTATCACACTCAGAGGAACACTGAGCAGTGAGAAAGTTCCTGAATCCCTGGGCTGGTGGCGGTGGATGAGAGCCGTGGCAGGCGGGATGTCCTCGGGAGGAGCAGAGCCCCGCGAGCACCACACACGAGTGCTCCAGCCTGGCAGCATCACCCACTGCGGTCAGCTCTGACAGAATGGGGGCTGCATGTGTGCCGCCTGTGTATCTGTGAGAAGAGTATACCAAGGTACACGTGCAGAATCAGGCAGCGTTTACTTTGAATCACAGAATGGGTGAGGTTGTAAGGGAGCTCCTGGAGATCAACTCCAGAGTCCCTGCTCAAGTGGGGCCTCCTAGAGCACAGTGCCCAGGTTTGGGCCTGGATGGATTTTGAGTGTCTCCAGGGAAGGAGACCCCACAGCCTCTCTGGGTGACCTGTTCAGTGCTCTGTCACCCTCACAGTAAAGATTTTCCTCATGTTCAGACAGAACATCCTGTGCGGTGGTTTATGCCCATTGCCTCTTGGCCTGTCGCCAGGCTCTGCTGAGAAGAGTCTGGCCCCGCTCTCTGGACCCCTTCCCTTCAGAAACGTGCACATGTCAATCAGATCCCCCCGAGCCTTCTCTTCTCCAGGCCAAACAGGTCCAGTCTCAGCCATCTCTCATATGAGAGATGCTCCAGTACTGAATGGCAATATAGCTCTCCTGGGCATCAGCCACTCCTCCCATTTTGTATCATCAGCAAACTTGCTGAGGAGGCATTTCTATTTCTTCATCCAAGTCATAAGTTAAACAGCACTGGACCCAGTATTGACCTGTGAGGGACACTGCCAGCTACAGGTCTCCGACTGGACCCTGTGCCAGTGATCACAACCATCTGAAACCTGTTATTCAGATGGTTCTCAATCCACCTCACTGTCGGCTCATCCAGCCCATAGTTACTGAGCTTGCCTGTGAGAAAATCATGAGAGACATGCTGAACTCAGGATGAAGTGTGTCAGACTTTTTTCCTACACATACTTTTGTGCAGGAGAAGTAAGTAATTGCCTGCTCTCCCAGAAGGAATCTGTATTTATTATAAGTATCATATATGAGGTTGTGACTATACATATTTTGGGTGACTGATGAGAATTGACTCGATAAACTTTTCTGTATGTGTTCCTTTTTTTTTTTTTCTTTTTTTCAGTTTGTGTATGTGTTGTACTTGTTTGTATGCTCAGACTGCACATCCTCAGTGCTGGGCCATCACCATTTGTAGGGCTATATATTAAGTGCCTAGCTATATATTAAATGCCTAACACATTCTTTTATGTAAAACAGTAGAATGAGAGGACGATGGGGGACTAAAATCAGACTACCTACTTTTCAGTTGAGGAACAAAAATCACAACTTGGGTGGTAGCAGATTAGCAAAAGTTATTGTCAGGATCAATGTCTAGCAATGAGTGGTGTCATCCTACTTGCTGCTTGACAATGTCGTATTCCCCATGCATTAAATGAATAAGCATAAGATATCAGGTTCTGTTTGTTTTCATCTGTGGTCTTCCCAGGGGCTTGTTCTAAATTCTTTTTCTCTCCCTTTTGCCATGACAGCTAGTGTGTACTACTGCCCTTACATGAATATGAATTTTAAATCTACATAAAGGTGTGTCATGGTGCTACCGGGGGTAATGAAACTGCTACTTGAGCCAAATGTGACAAAACTTCATTTCTGAAACAACTTGGTGAGAGTCCCATTATCACAGGGATATTCATAGACCCAGTGCCTTTAGTACTGTGAGGATGATAAAGGCATTGAAACCCATATGTCACTGGAAGATATGATTCAGCTCTATGTGGTTATCTTGCATATGTACTAAATTGCTATTCTGCTATGGCATGTCTTAGACAAAGCATGCCCACAGGCACTTCTGGACATAAGTGGCTTGCTATTTCATTTGATTGTAGCTAGCAGCTTCTTCATTCTGCAGTGTTTAACCCATTCTGTAACTTGAATCTTCATGTTTTAAATTATTTCAGTAAAACTAATGACACCAAGAGTATGTCCCAAATATCTGCACATTTTTTTACAAGACATCGCGCTAGAAAGTGTAGTGGCTAAGGTGGTGGTGGCTTAATGGCAACAGGTGGTGGCTTCAGTGATGAGAGAAAAATGTTGGTATTCAAGGTGTTTCCATACTAAAAAGCTACTGAGATATGCTGTTCAAGAAATCAATAGTACGGCAGATTACACTTCTAGTGCAAACACTGAAAGATGGTCACAAACAGAAATGGAATCAGGAATTCAGTATCTGGGCTCACTGTGTTCCCATCTTTCCTCATAGTTTGGGGACGTTTAAAAATATTTTCTCATGTGACCAATAGTATTAAGCTTAGTGATTCCAGTTTGTGTTTTGAGTGCTGCAAAGGCTCTGGTTTGGAGATTTTGGTACAAGTCTGTAAATATTTTAAGGGAAGCTTCTACATAGCTTACCATACAAAGGCGTCAGTATAAATTAGATGAGTCAAAGCAAAGCCTCGCTTACGTATGGAATTATTTGATTGAAATCAGTAAAATTATGTAAGTATTTAATTCAAAATAGTATTCATTTCCACCAATTCAGCCATTTACTGTATAATTCTTCTGTGCTTGTTTAGAACTGTGTGCAATCGATGACGAAGGTTGTGTCTGCTTGCTGAGCAAAGTAGTGCAGGTTGTACTCCGTGTGATTCAGTAGTGCCAAAGGTAAGCTGTCCAGAGTGCACATTAGTGAAGTGAGTCTTGTATTGCATTTTAGCTGATTTCAGCAATAGTAAATAATCACTGAAGCGTATACTGCTGAGCAGTCCTTCAGATCGTAAGTGTTCGGCATAACTACTGTTTGCATGTGACCAAAATGGGAAAAAGGGAGGTGTATACAAAGGAGTGAATTATAACAAAGAGCACTTTCTGCTTCAATTCTTGTTCAGAAAACATATGTTCAGCCATGCAGGCAACAGTTGGGGTAAAGACACACTGTAGGTTTGGAAACAAAAGGCACGTTCTTTTCTTGAATTCACAATGTTTTCAAACATATTCACTTGTTGGGGACTAGCCTGTCAGCTGTATCTTCTTGCAAGTGTGATTTCTTTTTCCTGACTTCTTTCAAAAGCTTTTTCCCCCACAATGTTTTACACTTCATATAATCCACTATGCATGGTAGGCCTGCTTCTGTCTTTGTGCTATTGATGATTCAGAGGTGGAGGGGCCATGCTCTGGGAGAATGTGGCTAAAGGGTAACCTTTCACTCACCCATACATCTGAAGGTGCTAAGCCACTCTTATTCCAAACATTGTGAGTGGGTCAGTTGCTCTTTCTTGATGCGATGGGTTATACTTCACCCTTAGAGCACTGCTGAACTGGTTAGTGCAGCAGAAAGATTTTGAAAGTGTTGGTCTTTATACTTTTTTCAGATTTTTCATTGTAACCACATGGAATTATCCAGCAAAAAAATTACTTTTTTTTTTTTTCTTTTCCCCTCTGCTGGAAATTCATTCAGTTTTGGCATGCCAGAATAATGTAAAACCACTTGGTCATAATTTTGTCTCAATTCTGTTTTCCTAAATATATGGTTCAAGACCCCAGTATAGATAGAATTATATAGGCATAAAGGTAATTTCCTTTCTCATGTAGGAATAAGCTCTGCCTATTTTACTTTACGGCCTTTAAATTCATACAGCTAGAAAATGTATTGCTTTAGCTCTGCAGAGGTAGTTAAATGGTACAACTTTTTAGTGTAGGCGAGACCTAAAGTTTTTATAGAAATGTTTGTGATCTACTCTCTGTAGGATTTTCTAGGTCGAACTACTCATCTATCAAGTCAGGTATTCATCCTTTGTTGTCAGCAGTGAATACCTCAAAGAGAGACAGAGCTCCCTACATTTTAATGCATGTAGGCTTGTTGTATTTAGAGCTTAAGCATATGTCTAACTTCAAGCATTCTACTCTATAATTGGGTTATGTACTTGCTTAGTTTAGATGTGCTTAAGTGCTTTAACTGATTGTGCGCTACTGAATGTAATAGTAGAGGAGAGTCCATGATCTTTGTGAAAACATGAGACTTTGTTCCCTTTACCCTACAAAAAAAGAAATCTTTCATAACAATCTCCATTTCTTTGTATTTTATTTAAATGCAGACATACTATTTGACTCATTTTAATGTTGAAAGTGTTCTATCAATTTTGGCTCATGTTTTATCTCTCTTTAGTATCTTACCTTTGTATGAAATTCTCATTTTATATACCAGTGTTTCATGTAAAAGTAAAAACAGTTGCAAAGTGTTATATTGGCTTTTGGATTATTCATGTGTTCTGCTGGAGTATTAGTATTGTTAGCTGAATTCAGCAGCCTGGACAATTACTGCTAATGAATGTCCAATTATTAGGATTTCCCACATAAGGCCTTTCAGAGTATGAAAGTAATTTAGACAACTAGAAAATCCACAGACAAGAAAACTCTATGTAAATATTTTCCAACTGGAAGGTGCCAGCAAATACATCCTTGCCAACATATGTCAAAACTGCCAAAAGATCTGTGAGGATGGGGATTAACTTTTTAGCACTGTCATCTTAAGAATCTGACAGGGAAACATTATTAAACGTTTTTCTTGACTGAATATGACTGAAAAGATGTTAACGGTAGATAAAACTAATATAAAGTAGTTAATGATAGTGACATATATTCCAAGTCTGCATCTTTTTCTTTTCATTGAGCTCTGTCAGACGTCCCAGAGAATACCACAGTTTTAAAATAAATTGGCCTTCCTTCTCAAATGAAAGTTGATGTTTTGTCTCCAGTCTGATAAAAGAAAGCACACGCTAGTGTATTGCTTTCTTTCAGGAATTTTTTTGTTTTGTTTTATAGGCTCTTTAAAAGTAAATTGTTTTAGATGTTGCAGTGACTTCTCTGACTCTCAGGAAGAAAACAGTTAATAATAATTTCTTTCCTTTCAGCTCCCTTGAGCCTACCTTCGTTGTACAGTTTGCATATAACAGCTAGTAAGAGTAGAATGTAGTGAACCTTAAACAAATCTATTAGGATCACCATGGCAAGAAACTGGGAAAATGGCAGGAAAAACGAACAATGATTTTGTAAACCCTCCAAAGGTCAGAAAAAGGCTTTCAGTAAGTATGCAGAGGCTAGAAATCAAATCCCATTTCCTATCATAAGAAACCAGTTGTTTTAGCAGCAGTGGTTAATGTACTGTATGTGAAAGATTTAAGACTAGTTGGAAAGCTTTGCTTCTGTTTTATTAGGCTGCTATTGAAAAGCCAACAGCATAACTTCAACTAGGTGCTTTGAGATTTCTTAATGGGCTGTCAAGGGCAAGACACCAGGTCTGTGCTATACTAGCTCTTTCCTGTACATTAAAACAACAGGGGCCAAATGATCATATACAGAAGTATGAATTACTTGATGCTTTCTCTGTTCCATATGGTCAGCCATGTCTTTGGCAATTAATCATGTACAGAATCAGTTGAGTGCTCTCTGAAGCATTGAAGTCAACATTTAGTTGTACCTGTGCCAGTGGGGGCAGTGGGGGTTGCAAGCGTAAAATAGCAGGATGAAGAGCTGCTGGCGCCGAAGCCAGAGCAGCTGGCTTCTATAAACAACACTTTTTTCCTCTTTACCTTTTTTTTTTTTTTTTTAACTTTCTTTGACAAACATGAGCCATTTTTCAATATCATCCAAAACATGAGGGTTGCTGAGTGAATCTGTGATATCTGGCATAGTGGATTAATAAACAAAAGGCAGAGAATTGGGTTTAATGTGCCCAAATTGCTGGGTGATAACTTAAACCATACTGGCTACTTCCACATCTCAGTGAAAATGGCTGCATTTACTCATATTTTAAGTTAAAAAAATTTAAAAGCAAAGAAGAAATGAGCAGTGGTTTGTAAGCAATTACTAGCTTTTTTTATCACATGGAAGTTATGACATGTTAAATTAATATGGCTTAATAGATTACAGGTTCTTTTTTTCTCTAAAAGGCACAGTGTTCTGGTTTTGTAGACTTTCATCAGGGTACACTAACAGCAAAATAGTGACAAAGATAACAAGGAAGATGCAGAAAGGCTTAAATTGTAGCCCTGTTTACAGATTTTACACTTGCTGTTTTTCCTTCCTCTGCTAGTTATTGACTGTTGAGAGATGACTGCTACATTAAAGTGGAAGTGATTAGTAAAGATTCAGAAGCTTATCCTATTTAAACTGGTGATGAGTAAATTCAATCTTTAACTCGGAATGAAAAATCTCATTTGTTGACCCAATAACGTGGGACCAAAAGATGAACTGTCCCAAGTGCCACTTCAGCTCAGACTGAAGGCTAGTTTGTTTGACAGAGTATTAGGCTTTGTGTCTCCAGCTATACATGTTTCTAATCCTGAGAGGTCCGTATTGAAGGAAGGGTAATCAAACTTTAAAAGACTAAAAAGGTACCAGTGTGGGGTTTTTTGAGTGTGTTATTGAGGATGCTTTGTTTGTTTGTTTGTTAAGCAGAATAGTCCCTTATTTATGTTGGAACGTAATTTCTTCTGTGTATGCAAGAAAAAGAAAAAAAAAGTATACCAGTTATCCTGTTACAATAGCTTTAAGACTAATAAAAAACATAATTTTAAGTGTGTATCCTGGATATAGTAATAGTAATAATAGTAATATATAATTCTAACAGTTTCTATTCAGACATGTCACTGATATATTTCATCAGTGGCAATGAGATGAATATGATATTGGTCTTTTAAAATACATTTCTTGCATAGTAAATATGTCAGTATAGCAATAGATATTTAGTTCTGCCATTGAACCAGGAGGAAGGTAAAGGATATCATTTGCTAAACAGCCTTGCATAGAAGACCAGATTGGCAGCTGCTTTATATATGCACATGTACTTTGTGTTGTTTTGTTTTTTTGAGGTGGGTTCTGTGTTGTTGTGTTTTCCATATTTTTACGACCGTGCCATTTGGGAATTACAAAGAAAATGCCCTAAATATTTAAATAGATTTATAAGGAAAAAGGGGGAAGATTTGAAGATGTTAACATTGCTATTTATTAAAGACACATGCTGGCCAATGAGACAAGAAGTTGCTTCCCCCAAGTGATAAGCAATTTACGTAATCTTGTTGCTTGGGTTGTCCAGGATATGTTTTTGCCAGCTCAGGAAGCAAAAGAAAGAAAGTTTCAACAATCTGTAAACATTACCACCCTCAAGAATCTCTGCGAGCCCAAGGATGAGATAAGACAGGCTGTAGGGCTGGCTGCATTGTTTGTTTATTCGACTGTCCTCTGGTCCCAAGTGTGCTGAACAACACTGAGTCAGTGTTGAGTCCAGTTCAGAAAAGTGAAGGCTTCACTCAGCGTTGGGCACAGGGGGCCTCTGTAGACAATTATCTGTCATTAAAGAACATTAAAAGGATTGAGACACGGGGTCAGATTTTCTTTGATGGGATGTGCAACTATAGTGATGTTCAAAAGAAGGTCATTCCTGCCCTTTAGAGTAGGGGTGGTATCGGCCGGGTTTCTGATGGATTTTTATCAGTGTTGATGTGAGGAAATGGCTTTCCCAGCTGATAACATCTTTGACCGAGTTTCTTGAACCCTTGACCTTTATCAGTCAAGGTATATATTGAATCCCCTTGTTAAAAATAAATCCCAAAACAAGTTACTTGCAAAACCCAATCTTTCAAAGGAGGGTGTTTTGTAATATAATTTTACCCAGAATGCTGCTTTATTTATTACAATTTAGGATTTTTATTGAGACAATAAGAATAGAGAGTTATTAAGAAATGCCTCTATAAAAGCTACATATCAAACCCTGCACTCGTATTCCAGGTAACCTTACTGCCCTTAGCACTCCTAGGAAACAAGTAAATCAGTTAAATTGCTATGTATTGTTGTTGTATGTTGCTTAATGTACTATTTCACCCTCAAGGTAGCTGCAGCAGTACTCGCAGGGCTCAGTAAAGAAGCGTTTATGATGGCAGTGTCAAACTGCGCTTGACTTGAACTGTCTGCATCACCAGAGAAATGAAAGGTGTTAACAGAACTCTGGGGCAATATAGTTGTTCTCTCAGTAAAAATTAAATTATGTTCAATTTCCAGAATTATGATGTAGAAGAAGGGGACTTTACATTAGTGGAATGCAGTACCAAAGCTGCAATGTGGCTGGGCCACCAGCATTCATACACAAGCATTACGTGACTGTGAATATTTGGAGAAGTGGTCACCCAGCTTTGCTGACTGATAAAACTCCAATGACATCCTGTTTTGATAAAATTTTAAGTCAAAAGTCCTTAGCAACTATCAGTTCTCCATGGTTTACACTTTGGGAACCACTTATTTATTTAGGGGATCTTGATGCTTTTTGCCTGCAAATAATTATACTAGCAGATTTGTCTGGCATTGCATCATTAAACTTTGTGGCTTTTCTGCAGTCTTGGAGGGAAATAGATTTAGACACCATCACCAGCTTCACCATCTCCTGTGGATTTCCCGGTCCCATTGTGAATAATAAGGGTATCCAAGAATTCCGAAAGGGAAATCCTGGTGTACTGCCTGGTGTGGCCAGTCTGATCGTGCTGTTATATGGAGATAAGTTTTACCTGTAGTGCTGTGTCAAAAGTCTTGAAATACAAATGTTAGAGCCTTAAGAGGCATATTTATTCTGAATGGCAAGGACTGTTCATTTTCATTTCTTGCAGGATGTACATCTCTTCATCTGACGTGAGTGTGTTCTCACGTGTTGAAGTCCTCTATCAAATCCTGCTTTAACTGTGCAGTTCCTGGAAGCGAGCCTAAGAGCAGGCCTGTTGAAGTTGGTGGATAGGAGAGCTTGTGGAAAAGATGTTGTAGGTCAATGCAAGGGAAACCCATGTTGGAGAATCCTAATCTGAAATTATTCCCTGGCTTTTTGTTTGCTTTGTAATGTCATAGCAGGGTCAAGAATGTGATCTGTATAGACAGAGTTTTAGACATTCGGTGTTCTTTTGTTTATGTTTTGTTGGTTTTTTTCATATTTATTTTAAGAAACTGTTCTTTCTGATATGTAAGTTTGGTATGATGGGGTAAGGCCTTTTGGTAGGCCAACCGATAGAGCTAGGAGATGGAGTGGAAGATGGATGCTTTGTGTTCTTTGTTATCTGATATTGGTGTAATAAAAGTATTTTCTATATGAATCCTATCACGCTTGTCTTTTGGAACCATCATCACAGTAGCAAGGCCACTGCTACTTTGCATAGCTTAACAAGTGTATAATCTGCATACTTTTCTAACTCATGGAAAAAAATACCAGACCAAGAACAGATCTTCCTGTTTTCACAACCTGAAGATAATGACCATTTATCTCGCAGAAGCCCCAGAGGAATCTGTGCGTGTCCACTTGGGCAGGACAGACTGAAGTGTGCTGTGATGCTGAGAAGGAGGCTGTGTGCCATGCCTGTTCGTCTTGTTCCCATAAAAGAGGCCATGCTGGGGGAAGCATTTATAGTTATTGGTGATATTTGAGTTGGGTTTTGAAACTCACTTCCATAACTGCTCAAGTCAGAAACATATTTTAGCGTCCTTTTCAGTGGAATAAACTAGGTTTATGTAAGGATTCCGTCCACTTAGTCACATCCTTCCCAAAAGCATTTAGATACTTTGGTCTGGTTGTGGAATATGTGAATGAAGGTTAGAGTATCAAAGATAATTAAGTGAAAATCAGAGGCTGTTTAAGGAGAGAAAGAAAAATAAATTATTCCCACTGAAGGAGAAGACTTCAGCATGGACTCAAGCTCTGTGGTGTGGTTGGACTGCTGCCTGTGCAGTCAGCACAGCACTGTACACATCAGTTGAATGAGCATCAGCACGCTCTGGTTTTGCCCCAAGTTTGCAGCCATGGAAAGCAGAGGGGAAAGAAGAGGAGGAAACTGTGAATGAGTTTGTAGTAGTAGCAGGCAAAGGAGGAGTGATGGACTTGGAGTTGACTGGCTGGGTGGCTGAAGGACAGATCTGCAGTTTTGTTGGTTTAACTGTTAATGCAACATTTGGAAAAGCCAACAACTTGAGCTCTGCAGGGCCTGAGCATTAGCCTGCTCCACAGTGAAGTCTTCTGTATGTATTTTTTTCCAGCAATTTGTAGTGTATTCCATAAAGAAAAAAAGGTAGAGTTTTGCTACTTGTTTACTTGAAATATTTCATGACAAATGGAGCATGGGGACATGATTAGAAATTCCTTTCAGAAGATAAAATACAAACAGGAATTGTCTTCAGTAGGATAAAAGGGTTGGGGGGAGTCCCCCAAACAAATGCTGTAGTAAGGGAAACACTTCTGATATAATGTGATATAAGAAAATGTTTAAAAGAGAAAAGAATTATATCTTTTTAAAAAAAAAATGTTAGAATGCACAATGTCTTGTTATGTTACTTAAGGCAATGAGATTTTAAGGTTTACCTTATGTGCCATGTACATTGATTAAGTACTGAATATATGGTGGCCATTTCTAACCATCATTTACTGTATTGATTTGTCAGCAGTGGAAGTGTAATAAAAAAAGGTATTGATTTACTGTCCTTATTTGCTTATGGGCTTTTTATTAATTTTACACATTGTTTCCTATTTCTAGATTATAATTTTTATGTGTTTTTCCCCTTTAAGTCAAGCCTGGTCCTCCATGAAGTTAGAAAAAAGGAACAAACTGAAGAACAAAGGAATGAAACCATCAGCTGCTTCTTGCTAGTTCTTACAGAGCGACAAAGGCTACGTAAAGAGTGGACAGCAAGGTGAGACATTGGAGAAAGATAGTGAGATATTGAAATTAGAAATAAGTCTATCAAATATAGTTCTATTAAACCACTTCTAGGGAGTCAAAAAAAAAATAGATGTTTAAAAAAATTCGCAAGTTTTACAGTTCAACTGGTATTTTTCTCTGAATGGAAGAATACTTCATGTTTCTGCTTCTGATTACAGATACAATTTGTGGGGTAGAATGCTCCTTTACTGTGCTTATGTAGTACAATGTATTGAGAATACCTTGATAGACAGCATAGATATTTGAGGATTGCTGTTGCCTTAAATGCCCTGAGGTTTTCCTTATACTATGAACAATATGAGCAATATGCCCAGCAGGGTTGCCATACTAAAAGGTGTCCATTTTGCCTGCTTTCTTCACAACGCTCACACTTCTTGTGGTTCACTACTTGTGTTAACCAGATTGTGTTGGGTGAGATTGGCATACATGTACATATTTCTACGTGGGTTCTTAAAATGAGCATATTGCTCTATTATGAGCAGGTGATGTTATTAACAATTTTAAGAAGTTGTTCGTGTTTGTATTTCAAAAATTTATATTACTGTACTGTAGTCAGATTAATGTATTTTGGAAACAGTTGCATCATACTTCTAGTTCTTCCAGAAATATGTGAATTCAAAAAAAACAAAATTGCCATATGCAACTGTCTTTCCAGCATCTGCCTTCTTCTCTTTACCTGTGGAGTCCATCTCAACTTTTTTCACATTTCTAAAAGCTGTAGATCTATATTTATTTATTTATTTATTCTTATTTATGATAAATAATTACATATAATACCTGTTAGTCTCTGAATTTTTTCTTCTAAATGTATAGCTCCTTTTAAGACCAGGAGATGTCCTGCGCTTACAATGAAATACAGGTTTTAGTCAAATTTTCTTTATGAGACTTGGTTTATCAAAACTAACACTTAACTACTTAACTGGCATGATTTTTGACCTGCACTATATGTTCCAATTAAGAGAGTTCTCCTTTTTTTTTTTTTTTTTAATGTGTAACTTATGAAATGTCCTGAGGTTTCTTAGATTGACTAGAAAGTCAGTTGTAGATATCAGATCTGACACTTGTCTGTGTTTGCGCTCCCAGTAATTGTATTGATAGCACTTGAAACATTTTAGAAGCTTTAGATAGAAATTAAGCATTGCTACATAGTAGCACCTATTACAACTTAGAAACAGTGTTTTTATAAATTTGCTTTTTTATGCATATGTGATATTTGTTTGTATACTATGACTTAAGAACTCAGAGTAGAAAAGAGCTCAGTAAGGTGGGTCTATAATATTGTTCAGATTGTATGTGTGTTTTGTTTCTTCCTTTTTAAGAAATTTAAGAGAATTATATTGTTTGTGTGTTTTGGGTTTATTTTTTTTTTGGTTGTGTTTTTTTGTTTTCCATCACCATACTTCATAAATACTGCAAATAGTTTGACTACGTTGGAAACAGAGGAAATCACTTAAAGCTTTTCCTTGGGACATGTGCATCCTCGTTGTGAACCAGAACAGAAAGCTTTCTAGAGATAGAGCAAGGCTAAATAATTGTAATGAGTGGAATATCTTTTTCGTGTTTGTTTAGCTTAACAATAATACCCTAATATACTAAGTCAACAGGAATCACAGCAATCAAGAGTCATTTAAAAATAATGTGGTTACAGTGTTTCTGGCCTCCGCTTTTACAGTTCATGATTTAATCGGAGGCTGGAGCCAACGTTGCAGTTGTAGACATAGCCTTGTCTGACACACAAATGCCAGAGCTCTTGGGTGGGGGTAGGGAGAGGCTTAGAAGCAGACAAAGTGCAGGCCTCCTTAAAACTAAACACCTGAAAGAAAATTTCAAGAGCATTGTGCCTTGAAAGTTCTGAAAGAAAGTGTCCTTTGAGTATTAAATATCCTTAATCCTTTTTCTTTCCATTTGATGTTTCCCATCCCAGTGACCTATCTGAGTCTCATCCATATGATCTGCATAAACAGACTGTTACCATACACCTCACTTCACTTCATCAAAGCTTCAGCTCCATGTCTGGAATGAAGCACTGACTGTGGTAGCCATCAAGCATCCAGTGGTGAAAGTTATAAAATGTCCGCCGTGGTACTAGCAGGGCTGCCCATGTTTTAGAGATCAGTCTATTGTGTACTTTGGAATTACATGAGAAAAATGTGCTTGGACAGGAAATAATTAGCACTTGTCAAAGGGCAGGCAATAGGTTACAGTATTTTACTTTCAACAGGCTATCAGGGGATCAGCTAGATTAGATAATAGAATTTTTTTTCCTCTGGAAGTTAAATACAGATGACTCTAATTACCTTACATTGTGCATTAGAGAGCACATTATGAACAGTACAACTCCAAGAAATTTAGGTCAACGAAGGGAGGGCAGCTGGCGAAAACTTTACTCTGCACTTGGCCTTCGTAGAATTATGTAGGCATTCTGTTCTTTCACACGTTTTATTTGTCTTTGTCGCCTTAAGTAAAAAAAATAAAATAAATCTGGGAATTGTTAGTATAAACGGGTTGAAACTTTACAAATTTGCCTTTCTCAGAGGAAAAAAAAAAGAAGGTGTCTGTCACGTTTTGGTGTGTACATGTCTACTTGGATAATGCATCTTACCACATCCTCTGCTTTGAAGTTGTACCAGTGCTTCTGCATATTAACCAGTGGAAAGCACTCTAAGCTGTTAGTTCAGCACCATGGTCCAGGCTGCGTGGTAGCACGTAGGTGTTCCAGCCCTCCATCTCGTATCCTATCGACTCGAAGATGTCGTTGGTCTCATAGTTACTGTGCAGGTCTTCCAAGGATTCAAGTTGTTCCCTGTTGAGTGGCAGTGATCCAAAAGACTTCAGGTAGGACTCAGTGAATGTCCTCTAAGTGTTAACAGAAATGGTCCAGAGTTGCTTAAAGCCTCAGATTTGTTTATACTGCTTGATAGCGCCTGATGGACAGGTTGTTATAGCTGTTAAAGAGCTGCTCTAGCCCTTTGAACTGACCCTTTCTTAACCTCTGCTTAGAAAAGGTCACCCTTCGGCTTATGGAGGGAGGGGAACCTCGGACTCTACTGTAACAAACAGAGGGTAAAGGGAACAGCTGTGAATTTTGGGTTAACCATGCAAACCTGTGTAGACTTTTTGGGGTCACTCTATGATAATGAAAATTGTTACCAAATTATATGGAAGTTTAACAGCAATAGTGGGAAAGAGAGGGTGGAGTCTAATGCATTGGGTTTGATAAATGAAGTGTGAAGTTACCCATCTGGCTCTAGACAGCCCTCTTTTTCTCTGCAAAAGGGAAACATTTAAAAATAACCATGGTACATCTAGAATCAATGACCCATACAGAGAGCTGGAATAGATCAAGATTTAACGGTGACTGTGGAAGAAATTATCATTTGAAAAGTGAGACAAAGGATGAAAAAGTACAGTTCAATATCTGCACCTGATTCATTTTCAAAAATGGTCTTATATTTTTAGCCCGCTAATGATGCTATTGACATTTTTTGATCTTTTTAACTGGAAACAGGAAAGTTGTTAATATCATAAAGAAACAGTTTGGCCAAAAAAAAAAAAAAAAGTAGTACTTGAATTTCAAGAGAGAATGTTGTACTTTTGCACATTGGTGAATGTCCAACGGAACTGGGCAGCAAAGCTCAATAAAAATTCTCTCATTCCTCCTCTTAATAAAACTTGTACCAAGTTATAATAATATTGCCTTTAAGGCATGGATGTCATACTCTGCTTAATTGCTTGTAGTTTTTGTTCTATTTTTTGTTTAAATACATTGCTACCAAACTCATCTGTCATCAAGCAATCAACAATAGATTAATTTAAAGGATAATTTAACTACATTGAAAATATTAACTCATAGAAAAAGATGGTTAGTGAAGTAATTATTAAAATCAATCTTTTTCATGCAAAAAAATTTATTAGTCTGAAAGGGTTCTGTTATGAGGCGGCCTAGTGTCCACTATGCTATTTCACTCAGTGAAATTTGCACCATTTCTCTTAAGGGAAATTCAGTCAGCTAAGGAGAAATGTGAAGTTTTGGATAAAAATCTAATGATGTGAAAAGTTTGATAGGAAAAACAAAATTATTCATGATAGTTGTATTCTCATAGTTGTGCTAGTTGGATTCCGAAATCTTAATGGAGTTCTCTCTAAACCATCATATAATGACAAATTGACATAGTGAAAACAGAATAAACATTCAATAAATAATTTAAACCAAAGTAAACAGAATTCTTCTGGTTCATGAGATAAACAGCAGAAAAGTGTTAATTGATTATATCTTGTAAGAATCAATAGCTTAAATCCTTGGCTCATTGAAATAATACAGTGAGAAAAATCTATTTTATGAGGTCATTGCTGCAACCCATAGCATTTTGTGGATCAGATCACTGTGTATTTTTTAGAGTTATATTCTTCCATCTTTACATAACCCTTCAAAAGAGAACCTCTTACTTATGGCAACTAGTATGAGCTCCTAGTTTCACATCAAAGTTAACTACAATTCCTTAAAGTTTTTGAGATATTTTGTTGTTTTCTGTTTTGAAGAAAAGTTGTTTTTATTCTTGCACATTACCTCTGTCTACACTGGAATTTTAAGTCATGCCTAAGAAGGTAAATGAGGTAGATTTTGCTCTTAGCTCCAGTAGCAGAAAATGTTGATGTGAAGAAACCTTTTCTTCTATAACGAGAGAAAAGTCAACTGGTTAAGAAGTTAACGTGGGCTCTGGGTAAATTGGAGTAGTTTTCCTTCTGTCAGACTCAAGAAGTCAGTAACTGCCAGATTTTAAAAGAAACGTGGTAAGGCCAGTTCAAAGACTGGTTGACAAATATCACAGAATATAACTATGTGAAATATGAACACTTCAGAAACAGGAACTATACCAGTGCCAAAGCTTTAACAGTTAAAGGACAGAAGTATCGAGTAAAGTCTGACAGAAAGTGGAGAAAATATTTATGTTATTTACAATTTTTGCAGTTGTTTTGTGTAATGTTAGCATGACAGATTTTTTTTCTTTTGTGGGAATCCAGCGTCTATGTTTCTGAAATTAGTAACGATCTCAGTATACACAGCTGTGTGATCTCCAGTGGGATTTTGTAACAGTCGTCCTCTCTAGGCAATAAATGTGTCAGCCGGAATGGATATTCAGTAAGTTAGCAACAAGCATAACAATTAGCAACAAACAAGAACAAATTTTGATTCATCATTTAGGAAATCACAGGGGGGAAAAACAACCAAACAAACAGAAGATTAGATTGGATTTGTTTGATTTTCTTGTGTGTTTGTGTTCTTTAAAAGAAGAAAATTAAACTATTCAGCACCAATTTTGTATCCTAAAAAAAAAGTAAACTCATGTTGTGAGTTAGATGATGATACTGAATACATCATGTTAATGGGGAAGATGCTCTGAGGCAGACTGCAAACCAACCTTGCAGCTTTTAAATGAACGTAGAAAATGCTGAGACTTCAATGAAGTTGTCAGGTCTCCTGCTGTAGTTATGCTTAGACATCAGCTGCCTTGATTGACCTTTGACTTCTCTCCGGTTCCTTATTGCCAGACTTCTTTTGCTTCGTGTGACCCTTCCTGTTCTCTGCCTGTCTTTCACCTGTGTTTCTTGTTCTGGGGAGTCTTTGAAGCAGCCAGGCCTGGCATCAATAGGTACAAGTACTTTGCACAATGGAAGTACTGCTTGATTAAATCTTGCTGTTTAACAACCACTCTTATTTTCTTTAAAGCAGCTTTGACCCTTTACCCTTGAAAAAAAAATCATTTACAAGCTTGGATATTTACAGAAAATGGTTCTTCTTACCTGGTGATCTCACTATAGACACAGCAAATATGGTATAAAAGACATCTTTTGGTATAAGGACTTTAAATGAATGCTACGTAGCAGTCTAGAAGGAAAGTCATGGAGATCATCTTTGTGTGGCTTTTGTGTGCATCTTCTGTTATGCCACTTTGTGGAGGATTGTTTATTCTGATGGTTATGTTACCATTTTAGTTTAGTTTTAATTCTCTATTTCTGAAAACCCCAATGAGATGCATCATCCCATACCTGAATAACTACAGGGTATATTTTTCCTCATACCCCTTTTTTGATTTAATGCTTTTCTTCCTGATATGATATATGATATATATGATATATATTTTATATATATAATCCTTCTGATATGTCAGAAGGATTTTTCAAAAATGACACTTCCAAATCTGACAAATGACACAATTTAGTCTTAATAGTGCAATTAAAGTTTCCAAAACTATGCGATAAATAATTTTCTTGCTTTACCAGAGTGCATTTGATTATTTTTATTTTTAATAGTTGGCTAAGTTTTTTTGAAGGTTTGAATTTATTTTGCCTGGACAGGTTTATCAAGTCAGCAGGGGTGACATTTCCTTATTTAAGCTTTCATAATTGCAGTACAAGAAAGATAGTGTTGTTTTTCAAGGGGTTTGACAATGATTTGCTCACTACCACTGGGAGATCTCAGTGCTGGAGATGGAAATTACTGTGTTTCCAGACTGCAGGATACTGGAGAGTGAATAGATCACAGAGGTGACAGAGGTGACAAATTTATAATCTGTGGAGACAAAGTGTTACCCACATCATCAGACAGTTGAACCACAAAGTAGCATTAGCATCAGCTGTCATCATTCCTGCAAGAGAGAATGGTGTCTGCCAGGGGCAAGGAAAAGGAGAAAAGCAGGGAGAATCCTGAGCATCGTACCGTACTCCATAGCTGCCCACGCCAGCTGAAGACATGGTGTTACAAACTAGGGATCAAGAATGATGGTCAAGACAACGCAAAATTCTCATAGATATATTTTGCCTTAGACACTGAGGTTTTTTCTTCTGCAATATTAATCTGTACTTACCTTTGCCTTAGCAAAGTGTGTTGCTGTCATGGTATGTAATATACCCAAAAAACTAATTTGCAAATTTCGTAGAAATTAAAACTTTGTCAAAAAAAAAAACCTTTTACAATTAAATGTGTCTAAATATGCAATTATCATCTCTGTAAAGCATTAGATGCCTTGTCCAAACAGGACTTGGTTGTTAAGGTTACTAGTGCCATTGTTATTGCAGTAAAATTTGGTTTTATGATGGACAAAGCTAAATGAATTTGGAAGAACTGTGTTCAATACCTGGTATATGTTACCAGCGCAGAAATAATGGGATAACAAAGGCTTCACCTAGCCAGGTGGTGTGCTTATGTCATCGCATGAGACATGAGTGAGCAGATGCTTGTGTAAGTTCATGACTTAAGTCTTAAATGTTGTCAAACTTGTGTTGTTAAAGTTTTTCCACATATATAGAATTTGATGGCTCCAGGGATTGGTAATGAAATACAGAGCCTTTTGTTTTCAGGTCAGTGGTTCAAATGTGCTTCAGGTAGATAGTGCCAAAGATTATTCCCATTGGATATCTGTGTTTGATGGCCTATGCAAAATGCATTGGTTCTTGAATCCTGGTAGGCAGGTGTGTATATCACGTAAAGCAACTGTTACAGCTAATACTAATTGGTACCCTTGCTGGCATTCTCAGAGCAGCCAAAAATTAAATGGATGTAGAAGCTGCGCAAGATGCTGTCAGTGCTCTGAGCGCTCTGGGTGATGGTTGGGAGGCAGAGAGTATTGAGGCTGACTGAAGGCGTAAAGAGGATGGCAGTCTGTTGCATTGCTCTGTATTGCTCTCTATTAATTTTATTTATTTTTTTACACTAAAAGTTATGGTAACATAGATGCCTGTACACAGATACGTGGTGAGGAAGTGCCGTGGTAAACTCCTGGCCAACGTCAACACGATTGCACAAAGTGCAATCCACTGGGAGGCTGAAGGCTGGGGTGGAGGTGTAACTAACCAGAGAAATGAAGATGAACTGACGAATAGAATCAGATCTGTTACTTATTTTGACTACTAATGAGATTTTTCTGGCATTTTAAACATTTGTGCTGTTTATTTTGTTTGAATTTTCATTTCTAAATGTATAATTACTGTGAAATTACTAAATGACAAACTACGATGATGTTTAAAATAGCGAACAAAGGAAGTTGGCATTTCTTAAGATGCTCTGTAAAATTAGAGACCTTAGGGACCTGTTACATAGCATGCATTTGTTTCATATTCTTTGTTTTATGTTTTTAAATGACAGCAGCCCCAAATGGGAAGCATATTTAATAGTAGCAAAAAAAATGCTGCTATGGATTACTGAAAAATTTGAGTAGTTAAGCCAACAGGGATACTTGAAGAGGTATGCAACACCTCAGTTTATAACCCACAATACGAAATTGTGTTTCCATATTGGCATGTACAAGAGATTGGCTTGGGTTGGTGATGGAGCAGGTAGGACTTGTGGGTAAGAAGCGTGTTAAAGTAACATCTGTGGACATAAAATGCATAATCTGAAATTGAGATAAAACAAAAAGAGGACATGAGTTGTATCAGGAAGATTAACTGAGAAGCAGACTCTAAGAATGCGGGGTTTTAGGGGAAAACTGAAGAAGACTATTAAGTGGTGAAGTGAAGGCAATAATAGAAAGGAAAAGGAAATATTTCTGGGTATTTTTAGATCCGCTAAGAAGAGCTTGTTCCACTCTTTTTACAAAGGCAAGCTTGAATGGTCCCATCAGATAGGCCTGTGGCTGTGTTGGAGTTAGCTTCAGCTCCAAATTATGCTGGGGGGTATTTTAATACAAATTTATTAGGCCATGATTTAAACTTTTTTGCCTGTTGCTTTTTTTGCAAGTCAACATTTTCTCTTTTTTATTTTTTCTTCAAAACTATCAGACAAATTCAGACAAAATTCCTTGTCTTACCAAGTGATTTGTGATGGTTACGGAAATAATATCAATCTGAATTCAGTCCACACAAACCCATAGTGTGAGTTATTTTGATCAGCCAGATATTATCACTGCAATGGATATGATCTTTGTTTGGATCAGAACATGATTGTTTGGGTACCAATTTAGAGTGAATTTTTGTGATTACAAATTTACAATTTATGATTGGAATTTTCGAATATTAGATTTTCAGATTTGCTGTTTCTGCAAATCTTCCTGCCAGTGCATTAATTTGTTGAGCAAATAAAATTATTTTAGTCAAATTCTGTAAAATATTAAATGTTTTCCTATAAAGTTGGTGTGAATAATCATTATTTTGCATAATCTGCTCAGTTTGCTTTCCCAGTAATATTATGAAGTTTCATCTAGGCTGAATAAATGAAGTTTTTTTTTCTTGTTTTTGAGCCCTGAATTGTATTTAAACTCAATTTTAGCAAGTGCTCTTATCTAGTAATGGTGGAGGTGCTATGGGGGTGTAGAGGCGCTGTTTAGTAAGGTCAACATTTGGTCTTTTTGACTGGGAAAGAATCTTATCAGAATTATTTTTGACAACCTAGTAAAGGTGGATTTGAAAAAGTGCTCAGGAGATGGGAAGTAATCGATGTGTCCACTCCAGATGACTTACTGGCTGTACGGCATGTTCAGCACGTTTACTGTAAGGCATGCTTTACCACATTTATGGTCTAATTATTTTATATTTTATATTAGACCATTCTGGAAGTATTGAGATGCGTCTCCTTCTGCTCATCTTTGGAGATGTGCATCAACCCGAAATCCAGATCTGTGTCTGGGGGCAGGCAGGAGGCTGGAGGAGGGGAGGGAGGGGATTTGAGGTGTGAGGGTGTAACGCTGGACAAGGCTTTTAGCTGTTCTGCTTGCCTGTAGGTGACACTGTTGCACCATTTATCTGTATATTTTCACATATCTTGTCCAGGGACAAAAAAAAAAAAGAAAAAAAAGAAAAAAAGTTTCATTAAAATAATTTGAGAGAGAATCAGATAAATGCAGTACACTAATGATTCCGTAAGGCTTTGTCAGACAGCGGAGCCTTAGATACAGCCAGATGAATGGCATCTTCTTCTTCGCGATGATGGCAGCGGCTCATAATGTTATTGCTGATTAACTAGCTCCCTAGTATTGCTCCTCCAGTACAGTATCCCCTTGACAGGCAAGTTGCTAAAAGGATTGCTCGGCATGTTTCTAAAGACTAATGTAATAAACCAAGATGATAATACGCTGTTGAAAAAAAAAATCTTAATTTGCTGCTAAGTTATGGCAATATAAAGTTAAAATGTTTTTCTCTGCTCAAGTAATTTAAATTAATAATGTGTGCCATTAAGTGAATTCTCAGAGAGGATTTTTTCTTCTTTGCTATTAAGTATGCTGGCTACAGAGAAAATGAAATATTCTATGAGGCTTGAGCAATCATCTATCTCTAAGCTACAGTGTGCCTGCTGCCAGATGTTCAGGTGCCGGTGCTGCTGCTTTGACATGTATATCTCTTCCAGGCAAAAAACAATATATACATCAGTCCAGGTGCAAGGTGGCCTTGCCAGCAAACCTGCCTCCTTCTAGCTGTGACATTCATCCGCTCCCCGTCAGAATGTGTACGTTAGGAGGGGATTGTAATTAACCCCTGGAAAGCCTGGGTTTCACGAAAGTGATGTGCACGGTAATGATATTGTTAGGTTCCTTAATTTCCAGTTTCACCATCAATTATGCCATGTGTTTCATCCAGTTGGTGCTACCCTCCCAGTGTTAATTACAACCTACAAGACTGTTACAGTTAATTTTATGGCAAGCATATTGTCTCTTCAAGGCTCCACAGCAGCTCATAAATTATCTTGAAGGTAAAATGTAACTTGGGGAACTAGTTATGAAAATTCCATCCATCTCGCTTAGGAGGTGCAGCTGCTACTGTCAGCTGCCTCGCTGCCGCATTGTGAAGGAATTATGGTGGGTCAGGTTTAAGAGGCTAGGCCCGGGCTGTCACCGAGGAGAAAGGCTGTCCTGGCCCTGTCAGACAAGTACCTTCTGCCAATCCCTTGTGGCTTCACTTTGCAGGCAGTAAAAGGCAGGCGGTGCAGGTGGATGGTCCCCAAGCTGTCTCTATTCATTACTTTACAGAAACTTGCTTTAGGTAGGCAGGTACGGAGACCTTTCCACTGTTGTCATAATGTTAGGCATCATCTGCAAAGTGCAAGATAGATAACTCTATAAATAACTCGCCGATCTGCCGGGCTGCGGTAGTGCAGAAAGATGATTAGCACCGTAGACACACATGAAGTAGCTCGCTGGTTTGCAAAATGACTGTTGGTTTAATTGTAGCAATAGCTGGTTTGGAAGAGCACATCTGTTCGCTTTTATTTCACATGCACAATATGAGGAGGCGCAATTTCGCTGCAAAGTAATTTGTGTTAAGAGTTTCACATTACATAAATTAGCATGGCTTTATTTTGGCATTATTTATGACATCTGTGTGTGTGTCCTGCTTTTTGTTGAAGGAATTGCAAACAATGATGATTTTCTTTATATATATTTATATATAAAACAACAGAATGCAACCCAGTACTCAGAACAAGGAGCATTCAGAGCTACTTACATTTTTATAGTGAACTTGTATTATTACTGTAATGCCTTACTTTTCTCCTTATATCAATAATACAAGACTACCATAAAATATAATGCCTTATTCTGCCGTCTCTTCCTTTAATAGTTTGTATTTCAATAGTTTCAAATGCTGTCAAGCTTTGGGTGTTTTTTTAAAGAATGAAACCTCAGTACAAATCAAATTTCCTGCGAGGTTTTTTTCCTTCCACTATTTTACCTTTCAAAAGGACTTCTGTGTTTACAGTGCTGTTTCCTAACCTCATTTACAGCTGGGAGGGCATATGAGAAGGAGCACTGAAAGCTGACACTGAACACATTTCCATAGGCAACCACTGTGCAGATGTGAATGTACAGACCGCTGTGAATGGGTAAATGTTGTGAATTCAATTGAGGAGAAAATGAGCCAACGCAATAATGAAAACCAGCAAGGATAATGCATCTAAATATATATTGTTCATTTCTTTTGACAGTCTTCATTCAGTTTTAATTATTTCATTTTAATTATTGTTCATTCTGCAGCGATGAAATTTTTTGAAAATAAAGCTGACTCTGTAAGTTGGGCCTTTTATATGTTTGCAAAGTAGGAGAAAAGGCTGAATAGAGAGTTCATATTAGTACACTTCTAATACATGTTCATTGTTGCTTTTCCCATGGAATTTAAAGTAAATGTGCATTATAATGGCTTTTAGAGGGCCATTCTTCTTCCTGTGGCAACTGTTTCAGTGTATTCAGAGAAGTAACTCAGGACTTTCAACTGACCAGAGTACTGCATTTCTATTTGTTTAGTGTATTCAGAAGAAAGCTGCGCATTAGGCACAGCCTTGGGCAAAGTGAGGTGTAAAAACCAGATTGCCTCAAGAGCAGGCCCAGAGGCACTGCTCTTTAGAAGCCAAGTTCCTTCTGGGGTTCATTCTCTCCTTGTCTGCTATTGAAGAGGTAAGGGGGCGGAAAGGCTACCTGTGTTGCTCGCATATTCCATAAAATGTGGTGTTGCTTCACCTGCTCATCTACGTCATTATCTCCTACGTCGTAGGATGTCAGATTACCAAGGTTATCCATCAGTATGCCAAAGCACCCCTCCGTTGGGGACCATTCTGCATCAGAACTGGGAGGTGTCTGCAATGTCTGCTCTTGCTATAGTTGCTGTAATGTAGTGTTCACTAAATTTTTGATAAATTTGCCTCAGTAGAGGAGATTGGGAAAAGGGAAGTTGTCCAAGAATGTAATGGCCCGTACTGGTTTCTGAAGGGATAATAAGACTGCTGAATATTTGAAATTGTAGCGTATGTTTATGTCAGATAGTATTATGTGAAAATATCCTGGTTATCATCATAATCTCTTCGTGGGTTGATTTTACAACATCACTAAATTCAAGAGAGTTGCTCTTGATTTAAGTCAATGTAACTGAAGAGAATCAGGACATAGGTCCTAATAAATAGTCTTTCTGAACTATAATTTGGCACATGTAATCATCATTACCAAACTAATTCTCTTTTAAATGTAAGATTTAATTTTTGTGCAATCGAATAAGAAAACATTTCTCAGAACAGTGCCTTTGTTTCTTGGCTCTTGGCCAACGTCTGTAGGAAAGAAAATTTCGTTTGGAAAGCAATTGAACTATGTAGTATTGTGAGCTTACTTGTTTTTTAGGAAGATAGATTACAGTAGGAGAGAGGATAGGAGTTGGATCCAGACCACTCGGTTGTTATGATAAACATTTAAAAAATGTTTTTCTTGCTTAACATGACTCAGTATAGTCTTACGTATCTTCGAGCCAAGAAGAAAAAGGGCTTTCAGAATAGCCTCGGTATTTGATAGTCATTAGACTCCAAAACACAGTTGGAAAGTTTTTTATGGCTGCAGATTGTTATTTATGACACACACACTTAATTTAGTCATTTTTAATGCGAGAAGTAATTTTAAAACTCAAACTCAAATAAGATGTGTTTATCAGTTTAAGTGTGCTATCAGCCAAATGAATTTATATGAATAAAATTCATTTTGTAGCTCAAATATATGTAAACATCAGTAGGATTTGAGTCAGTGATAGCTAGCAGAGATCAGTTCTGAAGCTTGGTGCTTCAAAATTTATAAAGAAATCAAAGTTTTAAATAGGGTCATCGTAGAAAACAAAAAAAGGCTTTTTACTGCTTGATAATTAAAAGTTCCAGTAATGTAGGGAGACCTCTGTGCGTGTTGAATCCTGTGAAATCAATGGAGCTCTGCATGAAGTTGATCCACTTGCTCATTCAGTTTGCCTATGAAACAACTTTCTTGATCAAAATCAAGATACTGATTATCTCTCCTCTTGTACTCCATTATAGTACATCTTGATGTGAGATAAATGACTTCTTTTATTTCACAATAATCCCATACATTGCCTTTTTCTTACTGAGACGGAAAAGATCAGTGTCCTTCAGCCCTGTCTTAGGCCCTGTGATCGAGGTGCTGTTATGTGCCAGGGAGCCATTTTATAATTTGCCTTGGGTGAGAAGTTTAAAACTTTGAGTAGGATTGCTCAGGCTACCACGATACTATGCAATTTTAATTGCATAATTAAAATCACAAGATCAAGAAACATAATCTTTGTGTATTTGCCTCCTGGCTCCACACAAGTATTAAAATAATTTCAAGAATGTATGTAGTTTTCTTTGAAGGAATATGGATTGCAACAAAGTAAACAGAATTACTTGTGTTTAAATATGAATATGTTCAAAGCAAACTGCTTTAGGTATATGCCTGACTTCTAGTCAATATCTATCTTTATGAAATGCAGATTTTTTTTCTAATTAAAACTTATAAGCGTATGCATTAGCACGCTAACTGAGTTGCTGATCTTGAAGAGTGCAGGCGGACCTTTTCTGCGCACCCTAATTGCTAACAGATACGGAAAATACAAATCCGAAAATCCTTCTGCCTTCTACTTTTGCTAATTTTTATTTTTATCGTACAGAAGAAACTGCGAGAAAGCAACATACTATCAGATATCAAAATAAAAAAAGGTTTCTTTTTTGTTTGAATGTACTACTTTTAAGCTGTGGTAATTGTTATGGAGGTACAATTGGTTATGAATATGGAAAAAGAATTTTGCCTGTTCACTTTTTTGCTCAAAGCCTGACCTTATTTAAGCGTATTATTTTTGTCACACACGCACACACAACCCTACAAGATTTATTGGCGTTTGTATGAAAAAAAATGAAAGGATTTTCATGTTTTGTAAGAAACTTAATACACTCTCGCAGATGGCCCAGCTCAGGTGTGATTTTAATTATGAGATAAAACAAAGCCCAACACAGTAGGAAGTAGTCTTAATAAACGGCCTGAAGCTTTTGTCTTCATGTGTCAAAAAGCCTTTTTATTGCGTGATGAATTTTTTTTTACTAGCTGTTTCTAAAAATGCTTTAAAAAAAAATGCAAGGGCTTCCAGAGTTCATTTGAATTATTTTGGACAAGTAAAAAGTAGGAATGTTTTGTGAATTTCTTATTTCTTCCCAATAAGTTTAGGCTTCTGCAAGGGAATGATAAGAAAAAAAATGCATTAATAATAACAAAACATGGACACAAATGCTCTTTTATTTGTTTACAAATAAAACCTTTTCTAATTACATGTTGTCATTGCTTGTCAGTGTATCACATTGCTTAGTAATAACAAAAACTGGGCATTTGAGCGCTGCTTAAACTGTACTGTCTAATAATTTAAACCTTGCTATGCTATGGTATTCAGCCTTAGTTATTAAAACAAAAATAATATGATCCTGTTGTTAAATGTTACTAATATATTACAGTAATGTTGTATTGTCTTTCCCTTAGTGGGGAATTATGAGGACCTCATGTTAGGACCTCAGTGTCCTGACATAGTTAATTATCCATAGATAATGGTTTTCAGCAGTAGCTGGTCGGCACATTGCAACCTCACCGTTGAAGGCTTAATAAATATTTGCAGACTCAGGTGCAGAGCACCTATGTACTACAAAAACAAACAGCTGTGGTTTCTTTCCTGGGCTATACATCACGTACAGCATCTCGTTTGTTGTAGCTAACCTAATGGTGCAAACGGCAAGCTTTGTCCTATGCTATATGGTGGTAGTATGTTTACTGCGGATATGCTAACTACTCTTTCATGAGTCCTTTCATCGTCTTTTTTACCGCAAAAATGTCTTGGAACGCCGCAGCTCTTGGGGCTCGTTGCGTGAGTGCTGCGTATTGATGGGACGATGGCAAATTGGGTTTTAGAGCTTGTGGCTTCTGGAGCACGCCTGGCAGTTTTGCAGGTTTAGGATTGTCAGCTGCAGAAATATGATGGGGAAAAAAAACAGCAATTAATGATTTTTATTAATAAATTTGTAAGCTAGGCGTACCGTGTGTTACAGTGCTGTGTTTTCAGGATAGAAACCTCTTTTGTTTTGGAAAAGCTATGTATGCTACTGGTATTGAGAAATGCTGGGATGAGTGGCCTCTTAGCTGCTCTGGCAATTGTCATCATGCTTAAATTTTTGAACACATTTTGTTTTCAATATGGAGCTGAAATGCACCTGAATTTAGTGTTTATCTATGTTGATTTTGAATGTTAAAATGCCTAAACTTGAAAAAACCTATCATAATTGGAAAATAAAAATATTACATCATTATTGCCTCACATTATGTAATAATAGCGTGCATTATTTAGAAAGTAGACTCCTTATTTATTATATTTTTTATATAAGTATAATTGCTGACTACTGTATCGTTTGAAATCTCTATAGAAAATATTTTGATTGACTATCACAATAGTAACAGTAGTTGTCTGTTCCAGAAAATTTTTTATCTTTCAGTCCAAGAAAAAATATTTCATTTTTTTTCTTCATATGTTCCGCCATAGATTTCAATGCTTTCAACAAAGGCCTAAAGAGGAAATATAATTTTTCCTGAAATTGTCCATTCTCTGCTTCCCCCCTGCCCCGCCACCCTTGCATCCTTAGTCTTAATCTTTTTTCAATTTTTGGATTTTAAGGATTACATTGTATTAATGCATCTCTCTTCTAGTCATGTTCATCGTGTATTACAGGAAGGTATAGGAGTGATAATCTAGGATAAATGAATAACATTCTGGTTTTAGCTGTTGATCGTGTGCCAAGTGTGGGAGCATTAGAAGAACAGGGAAGGGGCCCTACCCTGCAGAATTTCTAGGCCACTTTAGGCAAGAAAATGATTCCTGTCTGTTTTGTTCCATGTGCATCATCCCCAGCTTCTCAGTTTGTGTATTGCCAAATGTTCGGTCAACGTTTCTTTGCTGTGACTCAGGAAATGCTGCTTGGTCTCCTGAACAAGGCTCACAGTCAGAGCTGTGCTGACGGGCGGGTGCCTTGACCTGCGTGCGTTGCCACCCCGCGTGCACCCTCAGCACGGCCTGGCCTGCACTCCGGGATGCTGAGAACCGAGCTCTGGTTGTCAAATGCCCAATCTGTATCCTGCCCGCCGGCTGGCAAGCTGCATGTTGGCTGTAGGCAGCTTCTGTATCACTGCTAACATTGCTGTGAGCGTGATGTTACAACTCAAGTTATGCTTATGGTGTTTCTTATCAAGATAGCTTTGGTACAAACCTCGAGGAAAGTTTTTGTTCAGATGTGCATCCCATGCATGATGGGTTGTGTCTTTCTACCTGCTAATCCCACTGCACTGGGATTGGGGATTGGTGCTGGGGAGTGCTGCTGGTGCCTGGCGTGTCTTTGTGGCTTGGCAGCCAGGCCACATAGGTGTCATTAATACCAGGTAAAAAAGGCGAGCAGGCAAAGGGTGCTGTTTTAAGTGGCAATACGCTGGCAGTCCTTAGTGTTGTGCTTCTCCGTCAAACAGAAGATACAATGGCAGTGCTTGCTTCCCCTTAATTTTTAATGTTACAAACCTGCAAGTCACTTGAGTAACACACACATGACTTCTAGCATTAAAATTCAGCATTAGATTAACTTAACTGCAATTGTATTTGTTTTAAATTGAGTGCACTTTAAAATTCTGCTGGTAACCGTGCTGTTGGTAACCTACACCCCTTTGACTCATTAACAAAATGTAACTGATCTTGATCTTTTTTTTTTTTTTTTTAATTTATCTACAGTATAATCAAGGCAAGAAGCTTTTGGCTCATGAAAGTAAATGTTTTTGATCCTTTGTTGTCAGATCCCACAATTTCTTTACAGCAGGCTTAGATGAAACAGAAAACTGATATACTGAGCCACTGGAATTGCAGTCTTGTAATTTAGAAATATCCATTTTATCCCTTATAATTTCTTCACTAAGATTCTTCAGTCTGAATCTGATATAGGTGGGAGCCAAGACAAACAGTAAGCATTTATAGTCATTCAGACCAGTTTGGATTCCACTAGAACGTAAAGCCAAAGAGTTCTTGGCTTTGTTTCATGCATCCTTACAAGGATAAAAAGTGCATTTAAATTGTAATATTCACTGCAGCTACATGCTTCTGTAACATCTGCAAGCTTTTACTTCCAACAACGTTATAAAGATGTGAAAATACTTATGCAGTAAACTCTTAATTTGCCAGCTGAAGAGCTTGGTGGAAGGTCCTTTAACTCTCTAGAAGCAGTGCGCTGCAATATGCTTTCTCCAGCCCAGTCCACAGGAGCTGGAGTGCAGTGATGCCAGCGATGCCATACACGTGCTTGGGGAAAGGAAAAGGCAGGTGCTTATCTGCTCTGTGCGGGGCATTGCCCTGGTGGTGCTGCCCTGTATTAGGAGCTTTGATCCTTTTTGTAATTCTAAATACACAGCTAACTTGCTATTGTTTTAAAGAGTAAGTGCTGCAGCAGTAATTTTGCAGGAAAAATCCCTAAAATTACTTTAGCGATTTATTCGTATACTTGTTGTAGAGATATTTGCCAGATAGCAGGAATAGCTAATAGGGAGTATTCCTGTGGCTTAGTACAAAAAACATTGAAAATACATTTTATTACAGGAGTCCTGTTTCTAGAATCATAAAATTTATTGAAATAAGCTCTTTCCCTCATTTTGGTATGTTATTTCCAGACTACCTCCTCAATGTGCACATGCATGCACACACATGATTTCCTCGTGTGCTTACTGAATTGATACCTAGTGAGTCCTGCTAGCAGGCTTTGACAGAACGTCATTCAGAATTTGTCTTATCTTGACCTGCCCTTTTACATTAAATAACCTGAGGCTCAGATTTTAATTGCTCCCTACTTCTAAATAGGTCTTTTTACTATAGCTTGGACAATTTTTTCTGTTACATACATGTAGCACTTTGAAATTCCAGGATGAAATTCCTAGGCAATATATGCAGCAACGAAAGAGAGAGAACCCTCGTGTTTGCAAAATACATGTTGAGGAAGCAGTATGGCAAAAACTGTGTAGTACAGAGTTCTTTACAGCTGAGAGCTGGAGCTTTGCAGATCATTGTTATCTCTTGGTCAATACCTTTGAAATAGAAGCATGCTATGAATAGGAGAATGCTGTGATGAACCGTGTGTCCCTCACCCGTGTGTGTACATGAGGATGGGACGCTGGCTGTGTGATCAGTTCTGAAGCAAAACAGATGACATAGCAATCAGTAACATCGAGTTTAAACGCGTGTCACAAAAATACACGTTTCATATTTTTATCTGTCAGACTGTGGTACATATTTCTTTGTGCAGTAGATGAGTATCTAGTTTTCTCTTCTGCTTTATAATGTTTGCTATGAACTTGAACTCCCAATAGCTGACTGGAGTTCAAAGACCAGAGTACTGCTGACTTCCCGTACTTTACAAATCCACAGAAGTCCTTTGTCATCCATAGAAATGGCAAAGTGAAAGGGAGGCTGTGCCTCAATAGAAAGATACTTTGTGTGGAGGAAATCACAGACCAGATATGCCTTGAAATAGCTTAAAAACACATAATTTTTGGAGAAGACCAATAATACCAGTTATTAAAGGAGACAGCATAGAATGCACATTTCTAGAATCAGGATAAAGATAACATTGGGATTTGTAGTCCAGCAAAACCTGAGATTTTCCCAATGTCCCATGCCCAAAGACTTAGCTTTTTAAAATGTTCATTGGCATGCTCGCTGCGCTCCCACATTTAAAGATAGCATCGCCCGTACAGATATTCTGAGGTAGAATTTAGTTCTTTGTTCCCAGTTTAAGGTTACCTCTGAAAAACAACTAATCAATAAACAGTTTAATGGACTATAGCGAATAACTCTATTCTGGGTAGCTAAAATAGGGAACTTTCACAAAATTATCTCAAAAAAATAAAAACAAACTAAATAGTTTTGCAGGAATATAGCTATTTTCTTGTTGGCTTAGAGCATTCTAATTCTATATAGAATTAATGAAATTGATTATAAACTAAAGAATTAATCGAGCACCTTTTAGTTACTGTACGCCTTTCACTCTGGGGCTAGATAACCTTAAGATGACCTTTCCACATCTGGGGTCAAGCGCTAGTAAAAGTTGTCTTATTCTTAGGCTTCATCTGGGCTGGCATTTCTGACAGACGTGTAAACAGATGCAAGCATCGTTGCTAATGACAGGTGATTATAAGTGGCATGGGTGCCAAGGTAATTAAACCATGCCTTGACAGGAACATTTGGTGATATGGTATTGCAGCATTAGAAAAATTGTTGCAACACATTTTTCCCTGCTAGGCTATAGACCTGAATATCATTCATTTGGATTCTTTGGCCATGGCACTCCAAATCCAGAGTTTTACTCCCTGCTTGAAGTATTCAGCGTAGGGAAATGGGCAAAAGCAGCTGGTTGAATAGAGCAGGTACGTGTGAGTAGGGTTCTGGTGCTTTGAATTGAAGCATATGGTTCTAAGAAGCCTTTTAGCATATAAATATAGTATAAAAATCCAGCATGGAAGGATTGGAGGTGTATTATCTTTGTGACAAGATAACGGTTACTGTGCCAGATTTATTAATGGCTGAATTATTGTGCTATTCTTTGTCATATATTTCTTATTGGACATCTTAACTGCTTTTATGGCTGCAAATCTTAGTTTCTAAATCTCGTTAAGCTTTTGTGTGTGAATGTACTTCACAATGAAATACAGATTATTCGCAGAGTAGAAATAAGGGTTGCTTTAGAAATAATTTATTTTAGTTGATATTAGAACTTTTATAGACTTAAGGCAGTGTATTCTCAGATCATCACGGAGCAATTTCGTAGTTGAAGATTACTTTGTATTCCTCGCTCAGGTTTCTTTTGCTGAGAGTGAATAATGCTCAAGATAAAGTTCCTTATTTATCCCACAGCTCTTGCAGCTCCGTATTTAAAATGAATTGTATAAGAGCTGTGGAAAAAAAATGGTTTAATTCCATAAATCAATCTAAACTGATTTCATAAAATGTGAGATGTCTAGTTTAAGGATATTTTTCCATCATTCTGTGTGGAATTCATTATGACCATCGGATGGAAGTAAACTGTCCACGCCATTGGCGTTCCTTTGATATTTGTCTCCGCTTTGAAGCTCTGGTGTTTAATATCATTAATCTCAGCTAAAATTCTGGACCTCCATCAATTTTGGGAGCACAACTTAATCCTGCTTATTTATCATTCAGGGCACTCAGGATGGAAACAAATTATTTCACTTCTCTGGTTGGTCTGGACATCACTAAAGCAGTACAAGAAGCTGCTTCAAACAGCAGCTTACAACTTTCATCATAATGCTTGGACTGGATACCTAGCAAAGGGTGCTGGGAATCTAGTAACTCCTTTAGTTTAAAGCTGGCTCTTGAAAATGAAATTTCAAATGTAGTGAAATTAAATCAATGTTCATATCAATTACATGAAGAGATTTAATTAAATGATGTGCTAGATACGTTGCTTCCATGATATTTAGTAAAAGAGGTAAAACGGAGTTAAATGCGTCCTTATCACAGTGAGATCTTCAATGCCTTCTGTTGCTTTTTCCACCATCTTCTGGTCCAAGTCTCCCAGGCTTCCACCCACTGTTTCTTCCGATGATCGTGCTGACAAAGTTAAGGTGCTGTTAATGCACCTGCAAAATTTTCAGCCTCTGGATTGAGATTCTGGCAAAAATTTGTGTGGTCCATGGAAGCCAGCTTTGAGTGTATGATGACGTCGACTATGGTGCTGATAACTTTGGCACCCTTACACATCAAATTTTGACCTGCAGGATCATTTCGGAAGTTTTAGAAAGCTGTTTTTTTTTTTTCCTTGTTGTCAGCATAGGGCATGCAAATTACACTTTCTGTTTTCAGCTAATAAGTAAAGGAATTGTAGGAAAAAAACAAAGGGTTTGGATCACTACAGTTAAAGCAAGTGTAATAGAAATAAAATCAGTATCACATTCATGTCCATCACTAAGTGTATGTGTTTATACATATGATACTCTACATAATTTTGTGCAAGGGTTTTAATGTTATGTGCAGGTAACCTTGGAGCTGCCAGTTTGTTTTATTTCTGATGTTGCCTGCTAGTCCCCGAAGCAGATAAACTGGATTTTTTTTTGATCTTCCATTTGCTAGACTTTCGTTATATTGTGGTTACAGTCACAATGTCAGCACATAAAATGTTAAACATCACTGGTCTGAAAGAAGCTTCCATTGTCTTCTACTTTTGGTGCCTGGGGATTCCTTCTAGTCTTGCAGTGGTGGTTCTGTCAGTGTAATATGTCATGAAGCATTTCTCAGTAATGACAGACATTGAATATGAGTGACAGGAACTCTGACCGAGTGAAATGGGTTCAATTACCAGAGATGTAGGGTTACCTGAGATAAAACCAAATGGTCCAATTGTGCTTGGGTTTGACCCTTTGACTCCCAGCTACCCGGCAGCAAAGACAAATGGCTGATTAACCATCCCCTAACCCTCCTTTTCTGTGATAAACTTGTTTGGATTTCCTTGTCTGAATAAAAATCTAAGCGTGGCATGTTTCTAAAAGGAAATATGATAGGAAAACAATGGGTCCTGGTGCTAGTCATTTTCTTCCCTACTGACACAAACCAGAAAGCTGTCATTCTATCTTGGAATGTATCTAGGACATAGTGTCCAGAAATCAATACAAGATAAATGATTGCTCTCTTAACCTCACCTTTCTTCTGCTGCCGCGCTTACGTTGCTCCCGTTCACCTGCAGCCAACCTGACGCCAGAATAAATGAGGGAACCTGCCCTGAAAAGTATCTTCTGAAGGGGTTTTGTGTGAAGGGGTTTTGTTGGTGGCATTTTTGGTTGGTTCCTTTTTGCTGTGTTTTTTTTTTTGTTGGTGGTGGGAGGGTAGAGAGAGGGGTTGCTAGTCAGCACTGAGTGCCGCTTACACTTGTTCTAGTCCAGTGCCTACAGCTCCCAGATAGAGTTATAGCAAGCTCCCTAATTAAACTGTCGCTGTCTGCCCTCACTTGACTGCCTTTACAAAGTCATTTAACTAACAGACATTCCTGACTATTAAAGCTAGGAGCAGCGTGTCTCCAGTGCTGGAGATAAAATGAATGAAATTTGTTAATCTCCACTGACACTTGATCCTAGATGTTGAACTAATGCTGTTGCACCTGAACTTTTTCTTTATTGTAATTACTTCTCATGTTATTATTTCATATAATAAATTGGAGGAAAATTTCAACAGGTATTAAATTATACGAGTTGATTTATGGATGCTGAGTGAATATGACATTCATCTTGTGCATTCTTCAAAAGCACATTTCGGTGGATGTTCAGGGCTGGATTCGAGCATTGTGCTAATAGAATACTGTAGTAGGATGATGCATTTCCCTCATCTGAGAAGGGCATTTTTAAATCTAAGCCCTTTTTGTAAGGAAGAAAAAAATTGCCTTTGTGATTTTATTCATTGTTAATTTAAACAAATATTGTTGAATGAAGATTTAATGCATTTTAAAATAACGCATTCTAAGAATTGTATGCAATTGATAAAATTAGCCAAAATTGTGGAATTCAGCTCTGTTTGCAGGAACAAATGTTAGAAACATTTTAAACAAACAAACAAAAAATATTTTTTCTGTCTCCTGTATTTTGCTATGTTCTTGTTCTCTGGTTCATGGATTCATAGTTTAAGGCCAGAAGGGACCGTTACATCATCCAGTCTGACCTCCTGTATATAACACGGCGTTAATTTCACTGCTGTCCCTGTATGGAGTCCAGTGATTTGTCTCTGGCTTCAAAGGCATCTTCTAGAATGGTGTCCATTGGTTTGAGGACAATGGGAAATAAATTCTAAAGAACTCATATATCCTCTAATGCAATTGTTATATTAGGAAAGTCCTAATTTCTATTTGAATGCTTGGCTTCAGCAGTTTTTCTGTCTTCAGTCCTTAACTGTCATTTTCTCAGCTAAACAAGAAAAATGTGTCCTGTCTATCGAAGTACAGATAAACAGCAGTTATTTCACTTTCCTCTCTTGTTTCTGCACACCTTGGCAGACAGATCTGTAAGGGTGCTTACCTCGCATCATGGTGAGGTTACACACGGAGCTGTTGTTTTGAGTACAAGGAGCTATGTACACTTAATGTGATGGTAACACAAGTTTCTGCACCACCTTCTGTGGCATGTTAGGCTTGTACTTGCGGTGCTGTGAGGTTTCTGTGCCGTGTTAGTGTTTAATGTCTGAAAGTGAACAGCAAGCTGAAAAAGACCTTTCTCTTCAGAAAAAATCTCTTCTTTAGGAGCTCTTGGATACTTGTCGTACGATTCGTTGAGAAGTTTGTCCTTAGCAGTCCTGATGATGTATAATGCTTTTGATTCATAGTGAACTGGAAAAGTTCCTCACCATTTTCATCACTAGGCTTTGGTCCTTGTTTCCGGATCAGTGAGGGGTAAGTTTTGAATATTTCTGACTTTTCTGTTTAGTGCACTAATAAAGGTCATTGCTCCTAGGGGCTGTATTGCAGCATCATTTTTCTTGCAGAGCAGGAAAGGAAGATGGTTTCTTAGAGTACCTAAATTCTCTCTTCCACCCCAGAGATACTCTGACGTCTTATGCTAAAAGCAAATAACAATCCCCCTAGAGTCTGTCACTGCTACAGTTCTGTGAAGTTTGTTATGTAAGGAAGTTATGCAGGTAGTTTGAAGGGACAAATTTAGTTGAGTCTTTTTTGTTTGTCTTGACTAAAACTCAAGTCTTCTGCAGACATCGCTTGTGTCTATTGATGCTTTAGGTGCACTGTAACTCAGACTGCCAGACCTCCTAGGTCTCTGACTTTATTTTGGGGGCAAGGTGGGGTCGAAGGGTGTTTGAGTCTTAGTGTACGTGTTGCAAAGCTGTTTCTAGAGCTGCTGAATGTTTGCAGCTCTGAAGTCAGTGTTCCTGTAAGAGGCAGGATCAGTAGGCAACCTGTAAGTATTCTGCACAAGTGGCCAGACGTTGACCACTTGAATTGTTACTGAAATGGCAGTGCTTGTACATCACTTTGCTGTTTCTAACTGATGAGTATCTCTCTTTTCTGCTATGTCCAATTCTTCTGTGGCTGACAGGCACTTGACCCTTTCATCACAGGTGAAACACTTCTCAGGAATCTGCCTTCTTTCTACGTAAGAAGTAATATACATTGAAAATGCAATGGTCTGATGTATCAGATGCCAGTAGTCTTTGAGGTGTCCAGCAGAGATGCAGCTTTGTGTAATATAAATGCTGGTTATACTTCTTAACCATGGTTTTACACCTTCCTTAGTCTTCCTGAAAGTCTTCTTGTATCTGCTGGATGAAACAGTAAAGCAGATAATCCTGGAAGTAGTTTAATCCTGGAAGTAGTGGATAACCATGAATTACCTGATTCACATCTTTTCTGTATGACTGGTAGTGTATCAGTGCAGCTGTTACTTTAGGAAAGTGTTCATTGTTCACAAATATTATTCCTACAGCACATAAATAGAGTTTTAGGGAACTTCTGCTGATTGTTCAACGTTATCTGTCCTCTGTTTTTAGAGTTTCTCCTTTACAGCTAACAACAGCCAACAAAAATCACGTCAGTTTTCTTAAAAGAGGATTTTGGTGATACGGGATTGGATTTCGTGAAATAGGATTGCTCGTGATCTTTCCATTCATCCCAGAATGGGCTTGGATATGGTTCTTCTGCCCGCTGTATTTTTACAAGAGAGATTAATACTGAACTCCAGAGTGACTCGGCAAAAAGATACGTGCCTGTCTACACAGCATTCAGAAGGAGACCTACATTTTTGTGAAGGTTTCTGAATCTTTCACCTTGTAAAAACAGTATTAATTCCTCACACCTTCTGATGTCTATGAATTTACATCCCCAGCACAACTTTTCTGTTGTCGTTGTCCCCACTGCAGCAGAGGTCTTCCAGTTGAATGAAAATGGGATGTGGGTCTGCAAAAGTATAGGCCACTAAGTTGGATGGAGAGTATTCAGAATTGTGTACTGCTTATTTGAAGAAGTACTCTCCGTTTGTTTTGCGTAGTTCAGTGAAGTCTGCCTTGTGTAGAATTTACTATTTTAAGCAGACATTGTAGCTGGGTCCTTAGGGCTATTTATAAAATTAAATAACCTACACGTTAGAACTTGCAGCACCAAAATCTTGGACATCAGTGGCAACAGACAGAGACAGACGAAGAGGAAAAAAAAAAGTATGTATCCATTTTGCCAATATGGATAATTGCCAATATAGAAATTGCCAATACTTAGCAACAAGTATATGCAAGAATTGAAAAATGTTTCTACAACTTGTACATAAGCCTTGACAACCATTCTGTGACTTCACGGTTCTGCAAGGCACCAGGTGCTAACCTGTGTCTCAGTATGCAGGTTGCATCCTACTTTATAGGCTTCAAAGCTGAAGATTAAAATGTAAGAATGAGACTTAGTTTTGTGCTAAAACAGGAGGATCGTTACTTTCAATCAAGTTCAGTTTTCTAAATTTAGCTGAATTTTTCTGTCTTTGAGGTATTGATGAAAATTGTCTTCTGTTGTTAAGATTTCTCCTGAATATTATATTAAAAGGTAATGAATGTAATCCTGTGCTTAAATGTGATTGACTATAGTGATTTCTATCATTCTTCTTTTGTATAAAGTGCTGGAAAGGGAGAAAAATGCAGAACAAAGCTGTGTGCAAATTATTCTGTCCTATAAACTTTTGTCAATAAGGTTGACTAATCTGGAGCTATTTCAGGAGATACTTTTGCTCTCAGTCACGAAGCATTAAGATTTATTGTTTGTGGCATGTCCTTGCTGTTCCAGTGGTACGCAGCCAGTTTTTGCAGGCAGTTTTGTTCCTGATGAAATTCTTTGGCTTTTGTAGATGGTTCATCATGTAAAAGTTTAAACGTGGAAGGGAAAGAATAAGATTGAAGGAGTAGTAAACTGGTGGGGGAGATACCTGTTTTAATACAAGTATCATTTTTATATCAAATGTATTTAAGAAGGATATAAATCTAAAAATGGCATGTGACTGGGAGGTAGAACTAGCTAACTTTATTGAGAAATAAGATACCTGGGTGACTTAGAGTAACTCAGAATATTGTAACTGTTGGAAGCTGTTCTGGGAATGATGTTAGCTAAAACCTCCTGAATATCAGTGCACACCTACTATTTCTAGGAGGTAGCATATCATAAATGATATGTTTGCATATCATAAACTTTAGTGACAGTATGCAGGCCATCTTGTGGGAGCTAATTGCCATAATGTTGATATTTCTGTTCTGTGAATCAATAGCAAATAACCTCTAATTTCCTTAGCACTTCTAGTGAGAGTGGCGTTTCATTTCGCGGACCCTAAAGAAGCCCTGCAGTCCTAGGAAAATTCTGTGCTGTATCAGCACTTGGGTAAAGTTGAATTCGTTTCCTTAAGGGGCTGCTGTAAATGCTGTGAGCGTAGCCCTCAGCCTCGGCTAGGACGGGGGAGTTCTGCCCTCACAGGCACTTCGGTGGCCGTCGGCCTGCAGGCTGGAGCAGCTCTCTGACAGGTCTGGGTATCCGTGAAGGCGTGCAATTCTGCTCATTGTCGTTTTAAAATAATGCTGTTGCTTTAAATCTGCACTTCTCGCATTTCATCTGTGTAAATAAAGCTCCTCCTGCAAGGCAGCCAGGAAAACATATGATACCATTTGCGATTGCAGAATGTGGCATGCTGTTCTTCTGTAATTATAATGGCCTGAGCAGTGTGGGGTTGGTTAGCCTTCCTTAACAATCATTAATCTATCGAGTCTTGGTTCCAGTGGCCCATCTTGGAGAACAGCAGTCCTTGGCGTGAGGCACCTTGGGCTGCGAGGTTGTTTTGAGCGAGGGATAGCCTTGTTTGTTACATGCTGCTGCTCGCCGGTCCCCAAGGAGCCCGGGAAGAGGTTTTTTCCTTGTCTTGATTGCTGCTTGCCCTCTCCCTCCCTCGCTAGCTTGTCCCTTTATTTCTCCTTGTTGTGAAAGTTTCTTTCTGTGTGACTGGGAGTCTGTTTAGCAGACCATATTGCAAGTGAAGGTGCATCGTTTGTTGCCTGATTTTGGCAACGCTGGGCAGTCAGCTGGGATGTAATTAAGACTCTGAGAACAGGCTGTCTTCTCCACAGGAAGGGCATGTTAGATGTTGCTGGGATTTGGGGCTGTCAGTTTGGCCAAGGCTGGAAACTGAGAGCTAGGGACAGTGATCTTTTCTTTCATTTATAATCCCTTTATGTACAGTGTATGCACTTGGCAAAGTTTACATATAACCTAGTGGCTGGAGCTTACAAGGCAGTGCGGCTGAATTAGCATATGTTACATGTATATTTTAGTAATATTTTAAAGCAAGTGCAAATTTCCAAAGTGAATTATGCATGTATGACAGAAATAGGGTTGTGTTGCATTGGGTGTCAAATCCCACAACTTTTTGTCAAGACCATGGATTTTACATTAAAAAGGCAGAGAGACTAAACGAGGTAAAACAGTTTTAATTTTTAACAGTTTGGTCCAGCCCAAGGAACTGCTCTCTGACAGTTATAACTGACATTTGAATAATTGGATTAATTCAGAGAGGGGCAAATCCTGTATTGATGGCTGTGCTTGCTCTATATGTTTTTTAACTTAGGGATGGAGCCGAATGGTTTAATTATTTAAAGGGTGCATCGCGTAATATAAAATACTGCGGTTTGGAAACTTTGGTCTAAATTGAGGGAGGAAAAATATTTGCGTTATTTCATTCTTTACGTTTAAAGGCTTGAGAAAAAAATTACACATTTTATTGTTTTGTGCTTTTTAAGCCAATGTAAAGAAAACTGAGATGGAAATTTTCATTTGTGGCCCAAAGCATCAACAATGGAGATGAGCACAGTTTAGTCAACTAGATTCCAGCCTTTATTATTTTTTTTACAGACATGTAAGCCCTCAGTAATAATCACATTACTCTGCAATTGCAGAATATTTAATTAATGCTATTGCATGAAGTATCTCTTTGAATTTTACTAGACCACTATTAAACTCTTCTTTTATTTACACTTTTGGTCTTTCCATGAGAAAATTAATATTTAAAAAAGCAAATGGTTTTACCGTGCTGCAGACCAAGAGGAGGAAGGCTCACCATTGTCAGAGGCAGTTGAGCACACTGGCTTGGTTCTGGCTGTTTACCCAGCAGGACGTTAATGGTATTAACACTCGAGAAAAAAGTGTTGATTCGCAGCTTATGATATTAACACCCTGTAAGTGAAGTATGAAACATGCCTATGAAATGCCACGTGCATATAGAGATGCGTGTGTGATTTAAGACAAGTTGAAGTGCTTTGTAGAATTATTTTTAAAGGGTTACCTTGGTTTCGCTGAAATACTTTTATTTTGCAAAACAAGCCAATTACATCTTTCCCAAACGTTCTTATCTGCCATGCTGGATTTACATGTGACATCATCAAAAATTCTTCTGACATAATTTAGTTTTGAAAAAGAAAGTCTGCTGCGTATGATGCTGCCACTGTAGATTGCAAGGAAGCGTATTCTTCAAGTTAATTTTGTGCATTGCAGTCCTGAAGAGTTCCTGGACATTCCTGAATGCTTTATCATTTGCTTTGCAAACCAGGCAGTCCAGCTTTCTTGTATCCAGACTTGCAGTCCTTGGGGAATTCTCAAAGCCTTTTAAAATTATAGGATTTTTTAGTGTTGTCTTTTTTTTTTTTTTTCTTTTTTCTGGGGCAGTCTAAGTAAGTCCCAGGAGTGCAGTTGCCATCTGTCCTCTATATTAAAAGAATCTTCTATATTATATACCTGATGGTCTTGTCCCAGAGATAAATGTTGATAATTAAAAGGACGGCATTTATCTTTTTTTTTTCCTGAATAAAAATTCATTCTTATGAACAGTTACAAGCCTGAGAGCTATTTTAGGTTCTTTAAACTCATGTTTTCTTGCCTGATACTTTTTTTTTTTCATATCAAAGTTTTTGTAACTATTGGCAAGTATATTGAATAGTTTCATAACTTAAGCGTGTGCATGTGTAATTTAAGAAAGGCTTCAGCAAGGCTGATAATGTTCTGTAGAATAACACATAAATTATTATAAATAAGTCTTTCTTGTGGTAGAGAGGAGGGAAGGCAGCAGGTCAAGAAGGAGAGATTTTGTTGAGCCAGACACCTGTTTTGGGATTATTTCCTCTGTAAAAATTGCAAGTTAGGGACTCTGCCTTCCTTCCCCCTTCAGGAAAGCAGCCTATTTCCTTGTACAAACTTCCTTCCACAGTACACATTTGCCTAGGAACAATTCTGCATCTTTACACCTCGGCTGCAGCTCATTAGTGCCCAGAGTTGCTCCCAGTGGTCCCCTGTTCAGCGACTATCAGTGCATGTGCGTCGTGAATACAAAGTACCTGTACTCCAAACACCACGTTCGTGCAAGTCAGGAATAATTTGTAAGTAGCATCCACGCTTGTGGTTTCAATACTGTCTCTGTTCGTTGTTTTAATACAATAATGTGAGGAAGAACGTGTCTGTCAGTAAGAACAATGAAGGGGGGAAAAAGGGTGTTGAAGTGTAGCTATAAAACTCCCTTCTGCTGCTCTCCTTCCCCATGGCGAGCAGCACTATGCCAGCTCAGACCAAAGACCTTCCCAGCTCAGTGTTGGGCAGGGCTGGGCAATAGCAGGTACCAAAAGAAGAAACTGAGCTTAAGAGAAGCATATAGTGATTCTCTCTCTGGGTATTGATCCAGCTTCAGTGACTGGGGGCTAATTTGTGCTGCAAAGATCATATTTTTGCATTTAATGGTTCTGCACAGGTATTTTTCTCAGTAAAATTACACAATCATTTTTGACTTGTGTTGGCTTTTAATACTTACAAACGATTCTGTATTTAAAAAAAATCTATTTCCTCTTGCTCATTTGTTTTTTATATTAGGAAATAGTGAAAAGTAATTCCCTTAGTAACTTTTTTCATTCAGTCATGATTTTATCAAGTTCCATTGTGTCTCCTTACTGTGATAACTTTTTTATGCTAAGCAGTCTTACTGTATTTAATCATTCTTCAGAAGAAGTCCTTCCCTTATCTTTGATCATGCTGTTCGCTCTCCTTTATGCCTTTCTTAATTCCAGCCTTGAGGATGGAAACCAAAACTGTGTAGTTCTTCATGCTTTGGCATCTAACCTTTAGAAAAACATCACTGTGTTCATATAAATCAGTTTGGTTTTCTTCCTCAGTTGAATGTTTTTTTCTTTCTACTTTGGTTGTAACAACCTGTGTTTTTTTGTGAAGTGAAATGTAGCAATTGTCATAAGTGTTTTTTTGTAATGATTATTTTCCAATTAAGTAGATGTCTAGCATCTCCAGACAGAAAATTTTATCTTCATTCAGTTGTGTGCACCATTAAATATAGAAGGTAGAACTGAAGTCAGATCAGTGTTTATTTAGCTGCCATGAGAAGAGAAGGAAGATATTTATGGTGCCTCTGCTAAGCAGAGTTCTGGTGTCACGGGATCAGTGCATATGCAAAGGACTCCAAGTATCTTTTCTAAACCGACGTTGTATTTTGGCTGGACTACCATAGAAAACTTATGGAGAAGTTAATTTTTGGAGCTGTGCCAGCAAGACTTCTCCTTATATATAGGCCACTGAAGAGGTATATAGACCTTTGTGTTAAGACTTAGAAAGCTTCTTTGCATACAGTGACTGTAATTTCATTTTAGTGCCAGACTGTCAGAAATCAATAGTTCCATAATGACTGGAAAACTTCTCTCCTGTGAACATATTTCTGTCACCAAGCCAGCCTATTGTTAAGCTAGCAGCTATTATTAAGTATTAGCAACTGCAGATTGCCTTTCGGTACATTTCTTTGCTTTTCTGGGAGGATTAAATATTAAAAACGTTAATGATTTGTAAGGTATGGAGGTGTACTAATGCTCATAGGTGCTTTATTTGGCTAATTGCTTCTTGGCCTTTTGGCTAAGATCAAGTGTAGTATCAGTAATTAGCAGTTTCATATCTGATACGTCGTCAGTGAGAGGATTTCACATTAAATGGATTCTGTGGTTGCCTTATGTGGTCAGTTACTAAATTTTAAGTTAATCACTTCATGAAAATGATTATATGAAGACAAAATATTTTACATGGTCCTTAATGGCATGGTAAGGGTCAAATGTCTGCTGCATATAGAGACACTATTCAAAAGGAAAGTGACTGACAGACACTGTGTTGAATGATCCCATATCCCTGTGCGACCTGACAAAGAATGCATCACATCACACGTGCCAGCCCACACCTTCCTTGTGTAGATAAGGCAGAAAGAAGAAAACTGATGTAGTAAAATTACAGAGGAACTTGCTGCTAGGCAGCCTAACTCAAGCTGGATGTTGGACAGGACACAGGGTCTGTAAAAGAAAGTTCCATGGGATTTTTGAAGGCTTTTCGATATGGTGTGTTTGTTTGGTTTTTGTTAGGCCAAATCTTCAGTCATTTGGGGCACCATACATGAAGGCTAAGGCTCGCCTGGTATATGCCATTTAGTAGAAGTGACTTAACATGAGTGATTGCTATGACTTTAAGACCCAAATACTACTCCCAGCATGTTTTTATTTCAGAGTTGGTTGTTTGCATTATTCCTTCTCTAGGCTAAGGAGAGACAAAAGAACTACTTCGATTTCATTCATCCCAGTTAGGTGTTCTCAGTTACATGTGTGTGTGCCCTCTGGTGGTGCAGCAACGCTATAAATCCTGAGACAGTGCTGGCTCAGTGGTACACTGTCACTTTTTTCAGGTCATCTCAAAGTCTTGATGATACACTTGATGGAAATTATGATAGAAAAGGCAAGCATCTCCATGCTGAGTGATTTAGGGTTGTTTGTATATCCATCTTAACCACCTTTCTTTCAGTTCAGTAATGTCTACGGTAATGTTTAGAAGCCCTGCTAGACCCCAGGTTTGAGATTGATTTTGGATATTCTACAGTGGTTTTGCAGTTTACATGCTGGCTCCCAGGATGGAAAATCCATCAGTAACAGACTTGCATTACTCTTTGCTTGAATTTGCTTTCTTCTGTACCCATCTTCTTCCTCTACTGCTAAGGATGGGAGTCGAGGCTTGAAAAGGGATCTATTAATAAGTGCAATGATTCTCAGAGGTATCAGAATGAAGAGTACTTCAAGATCAAGTCTTAATTTTGTGTGGATTTACCTGGAACTAAAAATGTTGAGGTCACATCCCTCCTGAGGTATGAAAGTGTAGGAGGGAAATAAACCAATTGCACATGGAAAGTAAAAAGAGACCATACGTAACGTTTAAAAGCCACTGGGAAAAAAAAAAGTATGTAGAGTATGTACATGTGTCTGTATATATATATATATATAAACAGAAAAATATTATTCAATAGAAAGATGTCTGAAGATGTCTGTGTATTTTAGAAGATATTGCTAACAGTTGTATGAAAATATGAATTCAAATACAGGATACAACTACAGAATACAGTGTAACACACCTTATAATTGCTTTGGAGGTTCATTTTCAGATTACTGACTAGCAATTTTGGCTGTGGTGAGTTTGCCACTGACACGTGTACAAGAGGCATATATTAAGTAGTGATAAGTGGTTCTTTTCAAATATTATTCTTTAGCTTCTTAAGAGCTCCTTGGTCATCTGTTGATACCATGCTGTTAGTCTGTGTATGGTAATAATCCCTCATGATGAATGATCTTTCAGAGTGCATACAGAATTCGTAGTCCTCCTTCTTTAAATCATCCTTCGTGGACTTTCCTTTACACAAGATGCGTAACAGAAGGGGGAGTCATCTGTGATTATAGAAAACTTTATCAAAAACTCCTGTTCCCCAATAGCTAGTAATGCACTAGGCTTTGTTACCTGAACGTTTTCCATTCATTAATATTGATTACTGAAGAAGGTTTTATCCCTGTTAATAGGGGGCACGTTTTAAATTTTGGATCATTAATGTTTAACTAGATTTTAATTGTTAAATGTTACAAATTTATGCAGGTAAAGATTCAATTTCTTCAATTAATTTACATTTACATATTCAAAGATCTTTCACTAAGGCTATTCTCATAAAACTTTAAGGGTCCCAGAAGGATCTCTGGTTTTTTAATTCTTTCATTTTATCCCTGCTACTCTCTCCATATTATGTCTTTGAAATTGCTAGACTTTTTTCCACGTGGTACTTAATAACATTTCTTTTAGCCTTTTAGGCAGGGGTTTGTTTCAACAGATTTACGTAGAAAGTATAAAGTGAAATCTAAAAGTGTGTGAACGAGTTCTAAATTTGTTTTGCTGCAAAGCTGGGAATTGATAATCTTCTCCATTATGCACATGTGGGGAAAAAAAAGTAACTGCCTATTTGATGGAACAAGCAAGTCAAGCAAAGAAACAATTCCTGGGAACACTTTTCCATCTCCCCAGGTTCCAAAAGCCCAAATGAAAACAGGTAAAGTTAAGTTTGATATTTTTCGCATCCTCTAGAGGAAAATTCATAAAGATTGTGCTTTTATGTATTCCTTTATCTGAGTTGGGTATTTCTCTGGAAGTGTGTTATCTTGGGTGTAGCCATTTTATATAAATATAACATATAGATGTGTATGATAAGTTCCTAAAAGTTCAGTAGGAAGTTACTTAAACTAGTAACTTAATACTGACTTGTATGATGTTAAGGTAAAATACAATATGTGGCAAGGATGAGAGACAGAAGTGAGGAACATCACTGACTTATGAACAAGTGGAAGAATATGTCTTACAATATTACATTTCACAGAGAAAGGAGACAAATTTCTTAATTTTCTTGGAAACAATCTGATCAGCTCATAATTGCTTATGTTCACTCCCAAATAAATTGCTAAACAGTTTGTATGTTCCTGTATGTTCGTCATGTATTCTGAAGTAGTCTTCTGGAACTTAAGTCAGTAGTTTTAAACTGGCATTCAGTGGAAGTAGGAAAAATAAAAGTTGAAGTGGTGGTTGAAGAAGATCTAAAGTTCTTTATTTATTTATTTTGATAATAAACGTCAGTGTTTTGGGGGAGCTTTGCCAATAGAGAGTGAGAGGAAAGAGAAGAAAAAAAGGAAAAGAAAAGGTGTGAAGGACAAGGTTAGTAGTTAGCTGACACAAAGTATGATCAAAAGGACATGCTACTGGAATATATTGACCATTAAGGAACAAAAGTGTGTACGTTTCTTGGGGGTAAACTTGACTTGTGTTATGAAAAGCAGTTTTTGCCAGAAGACAGTGTTTTTCTTGGTAAAGATTCATCCTGTCAGATAGTATTGATTTTAATTGTGCACAAAGTATTACATAAAAAATGGCAGCTCCACTGTGATGCCACTTACCAGCTGGTGGTTAGCAGACTTTGGGCAGAACTCTTGGCTTCAGGGCTGGCAGCATTCAGAAATGTACTTAGTGGTTTGAGGGAGAGGCTCTCATCTGAAAATGTGATTACTTGATAATGGGGGAAGGGATAGGACTTCACTAGGTCAGTTTCTTGACTTTCTGTTAGTAGTTGTCTATACTTAAAAAAAAAAAAAAAAAGGAAAACAAAACTACAGAGTTTTGTTTTAATATACATAAAAAATCGAGTTACGCTGGAAAGTGATATAAATTATCTCAGAGTTTAAAAACTATAAGCATTCAAAACAAATTATATTTCCCCCATTAAAAAAAAAAAAAGTTCTTATTCAGCATCTCAGTGAAGCATTTGCATGTTTAAGATTTTGCGTCTGTCCATCACCAAATGCACACATGATTTTATGCCTTTGATTCTGAGCTTAAGACAGAAAACAATCTGATTTCCAAGAAGGAAGGTCTTTCATATTAGAGCATCATGTTAGTCCTGGCTTCTGCTAATGTGAAAATAAGAATATTTACTGCATAGGGACTGAGATCTACACATAAAATATCTATGAAGGAAATAAATATTTTAAAATGCAAGCACTAACATTATGTTGGCACATCAAAATAGGGTCAGAGGCTGGTTCTTCCTTTAGAAGTGTCAGCGTTCTAATGCATAGTACTGCATACACTGAACCTTTCATGAAAAAGTAGCTACTGTTGCTTTTTGTCTAATGGGGGGAGAAAAAAGTTGTTTTTTTTTATTTCAAAAGATCATAAGATTTCTATAAATAGTAATATATAAGGCTTTCGGTCTTAAGAGAAAATGGAAATTTTTAGAGAGATGATTTATTCCATCCGGACCTCACAGAAGAGACACCAGAATAACATCTGCCTGGCAAGTTAATTCATGTTTCTTTTAATGACGATAATTTCTTTAAAATGAGCAACAAAATAGTAATGCTTCAGCAAGATAAATGTATCTTTTTTTCTAGTTGATCCATGTCTAATACCAAAATGTTGAAGAGTATACTTCAATCTTTATGTATTTAGCCTAAGTGCACAAAAGAAAGAGGTGTGCAACGTGATGTATTGGAAGCCAGGAATTTCTGCAATCTCAGAAGCCTGCTATCATCAGCTCAGATCCCTGCTTGTTCTAGGTAGCATAAAGGATGCCAGAGGATAGCAAACCCTTGTTTCAAAACCTTCATGCACCTAATGTTGGTGATCGTATGTGTAGGGCCTTTTTAAGATAGACTAATGAGAACGATAGCACTTGCAGGTAATCCTATTCCCTTCTTGTTTATAATGGCAACAAAGAGAACTTGGATCTACTTCCTGACTTTGCATATTCCCCCATATTGGTTTGTGCTTTAAGAGCAGAATATGTTCTGTTTTCAGCTTTTGTTTAGAAGACCATTGATTTTTATACAGAATTAAAGTGTATACTATGCGTTAATTTTCTGTACATAGTTATTTCCTGGTAGTGATGTCTAGATGCAAAGAAGCAAGAGGAATGCAGATCATTAATGAGACACAGAAGAAGGTATACAGATTTTGGAGGACCCTAAATGAGAATTTCACCTGTGTCCAGTACTCAGGCTTGATGTATACTGAGTACCTGTAGCTAAATGTTGAGTAATCTCAATTTCTGGTGACCTGGTTGGGAGCTGGACTTGTTTCAGATCTGTCTCCGATCACTTTACCAATTTCCAGGTTTCTGCTGTAAATGACACATGGATTTGTATAAATGGGAAGGTTAAATAAATAGCTTGTACTCTTCACTCAACTTGTTCTCCTGCCTTCAGAACTGCTGATAGATTAAACATGCTTTGAGCTGTGCTATTCCTTAGAATTTGCTCTAATCCAGGATTTAAATTCTAAGACGCACAATGAGAAGATGAGAAACAGTTTATCATGGAGTAGCCTCCTTGCAAATAATAACTTTATAGATGTTATATATATATATATATATATATATATATATACACACACACACACACAAAGCAAACTGTAAAATGCAAAAAAAACCCTGGTGGGTGAATTTCCCTCTTAAACTTTGTAAAGGGGACTTGTTAGTTTCAGCCAGATTAGGGGAAAGCAGAATAATAAATTTGTATGTTTTATAAGTAATTATCTAAAAGACTAATAAAGAAAATTAAGACCTCAGACGATGTGAAAGTGATTCACATTTCAATTGTTTTCTTGGTTCCAAAAAGCTGCTACCTCGGTCCTGTTTGGGTTCACTTCATAGTGAGTGCAATGTGTAAATATCATTGGCTTTTCATTTTTTAGCAAAGCAACAAGTGCACACCATTCCTTCCTCAGTGCATTTCTAAAGAGGACAATATTTAATTCAAGTCAAATGGTAATTAGCAGCCTACAGGTACTGAAGGCAGCAGTCTATACAATGTTTATATCGGCATTATTCTTAAAAAAAATATTCAATAATATCCTCAACTGTTTATTTGATATAAAATATCGACATGCTTTTGCATTCTTGTACAAACTTCTGCTCATCAGCTTGTTGAACCTTCATCAGTCACATGCAACCTAACAAGTGAATAGAAATGTAATTGGATACAAAGAATAGTCTAGCAAAGTGTAAATGTACATGCAAAACCTAATATATTAGCTGCTTCATGGCAGTAAAGATAAATTTCAGTGCCTTCTGCCCACCTATAAAAGCCTGCACAAATGGCTTGGAAAGACAAGTATGCAGAAGGTGAGCTCTATCAAGTACCGAGTGAACAGATAAGGTAATTAAAAGCTAGGATTCTTGGCAGATAAAAATGTACGATTGCTTCCTTAAAGTTGTAATAGAGGTTCTGTGCATACTATTTGCATGTAATGGAAATAAATTCATACATTGTAACCGGTGTCTTAATCACAGAATCACAGAATCACAGAATTTTCTAGGTTGGAAGAGACCTCAAGATCATCGAGTCCAACCTCAAAGTTGGAGGTTACTCCTTAAGTTACTGAGGGTGATACTGGGAATACAGAATCCTGCATTTGTACGTCTTGTTCCTGACTATCTGCATACACTTAAATATGCTTTATCAATGCAATTAATAGTTTTGTGTTTGTGTTCAGGCTTTGATATTTTAGCCCTTTCTGTTAAAAACATTTGAATGAAAATTAAATATATTTTAAGTTCTTGAAGACCCAAGAGAGCTGATTTCTAGTCTTTCCACTGTACTCACTATATTTTGATTAGTCCCCCAAACTTAGCTGTAGTGAACATGTTTGCATAGGGAGAGATAGAAATAATACAGTATCTCTTTTTAAGACTGCAGTCTCTACTAAAAATAAAAAGGCAGACTCTGATTGCACTGTTATGACATGAGTTCTGAGTCCAGCCAGTTCAGACAGGTCTGCCTAAAACTATAATCAAGTTGATTGTATTGCATGGGTATTCTAATTTCCAATTTGGGATTTGGCTACATAATCTCCAGTAGGGTATGTCTAATCTTGAGACCCAAAGTCTTTGTATAAACTCTGGGTTTTCCCCCATATGTCTCTGCTAAACTGAGAAGTGTCTTCTGGCTGAGTTTGCAGAGACATTACATTACAGAGTAAATCAATACAGCGCTGTTATGTCACTGTATCTTTTTCAAAGACCAGCTCAAATTTTGTATGCTGTAGCTTTGATCCCTTTCATTTAATTCTAAGTACACTTGTTATTATAGTAACTGTTGTTTGTATGTTATTTTAGCTTTTTACTTAAGTAGCTATTTAGCAATTTAAATGAAAATGTAATTAGGTTACATCTGTTTTACATGCATGTAATACCACGCAGATGTAAACTTATATTAAAGCCATATTTTCTTTTTGGCAAAAAGACATAAGAATAAAATTGTAGCAATCATGCAATACATCTTTTTATTTAATAGTGTACACAAGATGTATTCCAGTGTTTATGTTGTGATGGTAACAGCCCTTTCTATTTTTACGGGAGACAGCATGGGAAGCTAACTGATACAGCCCTTTATTTTAGTCGTACAAGGACACGTACAGTGTTACACTGGTGTAAATCCAACGGCACTCTGTTGAAGTTAGTTAAAATTCTTTACCAAACTCATCCATTTATGTAACTCAGTCTTCTTGGAGCCAAATCCCACTCTAAAGGTCTCCACAGAAATAAAGCATCTTTGTGGGTTCACACTGTTACGAATGAAAGTGATATTTGGCTTTCAATAGCTTTATTATGAAGATGAACTTCCTGCTGGACTGATCTTACAAGGTGCTGAGTGCCCTCAGCTATCACTGAGCTTGGTAGGTTTTTATGCTCTGGAAAGAGAGATAAAAGACATGGATTCAATTCCAGCTCCCTGCGTCTTCGTATAGGTGCTTGATGTCTGTGTACCACTGTAATTGTAAGAGAATTTCTCGTGCCTTATTTGTTCTTTCCTTCTCTGACTGTAGGCTCTTCACGGCTGATTCCTGCTCGTTGCTTATATGGTGCCTAGCACAATATCAGGGTTGCGAGCAGTGCCTGTTGATACTGGTCATACTTGTTGAGATGAGTCATAAGGGAAATATATAAAGAAGCTAGGGTACCTGGCAACTCCCTAAAGATGACTAGTGTCTTAAGACTTCAGTTTTTTTTGTAACAGCCAATTTGTTGATCAGTAAACTAAAAATACTGAGCATGAATATGTTTATTCTGCAGCACAACACACATTTTTGATGGAAAGTAATGCCTTGAAACCTGTGTCAATGAGATTGTTCCAATACATATTTTAGTTCCATTTACTTTTTTAGAAAGTAATTGTGAAGGAATTTACACGTTTTTTCTTGTTTCTTTCCTGTGGATGTTGACGGGCCTGATTCTACAGGCAGGTGGGACTATACAGAGACATTGTACAGCTCCAGAGTCAGAGGATAAATTTAAATCTATTCCAGTTCCTCATTATTAGATACTTTAGGGCTAAATCTTGCTGCTTTGAAGGGTGAATTAGGTACAAATAAGGACTTCGAGATTGTCTCAGAGTAATATTCAAGCCAGTCATTTTTAATGTAAAGATGATGGAAGCCACAGAGGATCAGTATTGCAGTATTGCTTCTCAGCCACACCTGTTAGCTCTGATACAGGTTACATTTGTTATAAAGCTTGTAGTTTAGCACTGTGTAACTTCGTTGTTCTGAGGGAGCCTTAATGATCCCCTCAAAACAATTTGGTCAAAATCCATAATTCTTTTTGTTGTCTTACATTTGTTTAAATTAACTAAGACTGGGACATAATCATTAAAATCCATAATCCCAGTCTTGAACTTTAAAAAAATATATTAAATATGTTTGCAAATATTGACAAATTACTAATATTTATGTAAGCATACGATTTTAAACATCTTAAAGTCTTTTTTCACAAGTACTGTGCTTTTATTCCAGGGTTGTCATTTCACAGAATTTATCTTTTGCTTTTGTCTTAAATGAGCTGGTCCTGATAACTTTGCTGCATAATGTACTTTCAATTTTCTTCATTACTTTGCCAAAGAAACTGATGGGTGCAGATCTATTTATTTTCCCACCGCCACTTCCCCAGAATTAATGAAGAGATTGGTTGATGGTTATGTGTGTGATATGTATATAGGATGATAATATTAACAACGGGGAAAGAAGAAACACAATTTTTTCTCTAAGTATTATTCAGCAAAGGTTGAAAGCTGAGGCTTGGAACATTTGTATTTTTCCTCTCCTTTCTCTGTTGAAATATATTTTTTTTCCTCCTTTTGGGAGATAAGTGCCATTCTCTTTTGCTGTGGACTGGGCTGTGGAGTACTTGCCCTTGAGCTAATATGATATATAGAGACATGTATGGACGTATAAGTACAGAGACAGATGTATAAATACATATTTAAACTCCTGAGCATATATATGTATATATATGTGTGTATATGTGTATACACGCACACATATTTAACTCTATAGTTTTAGCTGTGTGGCCCAAAGCCGTGTGCTCTGTACTCGAAGTGTCTCAGTTTCTAGGAGCTGGTGCCAAGGACACCTCCCCACCTTTCTGCACCTCGTGTGCTGCTCCCAGGCCGTGAGGGTAGGCTTTGCAGAGTGATTCAGTGTTCCCTTCCGTGGCAACTGGCTGCATGATTTATGGTGACTTTAGGTAGGAACATACTATGTACAGTCGATTCTTTCTGTTGTCTCCTTCTAGACAGCCTTATCTGCATTCATTGCATGCAAAATATAATGGGTTGGCAAAGAAAGCCAGCTCAGAGATGTATTGGTGAGGCTTGTAGTGCTTAAGGACTTTGTCTTGGATCCACAGCTGGTCCAGCCCTGCTCCTCAAGTGTCCCTTCCTCTCCAGGCAAGGCAATGGCACGTGCTGTTCCTTGTCCCTTACCTGCCCTTACATGGCAGGCTGATGGAAGGCTTGTGGTAAGTTAACTCTTTGTAGCTGAATTCACCATTAACTTTGATTATTGACGCCTCTCAACGGCTAGGACAGATCTCAGTTTATTACTGGTTTTAATACTGCAAAAATTCTGGTACAAGCTAAAGCTGCTGAATATATTTTAAATTCAAAATCCAGTGCGTGTGGAGGGGGAGAAAGTGCCTGCCTTGATTAATAATTACTAAAGCATTTGAGGTAGCATGTAACATCTTTCCGTTTGTGTTATGGCAGCTCTCTTTGCTGAAGAGTGTCTGTTATGACTGCCGGAGTGCGGAAAGCACAGTGAAACCTGGACTCAGTATCAGATCATGTTTCACTAACAGAACAAGATTGATTTATTGTGTTACATCAGGGTTAGATGGACCTAGTACTGCTTCACCACATGCTATTTCATTCCCTTGTCTACTAAGTATGCAAGTACAAACAGCTTTAACACAATTCTTTACCTAGAAACAAGCCTGAGGCTTCATCCAAATACTTTTAACATATGAAAATTGAGCTGCTTTGAACTTGTATGTTTTTGATAACTGCTTGGTATGCTTCCTGGAGGATCACCTGTAGGCTTTTCTTTCCAAATCCTAATCCCTTTGATTAAGTGCCAGGACAGATAGCTCTCATTGAATAACTCCAGTCTCATAATTCTTCCTTCATTCAGAGTTGAAAGGGAGCAGCTCAAGCTTCAATAGGTAAATCCTCAGATTTAGTTAAAGTAATTCAGACACTTAGAAACTGAAGTTGTTTTGTTCTGAAACAGGGTTCAGATGGGCTACTGAGCATTTACATACCACTTGCTGCCAGAAGCTGCAGGATGAGAAAACAAAACAAATTTTTTAGCAAGAAGGATTAAGAGTAGGAAAACTTTGAGAACCAGACATTAAAAGACAACCTGGCATGGAAATTTAGGCCCAGAAATAGGAACATAGTTACTTTGCTTGACTGCTCTTATTTTCTTTTTCCGCGAGATCAGACGGTGGTGCCGGGCTAAGCATTCCATTCCTTCCTTAGCCCTCTCGTTAATAACACCAAAACAGTGAGCACGCAGGGGGAAAAAATCTTATTCTTTTTATCTTTACAAGTATGCCTGCTGGGAACAAACCTGAGCCAGTTCAAGATTCTTCTGTTTAAGTGTTTGTGGCAGGAGAGTATGATGGAGAAACAGAAACAACCCTGTTAGCTGCTGATACCTTGCAGTAGTAGATAGCTGTTGCATTTATCTCTCTGTACACGTCACTTTGCGTAAGTGCATAGTGAAGCCATATTGTCTGTGTAGGAGTCATCCTTCACCTAAGAAGGAAGAATACTTCCACGTGAATAATTTGCTATTGTTAATCCTGCTACAGCCAGCAATGGACCAGAACAGGTGAGAGAAACTACAGGCAGTTCACGTGACACAGCTCGGCATAGCGCCTTTAGCCTGGCAAAATGTCATCGTTAGCAGAATGCAACCTGCCGAAATAGTACATAAATGGGGTAGTCTGGAACTAGACCACTCTGTGAAAAAGCGATTGTGCTTCCACTGGCTACATCCACACTTTGTTAGATTTCAGCAAAAACAAGTGGGTGACCGTGCGCCTTGGCAGCAGGACACTTTCAGTGGAGTCCCTGTGCCTCTACAACCAGGTGGATCCAAAAATTCAAGTAGAGCTGATCTTGTAGGGAAGCTTCCTCTGGTGACTCTTCCTTTGTCCCTTATTTGTTGCTGCCATGGTAGGAGGTGGTGTTATTTCTGCAGCTCTTTGGCATGCAAACCATGCTAGCTATTTGAATAGATGGCTTTACCACTAAACCAAACCACCTTTGGAATGAATTACGGACCTCAGAAACTGCAAGAGTAGATTAAAAAATATGAAATACAAAGAAAGACAGCCCCCACAAGCCCAGGGTTGTTCTTACTGTTCAAAGGATAAGGCTTTTTCAGTCTTTTCTTTCTCAAAGGTCTTGCTGCAAACAGCCTAGCAATGCCTCTTGTCTTCAATCAGCACTAACTTAGCATTTGGTAGACCTGTGGAGGAGGTCATCTGTCTGATATGGAGAGGTTTTATAAGTTCTTAGCTCTCACTTATTATTTGATGCTTTAACTAATTTGATAAATGAATCTAGTAGGTCTTAGAGTTATTATTAGGACAGTGACAACCTGAGGGTTCTGGTTAGTAAGATAATAACAAAAGTAGTTTATTTAACCAAACTTTGAAGCAGAAAGCCCGAAGGCCTCTTGTTATTACCTCATTAACTGGAAATGCCATTAACTTATTATTATTATCCTGTAATGGTTCTGTCTTATCACTTTTGCTTTCTGATCAGCAAGGGTATTCAATGAAATAGCAATAAATTTTAAGAAATTACATGTACCGAAGCAAGACTATAAACTAAAAATGAAAACAGAGGGAAATTGAACATTCGAGCATACGCTTTCCAAAAGGAGAAAGATTCTGCATGTTCTTACGACAAAGCTTTGGAATGAAAGCAAAAGTTTATGACACATTTTATTACACCTGTAAATCTGAAAGCTTAGCTATAGTTTTTAATTTTTATTTTGCCTCTATAACTATTTTTATACCCTTTTTATAGTTGACTGGTCCAAGGTTTAAAATAAGTTCTACTGGGAGTCTATGCCCCATTAGTCTTCTATAATAAAATGTGAACCTGGCTAAAATAAAACATGATGCCTTAAGAGCAATTAAGAATGGTCTTTTGTAGATAACTGTAACATGAAATACAATCACTGTTTTTATTAATGGATTTGGGAAAAGGAGTTCAATGATTTATAGCAGAAGAGTGGGTTATTTTACATTTTTATTTCTTTTATTTTATGTCTCACTTTTCAGAAAACCTTTTAAGACACCCTGAAATAATCAAATTCTGTGTTTCAAATGTTTATCATGTTAACATGAGCCTTGGTATCTGTTTTATTTAGGTAGTGCTATGATGTCAGCTAAGGTGTCCTTTTTTTTTTTTTTTTTTTACTCCAATACCCCAAAAGTGTTATTTTTGAAAGAAAATCTTGTTGAATGTTTTATAAGAGTGATAAAATGTAAATGCTGTGCTTTGTACTTTATAATGGCAGGATTTGTAGGACACAAACATAATCTACTGGGCATTGTCTGAACACAAAGCATAGCATCTCGTTCACTCTTAGGTTTTTTAAAAACTCTAAATACAGTTGACAGATGTTTCTCTAATAGTAGAATAATAGTTTCATTGCAATTATTAGATTAAGCTTCTAACAATTTGAAGTCTTGAAGATATGTGTTTAATATGTCTGGGAACGGAATCTGCACTGTTAGACTTGGAGAGGTTATAGTTTGTTCTTATTGTTGAAACACTTCAGGGAAAAGACTTCAGGGAAAGCTCTCCTATTTGGATCTTAATAGTATTTAATATTCTGGCTGCAAACACAAAGTGTAAATGTGGCCTCAGTACAAATGAGAAGAGAAGGACCACAGAGTGAAAGGAAAGGCTGAAATGGCTGGGATCTTTTCTCATCTCCCTGAGGCTGTAAGCACTGTCAGCAATGTCCCGGAGCCTCCAAGGCTCTGGATTTCCAACAGCGCTGAAACCACCTTTTGGTTTTCTGCTGACACGCCAGTCAGCTGAGAGGTGTTACACACGTGCCATTTACAGCTCAATGCACGGCTGCCTGGGACTTGAAAGTCTGGAGGCACCGCAATCTGGGCTTGGCACATTTAGAAGCACGTTTTCGCAACTTTGTACTAGTATACTTATATCTCAAATAAGAAATCGATTAGTATGGGCTAATAAGTGTGAGAAAAAGCTTGAATAAAGGCCATTGATTGTAGTTTTCAAAAATGTTCTCCCCAGCAGAGAAATGTGTAGCTTGGGCCATAACAATACTGCATGCAAGGTGACTGCTGGCATTTAGCATACGCAGGATCAAGGCAGACAGAATACGTGCCTGGAAACTGGCAGAGCTTACAGTCCTCCAGGCGAGGCAAGTTAGAAAGCTTAAATCCTGACTGATAAAACTGAGCTAAAATTCATGTCCAATGTCAGCGTTTGGAAAAGCAATCAAATTCCCGTTAGCTGAGCTTGTCTGAAACTATATATAGTTATATAGTTTGTCTGAGACTATATATGTAAACTATATAGATACATATATAATTATATACAGTATATGTACATATTCATAAAATATTATAGACATTTACTGCATTTGTATATATTTGCTGAGGGGATAGCGTGGAAGAGGCTCTTGGCTTCAGAAGAGCAGTATGAGTATTGTCACTGGCCTCACCTTGCTTTTTGTTTTAGCTGCCACCAAAAAGAGCAAGTTTCAAATGAAATTTCTTCTACAGGAAATACTGCTTCCACTGGGATGGCGATTGAAGTATAAAATAGAAATCAGTGGGTAATGTTTCTGCGCTTACAGTCAAGTGTGGTTGTAAATGAAAGCATTTATTTGATCTGCGTGCACGTCGTTTGCAAATGCCGTTTTGCCAGCCATTCTGTTTGCACCACGGGTTTTGTGGTAGCGATGAATTTGGGGGTTAAACCTTCTGGCCCAAAACCAAGGGGTGGTCTTAAACGTTTCTGAAGGCTTGGCCCTAAGTATCATTTGGTAGTGACAAATCGTAGCTGATGGCCTGTGTGCTAGTAATACCCTCCCTGTGCTGTAACCAGATCCTCCCCTGGCCAGGGCAGCGCCCTATTTTTGGAATACCCTCTTGGTACAGCGCCAGCAGGGCGCGTCCCCTTGAGTTCCACCTGCATCTCCAGCCGTCCCCAGGACTCCATGCTGGGGGCTGGCTGCCCAGGCCCCTGAGGGAGATGAAATCCTGGTCAGTCTTCAAGATCAGGTCTGAAATAGCTCCTAATAGAAACTTGTGTCGTTCTGTGGGTGTAAGAATTCAGCCTTTGTTTCAAACCAGAAGCATGACAGGGTCTGTCCTTCAGGATATGTCTTGTGGATTATCCAGTGATTCGGAGCCTGGAGAAGAGGCAGCTAGGACGTGGGTTTCCTTAGCTTAGCCTACTTCCAAAAGGTAATGAAGTTAAAGACAAAATCAAAAGTTTTGAAGGTGTGTGTAGGAATCTAGTGCACAGATGCTCTTTGCAAATGATAGGATTTGTGCTTTGAACTTACCCAGTACAGCTTGAACTGCACCATGGAAAAGCTGAGGGGGCTGAAAGGTAAATAGCCTGAGGAAAAAAAACTTTGTGAAAGAGCCAGCAATCCACCTGTGCAAATGCTCATACCCCAAATCCACCTCTGGAAGGCAAATGAAAAGCAGAATGACTGAATGGTGTCCTGCAAACTTCCAGAAATACTGTTTTCTCTGGAATTCTGTAGGAAAGAACAAGGATTGTCGAATGGTGCTGCACAGTGTTGGGTGGCTGAAGGCGATGTAAGCTCCCTCAGTTCTGTCTCTAGCAAATGTAAATAAAATGACATTAATCTAGATGATATACACAGAACAATCACTACCAAAATAATAAAATTAAATATATATATTTTTTAAATACTCATTTTGGCATCATTCTACAGGAGAGCGCATTTACTATGTTATTGGTTTGTGGACATTGTGTGTTATTTTTACCATCTCTACATGGCTCTGAAACTAATCATTGAAGTGAGTGATAATTGCCATTTTGCTATGGCAATTTATCTTGTATTAACAATATTTTGTCTGCTTTTACTGCTAGTATCCACATGGCCCATTTCCAAGGGTTTGTTCATTGTTTATGCTGTGAAAGTGTACTTTAATGTGATGTTCCTGTTACTGACACTGTCAACAGGGTTTGGAGATCTGCATGTTAATTTAATTATCACTTTTTTCACGTTAAGCAATTAAAAGCAGCTTGCAGAACAAGTCAAACTGTTAACTCTGTTCATACAGGCTAAAAAACATTCTCAGAAACAAATAGTTCATATTTTAGAGAAAGGAGTGGCTGTGGTTGAAGGCAGCGTATGATTACTGGTCATCACAGAAAAGCTTTTCTGTTTTTTTCCTCCTTACTAATACAGTAATTGAATAGTTTTCATAAATGCAATAATTGGCCCTTTTTAGCTTTTAGAATTTTAAACACTTCAGACTTCAAAGACAGCATGCAGTGGAAATACTGTGGGTTATATTAAACAAAATGCATGCTTTGGGTTCTTATTAGTAGCATTGACTTGAGAGTGAATAGCACCAAGGTTTAAGATGCACAAACCCATTCACTTGAGACTTTGTGTTCTCTACTTCCCCCTGTAGTTTCTTCACTCTCCCCAGCTGCTCCTCAGCCTTTTATCTTCAAGACAGGGAATATGAGTCAGACTGTAGCACTGTATTTTGGTCTTCACTGGAGCTTCCCATTTTTATTCATATTTTGCATTATTTAAGTTTCCTAATATGAAGAAATGCAGGGCCACATTGATGTCTGTGAGAACTTTGCTATTAACTTCAGCAGACCCAGGAATTCATCCAGGGAACTTCAAAGAGATTTTGCTTGTTTCAGATGCAGAGCTACAAATAGTGACTGGGACCATAGAGAGCATATGTATCACATTGCAGAGGAAGTGATCTAATAATCATATGGAAAATTAGACACAGATTAACTATGTAGAAATAGAGAATGGTACAGCTCTGGTTTAGAACTGGAATTATTCCCCCCCCCCCCTTTTTTTTTAATGAAACAAAATAAAGTGGAGGATCATAGGAAGGAATAATGTTACTGTTTGGAATCAATAACTGTATTTGTATACTCACTGGTTTTAGTTATTATACTTGCAGTTGTGTTATTGCAAGATATTAGGAGGCATCTCTGTACTGAATAGACTTTTTTATATTCCTTCTAAACAGAGAATAAGTAAACAAAGCTTAGTCTGATTTTGATTTATAGAGCTCACCATTAAAACTCATCACTCATGCACAGTAACACATGCCTTCAGCTTCCTACATACAATATTTGTTCAATTAACACTCACTGTGCTAATTTGCACATCTGCATCAGCTTTCCCTTCACCCAGCTGTAATGCAACTCTTAACTCTGTACAACTGCTGCCTGTGGTGGGATGCATCCTGTTTTAAACATCTGCAAGTATAGAGTATTTGGGGTAAAGCTTTGTTAAAGTGGTTCATAAGTGACCTGTACTTTCAGCTGAAAATATGTTTTCCTATCCACTTGTTGTTGAATATAAGTAGCATAGAAATAATTTGAAATCAGCTTCTTTCAAGTGCTTTTATTCTCTATTAAGAAATCCTTTTGCTTCCTCATTCCTAGAAGTCACTTTGGTGCCTGGTGTTTTGGATTTGCCTCTGTATGTGACATCCAGGTTGGTGCTCGTTGTCCTGAGACACCTAATGTAGTCAATGTCTCACTCTTAAATACCATAAGTGATACGAAATATGCACGAAGGCTTCCATGGAGAAATACATCTGTAAAAATTAGTTCACAGTTTGGGGACAAAGCAAATCACAGCGGTCACAGAGATCGCATGTACGGACATTTGGGCTTTCTGTAATTTTTAATCACTTCCTTTTTAATTTAGTTTAGGTTATGGACTAGTTGTTTGATGTATTGAAGGCTGAGTTTTCCTGTGTTTCGTACTTTGATTTGGGAGCTCTGGCTGAAATGTTGTAGTCCTTTCAGGAATTCCCTCAGTAAGGCTAGATGAGTCTCTGCATGAAATGTGAGAAAGCATTAGTTGGCTTGGACAGATGGGAGAACAGAAGTCTCCAGCCTTCATGTGTAAAGTATCTTCAAAATTACATTTATTCATAAACTAAATGATACGTTTGCACTACACTAGCATATTATGTTTAGAGATGCTGGGAACAACAATTATCAATAGTTTTTTTTTTTAGTGAAGTACATTAGTGCTTCAGGGCTGGGTTAAGGTGTTGTGTTATGAATCTCCTTTCTGCAGAAGACGTTCAACTGCTGTGTGTGCTCTGTATAGGGACAAACGTCAGGTCATCTTTCAGTAGAACTAAATGGTTGCTTTGCTAAAGCAGATAACGTTGTGATGGTGTTTCAGTGCTCATTTCCTCCTGTAAATTATAAAATAAATGAAAACATTTCAAAGGCATTAACTGTGTACTCTAGAGGTGTATTTACTCTGCCTAGCTTAATCCTCATATTACCCTTGCAAGTCCATAAGACTGTTTTGTGTGTCATCTGTAGAGCATGAGGAGAAAAGGTACCAGGTTAGGACAGAGGAGGGCCAGAAAGAGCATTTCAGTTCTGCAATAAATGGAAATGCTTATTGTCCTTTTTGTCAAAAACACAAACCCAACTGCTATTTGTATTTTAGAATATATTAATGGTCTAGCACATGTAGAACTGCTGTTTTCAGAGTTTTTCTGCACAGGGATTAATTTAATCTTGTGGTTTTGTTGGATACTTTGCCTGCACTGGTTTTGAAAACTGTCTTTTGTGAGAAGAAAGTATAGTTGCTTCAAGTCAAGTATTTTGATTTTCTATCAGAGGAATGGGTTGAAAGATGACAAGTTCCTACTGATTATGTGCAAGCTTTATCACTCAGCTGTTACCATCTGAACTCTTTCATAAGTGGTTGTATCACAGGGGACTTTCTCTACATCGCTACGCTTTCCTGGTGTGCTCCCATCGCCTGCAAGTCAGTCGTTGTCAGCTACCGTTAAAACAGAGCAAGTCCCTGTGTTAGGTCATGTAGTAGGGAGACATCTCTTCCAAATCAAACTTTTTCTAGGCATCTGCTTTTTATCAGAAAGATTTCTAAGCTGCTAACACTCACAGTTGCCATGAACAGAGAAAGTCATCTGACTGGAGTGTTAAGTAATGTGTAAAACCCAGCTGCGTATGGGTTTTATAGGCTTAATGACTTCTTGTATCCATGCTGCACCTCCATGGCTATGAGGAAGGAGGTATTTTGTTGCTGTGCTTGGGCTCATGTTTGTATAATTACTGCAGATGCTTTGAAGAAGTAGAGTTTGCTTCTGATCTTCCCTGAAATTCTGAAGTTAAGGAGACATCTTTGCCTCAGCCAGAAAATTCACTGTGAGGTCTACCTGCTGGAAGTGCTGAGCAGCACAGTCACTGTTCTGAGTCCCAAACCAGAGGAGGCTACAAGAAATTGTAGTTTTGCCTGTTTTCCTCAGACTCGGTGGAAAAGCTGTTAGAAGAGAATTTGTGTGGTGAAATCAAGGTTCATGTTGTAAGAAATCTAAAAGCAAGTTTAAATAGGAAGTTAGAGTCGGAGTCAGTGGTAACATACAGGCTTTTTGAAATACAAGAAAGCCATTTGAAGTAAACCAGTAACCAAGCAGCACACTTGTTTACAGCTGAAGTTTTAAAGAAAGGCAAGTGACTGAAAGAGTTAAACACCTGGAGCGAGTCTGCTAAACTGCTAAGCTGGCTTTTGGCAGCAGTAGCAGCATGCAGAGTTTTTCTCCATTACGGTTCAGTTCAATGACTAATTCATTCAAAGCTGAGAAACCAATTGAGGGTTGAAAATACAGGAAAGCTTATTTTCCTCTTCTAACCTTTAAATAAATTGATATAGAAGAGGACTTGAGCTACAGGTTTTACAAAATTGCTGGACATGAAAAAATATATATCTGTTTCTGATATTTCCAATGCACTTTATTTTTAAATTAAAAGCCAGCTATTAAAAAAATTACTATCTTGTGTATTTTCAGTTCTTCTCTAAATGTAGACATAAATCACGCTTGTCTTTTTTAATAAATACTTAAATGATTGTTAATTGATTACAAAGTACTAAAGTGTAGTAATTGCCCAAATAAATTAGTAGAGTTGCATAAGGTATGTGTGTGCATGTATATATGTGTGTCATTCTTCTAGTTATCGTAATGAGTTGTAATTCAACTTTTAAAAATAGTTACTAGTCAAGTACAAAACAAGTTGTAATTCATGCATTTCAGCTTTTTACAAAGGGTCCCTTCCTTCGATGCTTCCTCTTGTGTTTACTTAGGTGATGTTCCTCTGAGCTAAAATCGGCCTGCTGGAACAAAATGCAAGGTTCACATGTCAGATCTTGGGCATTTACAGATAGCAGTAACTGACCAAGAAAAGTATCTCAGGTTTGCCTGTATGAAAATAAATACTTCTTTACAAAGGCTAGAGGTCATTTATGTTTTGACAAATGATATTCTTTAACCAGGTCTTTTGTATTTTTCCTATGCTTGTAAAAGAAAGTTTAGACAAGGAAGAAGTCCTATGTATATTCTCTAAATAAACATAACGTAAGCCCACTTCCCAATTTGTTGAATACTATTTGGAAGCTTGGGATAGAGGTTTAGATAAATAGACTGGCAGAGAATTGAATTACAGGAAATTCTCCATTTGAAGTTTTAATTTTAGTTTTTCCTCACCTCTTGATTCTGAAAGGGAGACATGAGTTAGAATATTTTTAATCCATTATATATTGTTGGCCATGCTTTTATAGTTACCTAAACAGTCTTAAAGCAGTGCTCGCAAGAATAGATGAAATAGTGGTTGAATATTATTTAAGAGGGTCTTTTTTTGTAGAGAATTGCAATTTTAGATAAGTAATTTTCTTTCCTAGTTAAAGCTCTATTTCATCCTTCTGTAATTTCAAGTTTGATATCCTTCTCCTTCTCAATTCAAGAGATTTTGCATATGAAAATACCTTGTCAAATCTTAGCGGAACCCTTCATCAGTCTTCTTAAAACCTAAGTTAGAATTCTGTTTCTAAGATAAACAGATTTGGATCAGAAAGATTTTCAACTAGCTAGTATTCATTTTGGCTGAGAGTTGAAGCAATGTCTTTAATCATATTTTTGTTGATTATTTATTAGTTTCTGTGGGAAATCAAAGGATGGACAACTTAAAATATGTCTTCCATAAAATACATCATGAATCAGAAGCTGTAGCAGAGAATTTCTAGGAAGTGTCTTTCATGTACCACTATGAACAGATTGAGGGATAAAATATACATCTCCAGTGTGTGTATAACATCCAAATGAAGGTTGACCCAAAAATGGAAAACTTCACTATCTGGCTGGAGTAGCATTTGTGTTGTTTTCCTGGAGTAAGAAATCTGCTGTGAAGAGAGCAGAGTATTTCTGTTCTGCTCCATGACATCTGAAGGAAGGTGGTTAGAACTAATCCAGAACATAAAATGAAAGCAGCTCAAGCCAGGAGCTTGAATAAAAGGGCATGGTAAGATGGTGGCTACCTTAGGAAACGTTGCAAATACATGCTTCCGTTATTGGCAGGTATTTATATGGGGTAACAATGAAATCTCTTAACATCCTAATATGGCTATGGAACTTTTAGCAATCGCTGTGTATGTGATATATGCTTCTTGTGCATCGGAACTGTGATAACCAAGGAGTAGTATTAGTACTGTCACCGAGCGGGAGAAAACTGCCTTGTTGTAGGAAGGTAATACATTCTAGGCATCTTGCTGCAGAAATCAGCAGCAGAAAAACATTAATCATTTGAAAATATAAGTGATAATTTAAAGCTGCTTCTGGAGTCTGAATCTCCTGGTGGATAAATGCCATTATAAGACTTCGACAACTATAGGAACCTGCATTGCAGTCAGGAAGCACTGTAACCCAGGAGAACCATTGTTATCCATGTTATAAATAAGAGGCATTTAGCTGGTTCCTAGCAAGCAGGTCATGCTTCAGAGTGAGCTTTTCTAGGTTCTTCAGCTTGCAGGGTGTTTCCATCTGCTTCTCCCTTGGTCCTTGTGCACAGGTTTCCCACTTCTCTAGGAGCAGCATCTCTGTCAGCAGAGATGTAATTTTTACTACAATAATTTGTGGTTAGAACTAAGCAGACAGAATGTCCATCATCAAATGCTATGGCAAGGTGCTGCTGGCTGCCTAGGGAAGGGTGAAAACACCAAGAAAATGCCCCCTCCTCAGAATGCAAGAGAAAAAAATAAAGTGGCGAGCACATTCATGCCAACCTTGTAGTGGAATTTGTTTTTGTTTTTATTTTTTTTTTCTAAAATGTACCAATGGTTTAATAAAAAACAATAGGAGTATTGAATTTAATCATTAAAAGCCATCAGTTGTATCAGATTTGTTTCCAGTATGAGTGCCAAATAGATTTTTCTTTATGTGTATTGGTGAGGGAGTAGAGATTTGCCTATTTTGTTCTCCCTCAGCACAGGATAGGAGAAACAAAGAGACAAATATAAAATTTCTGTAATTAAAAAAAAAAAAAAAAAAACACAACCATTTCTTCATTTCGGTTTGCAAAGCAGTCAAATATCTTGTAAGAATAATATCTCTCTTCTGAAAAATATATTAAGCTTTTTCAAAAAAAAAATTACTGTAGGGGAAGAAGTCACAATTTCTTGTAATTCTTTAGCATTTCCTTTTGCAGATTTCTGAAGGGCAGCATGTACTGTAGCAGAAAAACAGAGGCTCAGTCCTGTATTTGGAGCTGGGAGGTAATTGGCAATCTAAATACCACTGCTGCCAACTATAATATGATTCACACACCACTAATAGTTTCTACTTAGCCATATGTGAGATTTTGTGAATGTCTATGGAAATTGTGCAATACTCATTTTTGGATGGTCTAAAGATGCAAACACAAACTATGTCCTCGTTCAGCATGCTCAGGCAAGATCTTCAAATAAGAGCAAATGCAGGCCACTGGCCAAAATATGGCACAGTTTTTATGTTATTTTAAGACCAGCATTGTTGTCAGTGTAGAAATTCTGTCTACCCCTGTACCAAACTCCATTACCTGCTGTCCCATTTTGATCCAATGAACCAAATCTTTGAGGAAAGAATTAACTACTTATTATTGTCTCTACTTTACTGGAAATAAATTAGATGCAGACCTCAGAATCTCTAGTTTTGTCCATGTATTCTGTCAAGAAGGCCAGAGATGTTACTTAGCTTTTTTCCCTGCCTGTTGTTGTGTTTTCCCTTATCCTTTTCATAAATACTTCTTTTTTCGTTATTGAACTTAAGTGATTTAAGGACACTGGGGAGCAAGGATTTTTTTTAATAGTCATTATTTAATTTCTAGATGTATGGGTGAGGAAACAAAGATTACCTTGTTCATAAGGGAATTGGTGCCCCAGGTTAATGTCCAGGTGTTCTTTCAACTGAAGTCTGAGACTAATTTCTTCCTGGCCCTCTGGAAACCAGCTGAAGCAGTAGGACCAGCTGGTATATCTTCACTCTTGCATACCAACATCTTTCACTGATTCCCAGATTTCCTTATATCCTCAGTACTTCCTTTAATGCTTACATCTTTAAATAGCAGTTTGAAGATAGCTGCTGTTGCGCTTTGCAATGGCAATATCCGAATCAAGGAGTAGATGATTAAATAAATAAAATCTCACAGTGATCCTCATAAGCTCCATTTGCCCGCTGGTCATATATTTGAGAACCCATCTAAAGTTTGCTTAAAGAAATGCTTGCCACTGAATACTATCAGGTCTGAATCTTATGATTTGGATGGCATTTCAGCAGTTAAAGCTACAAAGGAGAGCGCCCAATTTATTGATTCAAAGGTTCACTTTCTTGTACACACACACACACACATTCTTACCTGCTGATGCCTATGAGAGAGCACAATTTCACTGGTTTTTGCCTGCTACACATAGACCTCAACTCTGTCATTTTAACATGCACTGGGTGATAGAGGCACGTGATGTTTCTGTTCTGCATTCTCAACTTTATGATGCATTTATTGTGTTTTTTTTTTTTAAACTTCCACGCAAGACCTCTTGTATTCAGCACTTAGTGTATGACCCGTTTGAGTAAGGGAAGTAATAAACATAAGATGGAAGGGATGAGGGGGGCAAGGGGACAGCGAAGGGGCAGCCATCAATTTCAGCTGCATCTTAGTAAAGAATTCACTGACCCTGAGGGTACTTCAAAAGTGGAAGCTGGAGAACTGGAGTTTCTTGTGGGAAAAGATGACAAACAAAGTGATCTTTGCAATCCTGTTGACCTGCAAAGTAGGAGAAAAGGAGGTGCACTGTGCATCTGATAGATGTTAGGTGGGAGTGCACAGCTTTAAAAAAAAAAAAAAAAGGAAAGGAAAAAAAAAAGAAATTTAATCTCATACAGTAAACACCAATTTGAGAAAATAAACCCTGAAGGCCATTGGGGAAAAACAGTGAGGTTGTGCAGGTTTCATTGAAACCAGTTTTTAGTCCAAATTAAAGTAACTTGAGGCTTTTCGGGTGAACCAGGACAAAACTTCACAGCTCAAAGTGTTTCTCATTAGTACCGTGGATGTATATGTGTGAAGTTACCTGTTTGTACGTACGGAATTACACTGTGAGAAAGCAGTTTATATGCATTTGGTTGGTTAGACGGAGTAATTGAATTTAGAGCAAATAGCACAAGTGTATCAGTTATGAAGGAGCAGTAATTAAGAAGAGGGGATAGAACGAAATTGTATTCACCACTAAGTCCATGTAACTCCATCTCTGCTATCCTTGCAGCAGTTCAGACTTCTCTGTCCCTGGCAGCACCACAGTTTTAAATCACTATTAGCAACTCTGGAAGAGGGAAGGTGGAAGCTACTTGTAATAGTTTCTGTAAAGGTCTGTAGTTTGAGCAGCTCTTCTAAGAAAACCTCCGAGGCAATTCCTTTTGTGTAGTCTGCACAAACTCAAGTGGTGGCAGCTGAGCTATGTTAATTCTTATGCGTGTGTACAGTATCTGCTGGGCTTTTTGCAGTTCCACGAGGGCATTTACAACGTAACTGCATGTTCCAATTATATAATTATACATTTACACCACTTATGTCATTATGTATAATTGCACTTGCTACGTGAATGTGCCATGATAGTGCAAAAATTACTTTGAGAAAAGTGATACAACAGAATCTTAATTAAAAGGCCATTATATAAGACATGCTTACCAAAACATAGTAAGTACTGAAGGCTGAAGAAGCCCTTGATGTGCAAACAGTTGGGCAATCCCAATGTTTTTTTATGCATGCACTTTTGAGACCTTTGCCATGATTTCCAATTGGCTGCAATTTTTTGGTATGAATAGAAAACTCATCTAACATCTCTGCTACATAGAAATAATGCAAGGAGCTGAGATCTAGTTTTGGATTTAGTCAGATAAACTTTTGTGCATGAATTCTCCCAGGAAGTTTTGCCAAGGCCATCTGAGCCAGCTGACTTGATGGCCCGACAGGCATGCCAGACAGAAAAAGCTGGCTCAGAGTTGGTGCGTGGCGCAAGTCAGCATGCGGCACTCTTTCTGGTCCTGGTGTGGGTCACACGAATCCTCGGGTGCTGGAGGAACAACAATATTTTGGCTGAGGCTAAGTTGTGTCTGCAAGGTGCTGTGACCATTCCTAGCACATATTCTCCAAGCACAGTAGTGAAGAACAGGGCCTTGGTCCAAACGGCCATGCAGAGAGCCATGGTCTTTTTCAGTTCCACACCTATTTCATTTGGACTCCGATTTATCTTTCCTAAGCTGTTGATCTGTGGCAGGCAGCTGCTGCCTTTTATTCAGACCTGGCTGGAGTTCAGTGATTTATCTCAAGTAGTGAAGCTAGTCTAAGACAACTCATCAAAGGCTCAACAAAAACAGTTTCTTAATGGGAAGTAATTTTCCAATCAACATATAACAGAACTGTAGTAATGCATTGGAGTATGCTTTGATGTAATTTAAGACATATGGTTGCCTAATAAGAATGCCTAATTGTATAGGTTTCATTTGTTTCTAGCTGAGGAATGATTTTGACTGGCTTCTAAGGTGTTATGAGATACTTTTGAATGAAAGAAATTTAAATTCAAGATGATATCATATAATGAAAATGGAGACATGCTGCATTAGCATAATTATATATCTCTGGTTGTAAATATTTATATAACAATACTGCAAAGACCAAATATAGTTTTGTGCTTTTATTCCAGTTGGTCCAAACGTTCAAGAAAAACTCGTTCTTCAGCAGTTCTAGGAACAGTTTGTTCTTCAAGTTGTAAATGAGCTTTTCAAGGTTCGAAACTCAATTTCATAAGGGAGATTTTTTTCATAATTATTTTTCTTCAAATATTTCTCATGTATTTTTATGGGATCCCATAAAATGTCTTGCGCTTCTAAAAGGACCGAAAAAAAAAAGCCATTTCATTTTGTATGAAAATTTTTTAGAAAAATATGTTTTTAAAACTCACCTGTACCTTCCTTTGAAATGAGAGGCATGGGGAAGGGACGTTGCTAGGTATCTGTCCTAACATATGGGCTGAATTACCGAGCAAAGAATTGAACCACACTGTTTCAGATTGGTTACGGTGGTAAAAACTGCCTTGCGCTGCTCTGCAGAAGAGGGATGGATAAAATGCTCTTTGAACAGTCAAGATTTTTTAAAAATGTCAGTGCAGAGGGCTTGCATTTGTATTTGGCTTTCTAGACCTGCCTCTTGACCTTCTAATTACTTTATTTGAAACAGCACTGAGGGTATAATAAAACTGGAGGTTGTCTCTCGTTTGCTTTATCATAAATTAAAGCTGTTAGTTTGGTGAGGTGAAAGTAGAGGCAGAGTGTTCATTACTGCTCAAGTGACGGCTTGTCAATAGCACTGCCTTTTAGTTTGTTCTAGTCAGCACTTGCTGTGCATTTTGTTGGACCACTGGGAAATAAATACAACAAGATTATACATTTGGAATACCACAAGAGTTCATGGAGGAAAAAAAAAAAAAAAAGATAAATTATACACTTGGTAGAAAGTGACATGCTATCTTGTGCTATTAACAACCAGAGATAATTGCAGCGAATTGTAATTGCAGTTTGCAACTTACAGTACAGTGTGTCCAACATCAATCTTAATAGTGAACAAAGCAATTTATATTAAAAGTTAATTCGCTTGGTAAGTTTCGGCTGTATACAAGGGAGCTAACAGATGTAGCTTTTCAGAAAGTTCAAAGGCATTTGGAACATGGAAAGAAATGCTAATGTAGTAAGCCTTAGAGAAATATTGCGTTACTACTTGTAATGAAAACAAATGTATGCCATTATATCCCAGTTTGTGTTTATTTAATAAACTATCCAGTTCTGTACATTGAAGAAATTGTGTTTCTGGATGTAACAAAACCAGATTTTTACTCATAGATTACACAGAAATTGCAATTATATATGTACAGAGTAAAAGGGATCTAGAGTTCCGTGTATGTGAGTCTATATTAAATTTTAACTTAATCCTTTTATGAGGCAGTACTAAAATGAGTGTGTGTGTTTATATATATACATATATTATTGGAATTTTTTAAATCGAGGGCTTTGTTCTGGAATTGTTTACTGGTGCCCAGGGTGTTTCACAGGGTTACCTGATTGCAATTACTCTAGATTTTGAGTGTTATCTTTAATCTGATTTAATTACAGTGATGCTTTATTTGCTGAAAGCCTGACATCCCTTCTAATGGAGATGATGATCTTGCCTTCAGTGACCATCACGCGGTGCCCCAGTGTCTGGAGGAGATTCTGCATGCCACTGACTTCTTGTTATGTGGGCTGCCGCCATCACTTCACATCTACTTTAACGGGTGTTACCATTTTCTCAGCATTGTGGTCAGTCGTTGGCATTCATCAAATGACAGGGAATTCCCAGAACTGCCGACTTGTGATCTAAACACTTTCTGTTCTGCTGGTTGACCGTGTATTTGTAGATGACTGTCACTGCAGTTCAAAAACGCTGGGGGACAGTGCTGCAATTTGGGGTAGCTATTTGTCCAAGTATGAAAATCTCCAACTTAAAATACACTTGGATTTGACAAATTAAATATTTGCTACCCTTTTTAGAATGGGAAAAAGATGGTGGTGAGTGTTTTTTGAGGAGGAGGCTTTACTTACTGTATCACCATACATGTCTAACTCATTTGGATGATTCAGCCAGCACAGAAAGGAGCACCGTTCCTCATTTTAGTCCCGCCGTGCTTTTTCATAAACATTTTATCCATATGAGAGCAGAGTTGGTAGTTGGTAGGTAAATAAATGCCAGGCAGATCTCACCTGCTGTGAACTAGTATAGCTCTACTGAATTCAGAGGAACAAAAACATTTAACAGTAGGTGATGATCAAGTCTTCCAGGAATTTGGGAGTAGCTGATAACTTGGACTGTGGCTGTGGTTCTTCATGTTATTTTCATTGGGTAGGTAAGAGTGTTGCATTTCAGAACCCACAGACTTACTTAGGTACATGGCATGGGTCTTTACTTGTCCTTGCTGAGGGAGTTGTACAAAACTCCATAGCTCTTCGACAACTTCCTCGTGTGCTTCAGCCAAGGTTTTGGGCTAGGCTTCAGTAAAGATACAGCAGAAAATATATATTTTTTTTTAATGGTTATTGTTAGTGTTACTGAATACAGGTAAACGAGCAATATTTGGTAGCAAACACTAGTCTGCAATTTGCAGACTGGGATACAGAGGATTAAAAAAAAATCTTTGCTGGTACTGAATTTTCTCATGTAAAACAGCTTACTATACCTGACATAAATTGGCAGGAAAGGTAATTTGAGAAACTTAGTTTAGAAATGCTACGTCTGTTTTTCCATTTGTTTTAGCAAAAGCCCTCTATAAATCTAAGGGGTATTTGACAGCCAGTCTTTCTGGATGCACAGTATTCAGTTCAAATCACATTTATTTTGTTTACTTTTCCATAGATAGATGCAGAATTATTAAAATATGAAATTACCTTATAGATTACCTGTTTTTATCAGGAGTAAGCCTGTGTGTGTCTGTGAATGTACCAACTAGTGAAATTCCCTTTACAGAGGAGGGCGTGCGGTGCTTCCTGTGTGTATTTATGGTGTGTCATAAGAGGAGTTGTTCTTTCCTGGTGTCTTTCCTTAGCTCTGTGACTATTAGTACTGTTCTGTGCTTTACTCTGCTACCAGGACACCGACCCCAAACCCTCAAACCACAACGAACCCTGAAACGTAGGGCTGGGCTGTAACTTTACGCGCTGCTGCAGAGCAGGGGGTGCGCAGCACCCTGCACTCTGCCCTTCAGCGCTGGGTCGGGTGATGCGGGGATGAGCATAGCAGAATTCCTTGGTGCATGCACGCAGGAGGTCCCTAGCTGGTTCCTCAGGCACCCAGCGCTTGCAGCACGGTGTTGATGGTGGTGTGTTGGCCGGTGCAGCTCCTGCCCTGGAGCAGCAGGGAGCTGTGAGCAGCGGCTGGCTGGGGCTGCCTCCTGCAGCAGTGCCACGCTCGTGTGCGGCCTCAGATCACGTCGTGGGGGAAGGATGGGAAAATAGAAAGATTCAAATTTTTAAAAAGCTCAGCAACTGACACTTTCCACTTAAGAATCTAATTAAAGGAGACAGGTTCCCACAGGAGTTCAAGTGCCATATACACATTTACTCTGCATGTATACACATTCCATACAAAGGTGTGCCTATCTGTTGCTCCGGGCACAATTTGAGCAATGTCAAAAGTGCAATTACACAAATAGACTACTTGGGACCCTCCATTCACCTGGTAATTAACATGAATTGTAATCTGGCAACAGGCCTTATTCCCAGTCTTTATTATCTCTCATAAATGGCCAGACATCCGAGTTCCTGAGCTGTTAGTAACTTTTCTCCTCAAACAGAATTTTATTTTTTTCTCCGTATATATAACTACACAAGACAAATTTCGAAATATTAGTCTCATGAACCAAATGTGGCACAGTGCTACCCTTTCTTTCCATAAAAAATGTCACTTAATGACAGTAATGAAGGCATGCTTAGCATTAATTAGTGGTATGTTTAGAACCTACTGCAGAGAACATGTTGCAAAGAATTAGCAAAGGAAACCTCATGTCAGGAATTTATTGAGAATGAAAATCAGCAATATGAAAAAAGCCTAAGGAATTCAAACGGATACTGTAATGCAGTATGCTGTGAAATACCTTTTAATGTAATTGAAATTGAAATAATTGATAGCATTCCTGAAAGAGAAAAATGTAAGTAACAGAAGTAGCCAGTGTGCTGGCTCCTGCAAAGCTGGAGTATGTTAGGGATAAGGCAAGGAACAAAAAGTGGAAGGAATACAACAAAAGGTGAAACTGAAGACTTATTGGAAAAGGACAAAGGTCATAAAACATACGTACAGGATGATCAACTTGTAGTCAAGAGGACTGGAGAAAGAAAGGCTTTACAAAGGTCTTTGTACAAAAGGAGCGTTCTTGAAACTATAAAGCCACTGCTGAATGAAACTGGAGAAGGGAGGAAGAATCTGAGGAATTTTACATTCATCAACATGTTTTGAAAAATCACTTCATTCTTTACATTTTTCCTTATTTTTAACAGAGCCACAGGAAAAAAAAAAAAAAAAAAAAAAAGCTAAATGACTGTGAGACAAGACTTGAATGACTCAAATGTGAAAATAATCAGATCTGGGTGACGTGCTTTGTAGTCAGCAGGGACTGGACTAGCAACTCCTTCAAAGTTAGGGTACTGGAACCGGCTGAAGTGATTTACAAATGTTTGGAAATGAAAGTAACAAGCTGGGATAGTTGTAAAATCTACCTTCATATTATTACTTGACAGTATTCCAACAAGTTGTATGCATTCAGGGAAATACCTGTACATCTTGGCACACATTTAGTGCCCTTTAAAAATACAGCTTCGTATTTTTATTTTCTGTTCACCAATAATAAACATCATTAGGTGAGGCCTTCCATAGTACTTTTTGGCAGTAGATATCTGAGTAATTTACAAAAGAGGTAAATGATCTCCTTCAGGAAAGCAGTGAACAGAGAAATGTGGTAACTAATCCAAAGTGACTTAGAAGTACCATGGTGTGTTATTTTATTTAACACTTTTAAATTATTAAATCACTTTGTAAATAATTGGTCTCATATTTGGATAACATGCGGTGTGACAACATTAAAAAAAAAAAGGGGTAACACCAGAAGCAAGAAGTTAATACAGAAACCATTGTCTGAAGACTATTCGCAAAATTAGGTTGTGTTCGTTCAAAAAAAAAAAAAAGTTCCTGTAAAGAATTTCTTGATTAATATCGTTGTCTTTCTCTGCTTTCGTGTTACAGAGCTGATTGCATGTGAGCTTCTGTGGTCAGCCTAGCATTTCTTCTGCAGGATGGGATCATGAGTGTGAGGGCGCGCTCCACCATCTCCTGGCCAAACCTTGTGCCAGAAGCCCTTCGTTCTGGCTTAACTTTCAAACTGAACCTAATTTTTGAGGGGAGAGGAGTGGGAAAACCTGTTTCTGTTGGAAAGGTTGTTCGCTTTTGGTGAAGTAATAGCTGAAGTTGTATTTGCAATTGCTTGGGGAGTGAATAAGTGTAGCTCAGGTCATATCCATGCAATTGAATTTGGGCCAGGAAGGCCGGTTCCCCCCTGCTGAAGTCTGAAAACAAAATCCAGTCAGAGTATTTGGTGTGGTGTTTATGCTAGGAAGGTCAAACAACAATGCTGGTCAAGTACTGAAAATAGGAAATGATTATATATGTATATATATTTGTGTGTGTGTGTGAAATATGTAAAACTGCTGAAGTTGTTGAGAGCTGGATATTTACTGCAGTGTGTTTGTTTTTCAGGCTCTCATCAAGTAGCTCTCTGATTTCAGGCATTATAAAAGAGATGTCTGAGGGTATTTTTTCAAAGCAAGCATACAAGTGGCAGGATTAAACAAAGAAAAGTTTAGGTTATTAAATAAAGTTCTAGCCCTTCTTACTCGCTCAAAATATTTGCAGCAAGTTCTGTGAAGTAGAAAATGAAGGGAATGTGCCGTGCAATTTTTCTTTAGCCTTTTTGCAATGCAACAGGGCAATCGATACAAATCTTTGCAGTAATCATATATTGATTTTCCTAGAATATAACTCCATTTAAAGCATTTTTATCCCCAGGAGTGAAAGCATTGGAGGCTATCAAAGGAGGAAGTAGCTTTCCTTGACCCCATCTGCAGTTCACATTGATTAACAGAGGCTAGGTAAAATAAATAAATATGTGTGAGAGAGAAGAAAGAAAAAAAAAGAGTCACGGAAAGGTTAATATAGGCTGGAGAGAAACATAATTACAGTGCATTAGGGTTTTTTAAAAATTGTTAGGTCAGGATAAGCTAACAAGTGACTTGGAAAAGGTGGATTCTTCATTAAGTCAGAGCTGAATATTACAGTATCTATTTTTCTCTGACTCTGCTGCAAATTCAAGTGAAGGGGAGCTTTCCAGTGACCTACCCACATGCACGTTCAGGTATAGCAATGTTGAATTGAAACCAGTAAGTTGTCATTTGGCCCTGTAAAAGAAGCTGTGCTGAGTCTGGGACAAAGTCACAGTGGGTGTGCAGAGGTCGCGTTAAAAGAAGTTTGATAATGTCACAAAGTTCCAATTTTTGTTAACTGTAAAATGCAATTGTATTTATTTTTTAAAAGTTACAGAAATATGATAGATGCCTACCTATTACTGAATTTGACGACAAATTAAAAACAAAGCAATATATTCGTTTAGTATTTTAATAACACTGAAGCATGTCTCTTCTCCTAGTGTAATGTATTCAAGACAGTTTTCAGTTTTTAACCACTTGTTTCGTTCATTGGAAGAGCAAAGCAGATGAGATTACATCTCATGCAAGTTATGTTCTGCAGCGTGCTGTTCCTACACGACGCAGTAAGGCCCATGTGATGCAATAAGCAGAGACCATGTACCATGATTTTAGAATCAGACTTTTCCCCAACATCAGGGCTGCTTGGATTTGCTGACTTATACCCCAAGGATGGTACAGTCCATCCTATGAAGCCTGCAGCTCTGTACTCCGGCAATTTTACCTTCTCTCCAGCTATTTACACTTACTTCTATGATTTCCTGGCCCTCATCCTCTATTTACTATTCTGCTTTTGTGTGTGTGTGTGTGTGTGTGTGTGTGTGTGACTGAAGCTAGGTTCTCATAGATCAGCCTTTATTAAATTAAAAGGTGCATGTAGCCTCATTATCCTTCTCAGTGTGTTGTAGTTGATACTGTTTATTTTACCAGCAACTCAGAGCTTTTTTGCTTCAGGCAAAGCAACTACTACACATTGTCAGATAAAGTACCTTATCTGTCAGCAGCACTCTTGTGAATTAATCATAATTCAATAGGTTTACTAATCAAGATTTGAGATGAATGTTTTGATAGAGCAATCAGATTTGTCTAATCTATCATTACTTGACAGTAGCTGTAGGCAGAGTGCTAACTTGGCATTAGTACCTGTTTTTGATCAGTTTGGCATGGCCCCACCAGCCAGTAGCATCAGCTATTGCAGCAGTGGACTGCTGCGTGGATACTCGTTGCAGTTCCTTTTCGCTTTCAGGAGGGACCGGAGTGAAGCTGGGATAAGGCAGTTCCCACCTATCCTCTAATGGATAATAAAAAAAATTCCTGAACTGGAATTCACTTATTTTTCAGAAATAACAACCATTCTCAGAGCTTGTTGACAAATCTGAGATATGATTTATGGCAGCACATGCAAACGTTGCTCAGAACTGAAAGGGTCACTGGAATGGAAAGGAGATAAAGTTAATATATTGTTAAGTGTTACTAATTATGAATCCAGTCACGTCTGATGTCACTAAAATTTGTTCTCTATTTTGCCCAGTTAAACATTCTTGGGGGTAATTTACAACATAGCTTGCAGCAGTTTGCTCAATTTGAAAGCATAAATGAAAGCTTTCATTGTATATTGACATATTTTTCTTGTTAAGCAATGTTTAAAGTACGGATACAAGGTGCTGTAATAGTGGGTTAGACTGCAAGTGCAAGTTTGGTACATTGTAGTCAATAATGCATTAGTGTGGGAAAATGAAGGAGAGAATTGATGTATCTGTTTTTTTAATGTAGGTGGAGCCTTGTTTCCGTGTGGGGGGGAGAAACCTTCAAGCATCAATGGCTACATGCAGACCCTTATTCCCATTTGATTTGTTTTTTAGGGTATGTGTCAGTACTGTGAATACAGTGTGTGTGTGCACCCCAAATTTCATGATCAACTCAACATATGTGCCCTCAGTCGTGGTAATTTTATGGTACTTGTGATTTGGGGGTCAGGTAGCATTTGCATGTTAATGCGATGAGAGATCCACTGTGGAATGTCATCTGTGCAGGCTGTGGGGTTGTAGGTGATGCTTGCCCTCTTGCAGGAGGCTACCATGAGAATCATGCACCAGTTAAACTCTGCTGAAGCCCTTAACAGAGAGGGAAAAACCACCCCCTACCTTCAGGATGTAAACTCTTCTGCCTATATACAGTTTCTCCCAGAAAACAGAAAAGTGCAGGTGGAACACTTACATAGCAGAAGTGAGTGCCCAGGTTCCCCTGCTGTTCTGCTAGGAAGGAGTTAAGCACTGCAGTAACAGCAACTTGCACTGCTGAGAGTTTGGGGAACAATAAGGTGGGAAGGAAATTGACCCTATGATTTAGTAATGAGCTCAGAAGACTATGATATAAATATTTGTACTCACTTGAGGGTAAACAATCATAATGCTAGATCTTTGTGGCCATTCTTTAGTTGCTTTTCTGCAGCTATCTGTGAGCCCAAAAGCTCACCAACCTCTGGTGTATCTACACAGATGCATCCTGAAGTCCTGGCACAAATACTTCTTTCTTGAAAACTGCAATGGGATGAGAACACTGGTAGCACCTGAGTGCATCAGTTCATGAACTGAGAGTCCAGTGCTCATCTGCTGAGTGCTGAGTCTGTTGCAGACTGTGAGGACACCGTCCCCTCCCAGTGATGATCAGTGGGGCACTTTCCTGGTTAACTTCATCACAAGTGAGACGCCTTCAGTATCTGCTGCTGGTGGGGGGAGCTTTGTGTGTCATCCTGTCAACACTAACTAGCTTAAAAAACTGCAACAACAAAAACACAGCATGTGATCCTCAAGTGAAAAGAAAAATATACTTCTAATTTTACCTTTTGGGGCTTTTTTAGCATAGCCTGGCAAATGAAAAAAAAATAGTTTTTGTATTTTTGCCAGTCACTACTTTGCTAAAAGCCAAAGTGAATATTATTTGTACTCACTGCTCATAAAATACTGTAGTCCTGTTTCTACGGAGTGATGAGAATTACATTGACTTTGCCACCACAGGATTCCTTCTAATATCCTGTCAACAGTCTCATGCCCTGCATTTACTGCTGTGCTCAAATCCCATCTCTCCGTAACATTTAAAAGGAATAGTGAAAGGGCGTCCTTTCCAATATCAAACGATTCTGTTGCTTCGTTTGTGCACTGAACTGCTGTTGATTACTTCACAAGTAAACTCTACCTAGTAAAGTGGGCAAGATTTTTCTATACAAATTTAGAAAAGGAAAGTTTTTTGATGATCAATGAAGTACTGTGTATGTAAAGTGGTTGATTAAATTTCCTTGCTTCCTCCATCAAATTCTGCAAGTTAAAAATTCCGTTCTGAAGTTCTCCACTCACTCAAGACCCTGCTGCCTTGACAGCCACCTTTGACTTAATTTTCTTCTTGATAAAATCTAGCATGACATGCAAGAGTGCCGTGCTTGATGTGAGATGAATGATGGTCCTGCATGCTCAGTGCAATAACATGAGATTAACATAGATCAAAGATTTACTAGAGATATTAAGAGTAGGCAGCCTCCACATACTGAATTCATCTGGATTTTTCCCCTTTTGCTAGTTAACATATCAAACTAATAAATAGGAATGAGTCATTTTGTTTTCCTTTAGATTGCTAATAAATGTTTTTGAGTTGACAGTTTTATAACGGTGAGGAGATTAAAAAAAAAAAAAAGTTCTTGGTAAAAAAGATGCTCCATGTGAGTACTTGTACGCATTTCAGTTCACATGGTCATATATATTAACACCTGTGTGATCCCTCAGGCAATTCAGTCACTCATTTTTCCTGCCAATTTGCTTGCTTCATTTTGATCTATGTTTGCCATCATTTGTCAAATGACACGTTTAGCATGTTTTCACATCGGTTGTTTTGAGAATACGAATGCTGATAATTACATCAGTCCAGCCCTATTGCAAGAGGATAGGCTAGACAGTCACTTGGGACTGTTTTTAACAGTTATTTAACAATTACTAATTCCTGATCTTGATGTGCTGTGGAGTTGCTGATGGCTTGTCCATTTTTCTCAGTGCAGTTTTGAAGGCAGCAACTGGAGCTCTGTCGCTATGTGCCTGCCCTAAAGGCCTCAGTGCCAGTGTGGCGGTGGAGTGTTTTCCCCAGCTGGGCACATCTTGTCTGCTTTCATATAGCTGTCAAAGACGTAAGGAATTTCCCATGCCTCCTTTTTTCAACTTCCATAGCTCAGACCGGAATTCCCCAGTTTGCACACGCACATGACCATCTCTACGTGTCCAGATTTCCCAGAAAAGCCAGCCTACCTGTGTCGTGTCTCACGGAGATTCTTTAAGGGCTTCATGCAAATACCCTTCATAGTGTGAGGCATCCCTAGCACTTCTGCCTCTTTCTCATTGCCATGCTAATTCCCTCATCCAAAGCCAGCTGCTGGTTGTTCTGCCTCTCTCTGAGGGCAGCCGTCTCTCTAGAGCTCACTTCATATTCTAGAGGAGCATAGGTGAGATGTAGAGAGTTACAGTGGATCCCGCTCCCATACACCTCCCATACACCTTTCCAGAAACAAGGGATCCCTGAAGGCTGTCCTCCAAAGTTATGCCTCTTTATTGTAGTCATCTGCTTTACCTACTTTTCCCCAAACTTCACACTTTGAGAGTGGAAGCATTTGATGCAAGGAATGACTTGTCCTTCTTTGTACACGGGACTAAACATTTCACCCAGCTGTTGTCTTTTTGTTGAGACAAAGGTCTAAAAGCATCATGAAACCAGCCAGAAACTCCTTGAAACAGAATAAAGTCGTCTTCTGAGAAGCATTTCATACCTCTAGCCAGTAGTTCAAGTTCCATAACACAAGTCTTAAATAAAACAAGAATTGTTCCAGTAGCATTAAATAGCGCTACTGCTTTAAAAGAGTCTTTACCCCAAAGGGCTTATTACCACAATTTTCCAAGTCTTTAATTTATTATGTGCTCCATGTTTTACTACCTTTCCCAGATTTTAGTTATCTCAGCCCCACTTCTGAGTGCTGAAAGGTTAGAAGGTGCACTGCCAAGGCAGCGAGTGCAGGGGCACATCAAATGCTAAAATGCTGAGACTATTTGAAATCAAGGACTAAAATGTAAAGCTGTTTATTTCTGAAGTGCTTATGCATTTCATGTCATGTTCTAGAATCCAGTATAAAACCTCTTTAAACATTATAGTGCATAGTAAACATTTACCTTTTTATCTATGTATTTTTCATAAATGTCTAGCTCAGGATTTACTGGGAGTTCAACAGGGGTGTTACAGCAAAAGGTCTGTCAGAGTTTCCACTTTCAGCTTGAAATCTAAATGTGTGGTATGCAGGTTTTTTGTTGCTTTTTGCTTTTAACTAAAATTTCTTTGCTACACAGGGATACAAAGTGATAAGTGACAACAACAAAACACAACTTGTGCAGTCTGCAAAAATCTAGATGCACATAATGGAAGTATTTTTGCATATTTTTATTACGTAAAATTATACATCTTAGATTTATGTAGCACCTTTTATCCCAGAGGATCCTAAAGCACTTTAAAAAACTCCTTACATATGTTGAATCATCTAGCATACTACCAGAGCACTGGCACCTGTGGTATAGAAGACCACACAGCTGTCTTTTGAAGAAATAAAATTATTTTTTAAAATGTAGATACAGACGACAGTAAGCATCCAGTTCAACTGCCACTAAAGTCTTTTAATTGGTTTCAGTAGGAGGTAGACAAAATAAATAAATAAATCAGGAAATGTCACTGCTGTCTTTGGCAGATTAAAAAAGCACTTTATTTTTTTCCCCAAAAAAATATCTGTAGTTTTACAGAATTGCTTCTATACTGATTATTTAAGATCATAAAGCAGTCCCTACACTTTTTAAGCCATTCCATTTTAACTCCAGCTGTGGATATCTAAACGTAACAATATTTTCCATTGTAAATGAATAAGATTTTAGTGAAGAAGTTAGTTTGACTAGGAGTAGGATGGATGCTGTTATTTTGGGGAAAAATAATTTGTTAACATTAAGACTCAGTCTTGCTTGCATTGGCTGCAAATAGGGATTATGGTGGTGACTTTGATGATGAAGTGATAGGAGCTTTGAATAAAGCAAATTAAAAAATTTACATACATTAAACCACATTAAGTTTCTCTGTAGGAATGTAGTTTCTGGTGATAAGCGTAAGAAATACTTCCAAGACTTTCAGAGGGAAAGAAAGTGGAAATAGTTTTTCTCCTCCATGTTAATGTAAGCAATTTTCCTAATTCACTTCTGTGTGCTCAGGTTCCTAGGCAGCTCCTAGCTTTATATAAGTACATATAAAATATATATTACATATTTCTTCTCCTTCTGTTGCTATTTTTGGATTGATCTAATTTTCAAAAAGACAGATGCCCAAGGCTATATCCCCAAATGCATGTGAAAACAACTGTAACAGGGTGTAGAAATCTAAAATTCACCTGTACGACTTCACAGCTGCTGGTTTCCAGCTGAAAGCAGAGATGCCTGATGTTGTTAGTGCAGTCAGGGAAAACTGACAGTCAGCTGCGAGTTGTGCCATTTCCCTTGTAAATTGCTCAGAAACCGAAAATGGTTGTTTTAAAAGATCTGCCCCCTGCAAGCTTTTGTTGACATTGTCCCCACGCCTGGATGTGGGTCAGCACAGCCACCCCAGGGCCCACCTTAAGGAGCTGCTGGTGGCGCGGGGAGGTGGGGAGCTGCTGCAGGTACTGCTGTGCTGCTGCCGTCAGGACAGGGGCTGCGAACAAAACGGCAGTGCTGCACTTACCAAGGTATGGAAAAGTACTCGGCGGCGGTGTAAAGCCGCCAGCACTGGTTATACTCAGACACCACAGGCCGTGCTTCAGTGCGGGGCTGTCAGACCAACACGTTCCCTTTCTCACCAGCATTGTGTGCCACCACAGCAGCCAGCTTGGGCTCACAGGCTCTGCTAAACTGGGCACAGTACCAACACCACTGAATGTTTTCTTTGTTTTGTATATGAATATTTTGAATATATATTTTTTTGAATATATGAATGTCATAATCAATACCTGAATATGTCATGGTGGATCAAAAAATAATCCTTAGCATTATCACTCAGTGGTAATCTAAACCTTGTTAATTCTTTTCTAGGAAAGAAAATATGCCTATCCTTAACCAAGATGATAGGATTTTGATGGAAAACTCAGATATGCACAGAATATTATCTTTCTCACTAACACATTCCACTTTAATCATTTGCCATGATAACCATTTGTTGGAAGAGACCTGACTAATACTACCAGAATAGTTGATAACTTTCGAGTCCCTCTATCAGTTGCCTCCTGGAGTAAAAAATTATCACGTCTGATATTTGAAACTTTCAGCATTGCTCCAATTCTGTAGGAAAAGTGTGGGATAGATTGGTCCTAAATGTTGTATTGCTGGGGTAAGGCATACAAGCAAAGGATGAAATTGTGATCCTACTGAGGCAGAAGGTTTTTCATCTGAGTTCATTATGGCTAGATTTTAAATGAAAACTTCTTTATCGTAATGGGTTATCCCAGTTTAATGCTCCTTCCACTTCTCAGTTGCTAGGCTCTTGACTCCGTCTGCCTTAGCTTAGTATCTGCCCTTTTCAGTGTTTTATTACAACTATCTTGTAATAGAAGGTTCCTGATCTGTAATGAGAGATCTCTGCTACTGTGTCTGTGTTTGTGCTCAGCCACATTTTGCAGCTAGCTGTGCACCTTGTAGATTAACTCTTCCCCAAATTCCAGGATATTCTGGAACGTGACCAAGACCCCGTGTGCCTGCTGCATTCCATCTGTGTTCCGTGAGCCAACTCCGCCAGCTCTGCGCTCGGATCGGCCGCATGACTGTGTAACCCAAATCAATCCAGCCCATTTCTTTCTGAAAGCGCAGTCATTTCCTCATAGCTCTCAAATCCTCCACAGTGAGTGTCATGGCATGAAAAGTTCTGTTGGAGAGTGCTGGCAAAGGATTATCAAGAATAAGATAAAATGCCAACAAAGTGTCGGAGGGCCACTGATGAACCACTGCGATGCTTTTCTCAAATTCCAGTGGATTTATTTTGGCTTTTAGAAATGTGGTGCACAGCAACAGTAGCCAAGCCTTGCACATTTTTAGCTTCTGGCAAACAGCTCAGTGAAAAAGCTTTTTAATTTCTGATGTAAAGTCTTTGGTTAAGAAACATCACTTTTTGGCAGCTGCATGAAGAAGTTTATTTTTTATAATTTTAATCCTTTGATCCATTTGTTTAATTTGACTGAAATGACAACAACAATATTGACGAAATTTAGACCTGTTTTAGTCTAGAATACATGGTAAATATTTTTCTAAATGAATTCATCTATTTTTAAGTAAAATACAAATGTAGCAAGAAGCAGAGTTGTTCGTGTCTTAACCATTGGTGGTCTTGCTTATGCTCACCTTCACTTTGTAGCATGAGTCCCAAAGTGTCTGGGGACTTTTAAGTCTGGAAAATCCTGATGGCATTCTAATTTGATCTTTTTATATAAAAGTGTTTGGCTTGGGAATGTTTTTTCAGCTTCCAAGCACATCTTTTTCTCAAAATTTTCTCCAAAAAATTGTTGTTTTAAGTCATGGTTAGTCTTGCTGCTTTAATGGCTTTCAATTGCCTTTGCAGCTCCCTGGATGTGTTAGCAGGCAGGGTGGAAATGGAATATCTAATAGATAATCTTGCTATATAAAATGTAAAGAGCCAGCGTAAGAAAAGTAGTGATTATTTTTCCCTACACCCTACTTCTCACAAAAGGGTGGGTGGGAGGGTGAGGGATAAGGCAGCCATTGCTATAGTAAATAATTTGAGAAATATCTATAATTCAGGCTTATCCATTTCACTGTTCTCATGCAAACTAATGGCTTTTGTGTATATATTTTCGGTAAGCCTGGATGGGTCTCACGAGAAATGAATATGCTTTGGAAAGTGTCCAAAACTTAGATAATGCTGTATATTTTTTCAAGGCTTGTTAATAAATATTCTATTGGTAAAAGTAGGCAGCAGCTGAGCATTGATTAGGGTATGATAAATCAGAACAAATATTAATAACTTGCTATGTTCTGCATGGGCATAATTTCAAGTCGATAATAAAATATTGTTAATCAGTGGATTGATTTTGCCATAAAGCAGTTGTATATTGATGCAACTAAAGCATTAAATTTTAACATTGTCATCTCTGGGTGTGTCAGATCTGAAGGCTACATTGCCAGCTATGAATTCTCCAGTATTGATAGTAATCAGAGAAGGGGACTTTTAAAGGAGATAACTACGTACAGAATAGAAAGAGTAAAAAGTTCTCTAATGAATATGATGCACGATGATCAAAGCAGATCATCAAAGTCTGCAGTAACTACTGTACCAGCCGTATCACTACGAAGGGCTCTTGCTGTCTACCTGTCACTGAACTGTAGAGAGGGAGGGGAATGTAGTTCAGAGGACAAAGTAACATGATGAGGAGATTATTTTCCCAGACACATTCATGATATTTGACACTCTGGTCATTTCTGGCACTGTTGGTTGGACTAATATGGCATAATTGTAGATGTACGACTTGTGTTGATCTAGAAGTTGTAGTTTAGGAGAGCTCCTGATTTAATTCTCCAGGAGGTGTTACTTGGCATAATGTTTGGCGCATCGATATTAGCAGTACATTGGTTCAGAACTAAGAGCTTTGCCGGTCATTGGGAACAACTGATCTTTTTCTTCTTAGCAGTGGTTTTTCATCAAATGAAAACTAAATGAAAAAAATGAAACTGAAATGAGCTTAGTAGAGTAATTTTTAATTTCAAAATAAAAAGACATTAGGGTTTGAGCACGGGGAAATATGTCTTTTTTGCCTCTTCAGCACCTCTTAAATTCATTGGAATATGTTCATTAGTTCTCCAAAGACTGAAAAGGCTTTGAATTGTCAGTGGCGCATGTACTCACACATACAAGTCTGGGAGAAGCTGGAACTTTTTTTGTTTTGACTGGCATTTGCAAGATAGCAGCTAAGTAAAACGCAGTATATAATGCAATATATAGCTGTGAACAATTTCCTACTCCTTTTTTGTGTTCATATTTTATTTAATATCTCTTGCTCTCAGTGCTCCAAATAATCTTAAAATAAATCTGATCCTATTTGATAAAAAGACTAGGAGTTTTTTCCCTTTTTCTCTCTTCCAGTCAAATCAAACACCTTATCAACTTAAATATAATCAAAGCAAGCCTCTTGAGAATTCCCCATGGCCATTTCCTGGCCTTGCCCAGAATGCTTCCTCAGCTGCTGGGGAGAAAGGAATGCCAGGGAAGGAGAAAAGGCCAGTGATCTGCTTCTGAATGGAGAGCTTGCTCACATACCAGTGTTGCTTCTCTTAGGCTTTACTTCTGTGTCCAGTTGCAGCAGTTTCTAATCTGGGCAGATGAAGAAAAGAGAAAGGGCATTTAAGTGTTTGGCATTTAGGTGATTTCCTCTTTGTTTTAGAAATGTGCAGGATGAACTGAATTGTTAAATGTCCTTACAAGACAGTAGAAGTACAATTTTTCATTGTGAAGCTTTGCAATTTTAGAGAAACATCGTTTAGCAAACAAATTTTACACTGTCTACCATTTCCAAATAGACATGTTGTAGATATAAAACATTACGGGATCTTCACTGCCGTGTTTTCAATGGGAAATGAAGTAATCCCTCAGCAGAAAACAAAACCAAACAGGAGCAGGTGGCGTGATGTCCACTGCTTGCTAGGAAATAATTATGAAGCATGCCAGAGCAGCTTCAGGAAGCAGGAGGTTCTGTGACACCTTAACCCAGCAATGGTACATCGCGTGCTTCCACCTACCGAATGGAACCAGAACATTTGAAGACTGAAGGACTGCTTTTTAGTTTTTGGAAATCTTTGCACATGACAATAACATCCAAACTCCATCTCTAACTGGGGTAATGTCTGTGCTGATGCCAAACTGCCTGCAATACAGGGAAAGGAATGGTCTCTTCTGTAGCTGCAAATGGTTCAGAAGAGTCACGAAGGCTTTTACTCGAGGCATACGCTGAGCTCCTGGCGATGCCAGGATGAAGCCCTGCCGCCTGAATCCCAGGCCAGGTCGCTGTCAGCTGGAGCTTGCTGCCTACCTTGGAGAGGTGTTGAGGCTCCTGACAGGCCCGGACTTGGATTCATCACCTCTGGGCATGTGGATGGTACTGTACATGTACAATGAAAATTCTTCCTTTTTATTTTTTATATTTTTATAAAATATAACTCGCTAAAAGGCGTGAACTGGACAAGAGAGCCATTTTATTCAGGAGTGCCTAATTCCTGGTTTGTGCTCAGCAAAAGCGACAGTGAGGGCCAAGTGATGTGACCATCGTTAAGTGCAGTAATTTGTCTGAAATTTTCTCACTGTCATTCTGAAAACAGGACAGGATAGGAAGAGGGGACAATTTACACCTGCTTTTAATAATTCATTTTTAATGTTGACACCTGAAAGAAAATCTCAGTAGAATCCAGAGGCTGAAAGCTGTTCCGTAGCAAAAGGAAGCACCTTGTCTGTAAGCAGTTTTCTTCCTACAGAATGTTTGAAAAAACGGAAGCTAAATTAAGATCATGCCTGAAATGTATTGAAGAGGGTTGGGAGATTCAATTTGTGAATGAGACAAAAATGAGGCCTGGGGTCCTTGGGTATTTGGAAGCTGCTTTTGGCTCCATGTGCTTTTCACCCACTTGTACTAAGAAGGTGTGAAGGGGAGGAGAGAAAGGCGGCCCTTCACCATCAGTATTTGGAGCTCGGGTACGTGCAAACACTGGCCTAGCACAGCCCAAGACCAAAGGTACGGCAAATTAATTGAGCAAAAACATTTGTGTACCATTGGCGTGCCTGTTCTTCCATGAATCAGAAGGGAGAGTTGGGCAGAGATCCTGTAAGGAAGAAAAGAAAAACGTTTGTTATTGTATTGAGAGGATGTTTTTATGAGAAAAGGGGATGCTGCTTCATTAATAACTCTGACATGTCGCACCAGTTCTGGTGGGTCTGAGAGATTAAACATGAACCTCTCATTATTCAAGCAGCCGAAATGTATTGGCTGCTTTACCCACCTGATATTTATTCCTTGCACAGTATAAGTACAAAATTGACATCTTCTTTTAAAATTGTTTGGCTGTAATAAATATAAAACTTTCACCACTGATGTAAAGCATTGCTAGCTGGCATCATTTCCTATCCCTTTTTAATTATTCTTGACACTGTGGAGAAACATCTAATATAAATCTGTAATGTGCTCTGATGACAAACTACACGGTTGGAAGACCATGTAATCTCTCCACAATTAATTAAAGTGCACAGAGCACTTTTTCTTTTTTTTTTGCTTTTTTTCCACCCCCCAGCAACCAGATGCCACCGAGTGGCTCAAATAACATTGCTGTCAACTGTAAAAAATTAAGATCCAAACCCTAAGAAAGGTACTTAAATAAAGAAACCAGATGCCAGGTTATTTTTTGATATTATGGCATACGTCTTGGTGGAAGGCACTATTGTTCAACATCTGTAGCTTTACATACTTAATTACTCACATAACTTAGCAAATCTGTCAGCAGTTTATTTTCACAAGTATCTGTCACTTCAGCAAATCCTTTATTAAAAATTGAGCGATGCCAATCAGTGCGAATAGTCCAGCAGCGCTCCAGGAGCAGCCACGTGAAGGAGGGTTTGGCTGCTGTTTGCTCGGAGGGCAGACCCTTTTCATTTTGAAGGGGTGTGAATCTGCTTCAGGAGAGCTTCAGCTCTGTGCTAGAAACAGTTAGCAGTGCCATTAGGCTCGCGAGCCACATGGAGTTGATCAAATGCAAATTAATAACAATTTGGGGGCAACATAAGAATGTTGTTGTAACGTTTACTGACTGTAGTAAGGCTGTGGATGGAAGACAGGTTAATAAAAGGTGTTTATTAAATATGACTGCACCACCAGACAGCTTTTGGTGGTGGAGTCTATAGCCACAGCAAACTGCAGGTGCAGGTTGATTTGCAGGACAGCAGCAAAAGTTCATGTACTATTAATTAAAAATAAGAAAAAAATGTATTAGCACACGGATTTTTCACTGATGTTACGGTATGAAAAAATCCCTTCAATATTACTGTTTAATGTGGATATTTATATACAAAGAGTTGAAATAATATGGTAATATATTTTCTGCTGTTTCTATAAGAGGAGATTAAAACAGATGGTGTGCTAGTGGCAGTGGCTTTCCTACCAGCCTAGCAAGTGTATTTAGATCAATAAAGAGAAATGTTTTGGGCTTACATCGAGTTACTTGGAAAAACTCCCCTATGCTTCATTATTTATCAGTTAGATTTGTTTTGGTTTGTTTTGTTTTTAACTCAAAAAGAGTTTTTCAAACATCATGACATGTATTATTGATGTTAGAGGGGCCTTCTGCAGTGGGATGTGCAATGATGTGACAGGCAGAGCATTTCCCATCCCCTAGCCAGCTGCTAGGCACAAGGTAGCCCCGCTCCCTGAGCTGCCATGCACACGGTGCCAACTGCAGGGCAGGCGTCCCGGCAGTCGGTCTCAGGAACAGCAGCTTTGCGCGGTGATAAGGCATGAAAACAACAATAAAGATATGACTCAAATACCTGCCTTCGATTATATGGTGCTGATGGTTTCAGATGCAGGGGGAAGTTTGTGGATCTGTCCTGCTGGGAAGACCTCTTTTTTGAAATAGTCTTTGTAAACTGCTCTCTACGTCCCTAACTTTCCAGTTTGTGCCACCATTCGCTCACTCCTCGCAAACAACAGCTTTACAGTGCATTTCCTTGCATGATATATTATTTTAAAAAACCTTCCTGCTCTTGCTGGAGATGGGATTGTTCCTCTCCTGCTACTCAGCGCTTGGCACAACCAGAGCTTGAACCACGCTGTACTTGTTAGCACTCTTGGAGGGAAACCGCCTCTTTTTTAGCAAAAAGTACTGACTCAACAGCTTTGTAGGCACTTGCATGAAGCGTACAGGGTTTCCACTGAAACAGTTTTAAAATAGAACAGTGAAGACTCCAGAGCAGTTCATAAATGAGGAATGTGGATACAATGCAGTTGTTTAAATCCATATAAAGCTGGTATAAACAATGTATAAGCTTTTCTGTGCTGATGGTTTTTTCAGTGTTTTTTTAACATACTTTGTGTTCTATCAAGGGGTTTAGTGTACTCTCAATGATTACATTTTTGGAATTATTTTATTTAGGGTTATATACAACATAATCATGTTATTTATCCTTGCATTATAGTTGAGGGATTTCAAACTGTGTTACAAACTATGGATCACATTTCACTATCAAGTACATCCAAGAAATCCCATTAGTTTCACTCATTTTAATGGGCTGTAACCGAGAGAGTATGCCGAGATCCATGTGAGCGTGTTTCCCCACCAGACACTTCTTGCAAGCATTTGAACTGCAGCCCCCGCTCTGGTCGAGCATCGCAGGATTGCAGGAGGCTGCTCGGCAGCGCGGGGTGGGCAGCGAAGAAGTTCTCTGTAAAGAAAACGCGGGAGGATTAAAAGATAGGTGGCATGCAACTTGTGTATTGAAAACATTCCAGTTGGGCAAAATCAACATCCTAATGGTACAGTAAGCGCCAGGGGATTTTAATGACCACAAATGGTTAGGAACTGGGTTTTACATCTCATCTGACCAATATTTTATGACGCGCTGTGGTTTTTGCTTTTCTGTAACAACATGTTTCTTGGATCATTTAAAGTATTTGGCTAGCAACACCTCTGAGGCATGGGTTAGCTCACAGTAATGCATACTTTGATGTGTCTTATTGTTAAATTATATAGTGCATACAATATTTCATTTTATTTAATACAAATCATTTTTATTTACTTAAAAGGAGCAAGCTGTCTTATTATATGTGTTTGGCTTAGAAACAAAGGAATTATATTCTTTTAAGAGGTGTTTTATGTTTTATGGTTACTGAGAGAATACATGGCCTTTTAATAGGCATTTATATAAGTGGGATCCATGTCTCCACTCTATTATATATTTTCAAATAATTAAAAGTGCCATACAAATGCCATACGATAGCCTTACAAAAAAGAGGGAAAACCCATGTGGTTTAAGATGTCAGGGGGGAAGAAAAAACTTGTTTCTTCAGGAGGGGAGGAGGCAGAAAGGTTTATTGGGGTAATTTAATTTCTACCGATGCTACAAACATGCATGGGATGAGGATGTGGGAGTTCAAATGTAGACGCTGCTTGTGCTGTTCCCTATAGTGACCTGTTCTTCATTGAGACAGGCAATTGACACAGACGCCAGTGCATTTATTACTGAGTCTACCGTAAATGAGACTTTCAGTCTTGCCAGGGATAGATATTTTTCCTGTGTTCACCACTATCACACATCATGTTCAAGGGAGGGGAAAAGGAACTTTTTAAAACAATAATATCAAACAACTTAGAAAAAAAAATGTTAAATATTACCATATGAAGAACTGATTAAATTTGTATGGTTTTCTTTCAGTAAAAATTGATATGTGATGAAACACAGTGCAGCTGGATAACTTGTTTTGGCTAACGTTCCAGTGTTCTCTGATCTCTTTACCCAGCTATATATTAAAAAAAAAAAAAAGAAAAAAAAAAAAAAAAAGAAAAAAAAAAAGAAACCATATCAGCGTTCTTGTTCCTATTGTACAAGCTCTGACATAAATGCCCCCTTTTCATTTACCCCTTACCATCTGGACTGTAAAAACTTAACATGAGTTTGCCAGTAAGGTAGTTTATCTACATATCTTCTTCCTATTCAGAACTACTCTCAAATATCATCATTTTTGTAAGTCTTGTCACAGCAGTTTTTGAGCATTTAATGTGAAAACTACTGTGCTTGGGTATTTCCAGTTCAGCAGTGCTGAAGAACCCATGTGCAGACTGTGCTCAGGTTTCCTTGTCGGTTTAGCCCAGACCCAAGCATATTCTGATAGCTGGGAACCAAAGACTAGGTCTCATTCTCAGCAGTTGTCTTGTTCTCCTTCAGACTCTATGGACTCAGACAGGTCATTAATTAGTGAAAATGACACAAGTTTAGGTGCCTCTTTCCTTTTCATTGCAACATTAATTTTTCTGTTTGTATATATACTGACTTTATGTTGGTAGTATTTTAATGTACTCAAGGAGCATTTCTCCATGAGGATAAATAACATTTTCAGACAGTGAATTCACGCTTTAAAAGCATAAAAAACATTGTTGAAGTCATAAACTTAAGCTTGTCAATATTAGAGGTTATTTTAAAATTTGTGTTCCTAATGAATATCCCTCCCTACCTGAAATGCAGAAGTGTGAAATTGGGCTGGTTTGTTTATTTTAAATTCCTTTCTTCAGCCACATGGCCTTCTATTGCAGGCTTTTTGGCTGGCACAGGAAGATCAGACTTCCTGCTCATTGATGTAGATAGAATTTTTCTTTTATTTTGGGAGTGGTAGGGGGTTGCTACAAAGTTTAATTTTCCATTTTGTTAACTAAGAACATATGCCAAGGGTCTCAGACTCTCTGAAGTACTGACTGACATAAAATATAATGGCAATCCAGCATGGGCTGGGGTTGGAGAATCTTGGAAGTTTTCCCACTAGATACTGGAAGACTGCAGATTTTTTTAACTGGGATAGATAGCATGGGTAATTTGCTCTTCACTTTGGCACACTCTGCGTAATTGCAACTACAGCAGAGCAAAACCATCTGCTAAAGTGATCAAGGTCGGATATTTTGAGTTATGAACGTTAGAGAAAGTTACAGATACAGTTCTTCTTGTCACTCCTTGTGGTGGAACCCCACGGCCACATAGCCAAATGCAGGTACGGGCTGGTTGTCTCCATTGTTCGCTAAGTGCCAACCATGTGTTCCGTCCCCCTGCCAGTCCTGGAGCACTGCAGCTGCTAGCACACTGCGCTCTTTCTGCTTGCTCTGCTTGTCAGGGTTGTTCCTAACTCTTCCATATTTTTCAAGGGTGATTGATGCAGTGCTGTGCTGGAAAATAGGAGAAAACTAAGAGAAGCATCACGGCCAATGTACTTTATCTGAGGAGGCTCCAGTTAAGACTGCAATATCTAGAGCTATGGCGTTTTGCATACTTTTTAACACCAAAGCTCTTTTTCATATATTTTTAGCAGTTTTTTTTTTCTTTTTTTTTGCTGTTATCAAATGGAGTATTTCTTTCTTATGAGAAGCATCTATGAGCCGTCGGTGAAGGCTGCAGAAGGAATCGATTCCTCTGTTCTTGTTTGCCACTGTGCGTTACCCCGTGATGACCTCCGAACCATTCTTCATTCTCAAACATAAGCTTGTGCTGCAAACATCTCTACAAGCAGTGTGCCTGTTTAGAATACTACACTTTTTTGGAAAAGAACACACCTTTTCCTACAAAATTTATAATCCCCACTGCCCACAATAGAGAAGAATAGGGATTTATATCCATGCAAGAATTATCTAGATTAAAATGGAAATATCTACAGTTAATTGACTAATAATACTTACTCTACAGAAGCCTTTACATTTCTATTAACTTAATTCTCAGTAGAGTCTAATGAACTTTTATATTAAAATACAGAACTTTTGTGCTTGAAGGTGAGAGGGGTTATTGTTTATTGAACAACAGGACAGAAAGGAGTGCAGGGTGCCTTTTATCCCCCAAATACTACTGCTATAATTCTAATGTTCCGATGACCTTCTCATTGTGCTTAGCCTTCCCAAACATGGTTGTTGGATAGCAAAGTTATACCTCCTTTTTGGCACTGCTAGCACTGCACAATTATGCATGTATGTTGTGTCTCCACTCGGAGCTGATGCTATATAACTCACAAATATTACAGAACCTACCTGTCTTGTCCAGACCCTTGGACGTGGAAGTGAAGGCTGATATTCTAAAAGGGGCATTCAGTAACAACTTCGACTCTTTGAACAAAATTCTGATCCAACAGCAGCCATTTTCCGAACGTACAAAGAAAGATCATGGCCTTTAATGCCCTTTAAAACTTGCTTGTTTCATTTCTCTATCTTATCATTGCTAGCATAGCTCTCTTTATGTTCATATCAGTTAATGTCACATTTGTGTTGCCAACTTAACTTTCAAGAATAAAGAGTGTCTTAGTCATAAGAATATAAGAACTACTATGAAAGTTCAGGTGAAAGGTCTGCCTGATTCGGCAATCCAGTCTGCACTGTGCCCAGGTTTGAAAGCTTACAGAAAGAGCAAAGAGAGAGGACCCTGGAAAATAAAAGCTGTTTTTCCAGATCTCAACCTTACCAGACATTTATGCGAAGAAGATCTGGTCTAAGTGGGAGTTAAATTTATTGGAATACAATAGAACACTGTAAAAATGACTTAAAAATGCATTTACAATTCTGTGCCCATAATTTAATTCACAAGTGCCTGTATTAATTCTTATTTCAGCATGGCCTGATATATGTGCTAAGTTCTGACAGACCAAAATTAGAATTTCAATTCCTACAAATAAAAACAAATGATTTAAGAGGCATACAGAACTGAGCAGGCAATTATATGTGCTCCGTGATACCTTTTTTCACACAAGAGGAATGCGATACCATGTACTCACAGTGAGGTCCGCTGTGTAGATTTATAGGATAAGTAATGAACTTCATAAAGTCGATAATTTTTGCAAGGCTCAATAGCTTCTTTCTGTAAGGGCATTAGCTATTCTGTAAACAATGGGCTATAAAAGAGCAAAAAAAGTGCTCAGAATTACCACAACCCCCAAAAATATGCTCTGTTGTGCCACAAGCCAGCCAAACAAGGTCCTGTGTGCATGAATGCATGGGATGGTCTGTTTTCACTGGAAAAACTGTTCAAGTTTGAGACTTTAGAATATCTTTTACATTTTGTCTTTTAAATAACATCAGTCCACGACCATAACTCATTGGAAGGAACATCTTTGAAAATGGTATCTCTGTGATGCCTAACTTCTGAGAAGCAGCTACTGCCGGAGCTTTGTGTCTGCTATCTTTGTAATATTTTTTTAATATTTTTAAAATACTGTTTCTGACATGATACAGAGACAGCAGAAATGACCCAGAGAAGGTATGAATCAGCTAAAACAAAGGAAAGCAAGTGCAAGGAAATAGTAAAAGAAGTATTCCTCCATCAGTTCAAAGTCCTGTCCATCTGTTCTTAATTTCTCCTCACGCAAAGGTTGCATCTTTCCCTGTTGTTAGGCCACACAATGAATCAAATCCTGTTTCCTAATTTCCACTATGCTAAGTTATGGTCCTAGGAAATGGAATTCTGCAGTTTCTTGCCTCTCTTCCTGACAGCTGAAGGAAAGGAATGAGGTGAAGAGAGGAAGAGGCAGCTTAGACCTCTCACATGGGATCTACCCAGGTCCCTAACTCGGCTTGCAGAAGCATCGACATTTGGATTTTTTTGTCAGTCTGTAGGCAAGGACTTTCTGTGGCCATCGTATGCTGTCTTTATTTGCATATAAATGTGAGGAATCCGTCTGTATTTTTGCTAGATGCTATCCCATATTTTAATGGTATTTCATAGAATATAAGGTGAAAATGGTTTATGGCTGAATACAAAAGAAAAACCAGATGGCTTGCTTCATGCGTTACTTAGCTGCCCTCTTCCAACCAAGTCAATATTTTATGAAAACCTCAAAGTATCCCTTCTAAAGTTTTATTTGATGATTTCAATATGTCCAATTTCTGTATTTAGATGGTTTAATATTAAAAATCTATGTCGTTTTGTAGAAATTTAAAATAGTTCGGGTTCAAAGAGTCTCAAAACCAAGTTCACAGATCTGCTTGAAGACGAACTGCGTCTCATAAGATGTGAGCGGAATTCGGTGCAAAGGGACAGAAGTCTGGGCACTAAGCCTGTTTGAAAGGTAAGGAGCCTGATTCACTGCTCCATCATGTCCCCCAGGTGCCTGTATATCAGGATATGAGCGGCTGCAAAATTAGCACGCTGACACTTTGTGTGCTGACGAGGCAATGTGCAAATACCAACCAGGCAGACTTAGGTATCTCTGGGAGGGCAGAGCAAGGGAGGTTTGGCAGATGGTATTCGGGTCTGGTTGGAGTGCCTGTACATGGCATGTTGCTGCACAAAATGTATGTGATGCTTGGGTTTGGTTTTAGACTCTTATTGCTTGCAGAGATCAGTGTCTGATACCTTCAACAACCTGATAGCTTCAACAACCGTGCTTTAAAATACAGATAGCTCGATGGACCAGGTTCTGGACCACGGGGCACGTGTGACCCAGTCTAATCTGAAGGCAAATAACAGCTGCACAGCTGGGAAGGACTCTGAGCCCACGTGTTGTGTTTTGTAGTAAAATTGCAGCTATTGTGAAATTCCCTTTATTTATTGTATGGGATGGCTGCAGCAACTTCCATTCCCAAAAAGGCACCTTGAGAAGGTGCAGTTGTCTCAACTCTCAGAAGAGCTTTCCAAATTAATTTTTTAAATTTCAGTAATTAATTTACTTATTACATTAAATTTAATGTCAGCTGTTAAATGTAAATGGTTCACTTTCAAGGGGAACCTCAATCATTTGTGTGCCGGGTGTGATCCTTCTCCAGCAGAAGCGGAGCGGTTTGCGGGGAGTGTGGCTCTCTCCCACACCAGCAGCGTGCAGCCCCTCTTCTTACCCATCCTGGTGTGGGTTTGTCTGTGAACACTTTTTGCTCTTTAGTTATTTGTTGTAATTATCAAGTTCATTTTTCTCTAATAGATGTGATTAAGTATATTTAGCACTGTGTAATGAGTTTTCTGCCTGGTTGCATTCTGGCTAATAAGGAATTCCTCAGAGTCTCTTCTGACAGCTGCTGTGGATCCCAGGTTTGGGCTGCCACAAGAGACCTCTTCCCTGAATTGCTAACATTAGAGAAATTAACTCGGTTAGACTAACCATAAAATCTGGGCTGAAATTTGATTACTAATAGATCTCGAGGTAGCTTTCAGCAGCACAGATACCGTGGTGTTCTCTTGCACAGAAAGACCTATAAAAATCAAAAGAATTAAGAACTACAACCTAGTGGCTAGGTAAAATTCTGATTAAAAACACCGAAAATAATACTAGCAATGATTGTAATCATTGTGTCACTGTTACAGTAGCCTTTTTTTTTTTTTAATTCTCATGATCCCCCTGCTAACTTTCCAGCCTGTGGATAACACTTGGGTTACCCATATAACTTCCTGTTAGTAGAGCAGCTCCCAAATTCGAAAGGCTGCAGATGATGGGAGAAACGTGTAATTGGGGATGGGATGGGATGGGATGGGATGGGATGGGATGGGATGGGATGGGATGGGATGGGATGGGATGGGATGGGATGGGATGGGATGGGATGGGATGGGATGGGATGTGGTGCAGCAGTCGCTTAGCAACAGCAGCTGCAGCCTCTGCGCGCGCTCTCCGGAAGGGGGATACAGAGACAGGAGGATGAAATAAATCCAGTTGTGGTGCAGTGACTTTGTAAGGGAGCGATCAAGGTTGTAACTTATTTTTCTGCTAAGTGCCAGTGACTGTGGGAAAAATCTTCTGTAAACAGATGCTGAAAAAAAAAAAAAAAAGGAAAGAAAAAAAAAGGAGAAGAAATGCAAACTGCTCATTTGACTTTTTGAATTACAGGAGTAGAATGCAAGTACAGCAGTAAATGTGTACTCTCACTAACTGTGAGCCTGCGTTATATTACGAGGTATTTTCTACTGTGGCGCATAATCGTTACAAAAAATGCATAATCACAGCCATGTGTCTTCTATTTATCACGACAATTGAGTACCAAATTCATGGAGAATAGGGATTGAAAATTAATGCCAAGTACCTCTTAAATTCCCTGATGGTATGTTAATTATATAAAGACTGCTCATAATAGGGTTAGTGGTAATGTAATAATTATAGATATGTCTACAATTCTAAATTCTTTTGAGATCTGAACAACTCTGTGTTTAGGATCACACAGTATTAATTGCTAGGAACCATATTTCAACCCTGTTTTATTTTATCCAGAGAAATATTTCACAAAGGCTCGTGGGACTGCAGAAGTATCAAAGTGTTATTTTCAGAACCTTATATCCCGCACCCTGAAGCCTTTGAAAATGCTGTGTGCTTGAAGCCTCTCTGTAGAACAAGGTATCGCACTTTGCCACGTTATTTAGTACACAATCTCAGCCTTTAGAAAGCATAAAATGTAAAAGGGAGTAGGAAGGAAGTTGTTGATGCAGATATATCCAACTTTGTTAAGGGGCTCTTATCTCCAGTAACCAGCAACACGTCGGGTTTTCAGAGCGCTGGTTATTACTGCCAGGCAGCGCTGCTCTGCAATTAGCGTTGGAGCACCTAGATAAGGGGGATATATAGGAATTAAAAACTGATAACATTAATGCAAACAAAGAAATTTAAACCTTTTGACCTCCTTTGTACTTGTTTATTTCTGTACTGAGTCTTAGCAGAAGAGCAAAAAGAGTTTGCATTCCAGTATGATTTCTTTTGGGTGGGAAATTACATTAATAAATTTAGAAAGGAGCACCTAATTATATAACAGTTTGTACTGCTTCTCTTTCTGCACTGATAGATTTTGTAAATGATGCTGCACTCCTCATAAGCCTGGTCCTAAAAATCACCCAAAAGAAAGACAATGCACATCATAAAAGCAAAGAGGTTTTGATCCAAGTGGGAGTCTGCCGGTTCATTTTTAGAAGGTCAGATTGATAGACAATATCTCACAGTCTAGATAGTGACTCTATCAAACTAATTCTTAAACACATAGTAGTACAATGAATTATTCCTGTCTTGGAAGTATGGTTTATGACCTTTCTGCCCCAGGTATTATTGCTGATTATTATCTGCGAATGGGTAGCAGCATGCTTTTTGTCTCAGTGTTTTGTGTGTGTGTGTTTTTTTAAACTCAAGTATTGGTGGGTTTTTGTTTTTTGTTGATGTTTTTTAAGCAAATCTGAATCATTTAATTCAGCAGATTTCTGATAAAATAATTTTGTCTCATGGCATGGGAATAAAGATCTGCTCTTCACCTTGCTTTTCTTTTAGAGGTTATTGTTTAACGTAATATCTCAGGTTGTACAGATAAATATTCCCATGACCTTTTGTTTGCTGCTATTTTCACTCTGATTTGCAGGGAAATGTAAGCATTTTAGAATATTTTATTTTGCAAAATCTTCACTTGCTAATTGCCAGCTTTTCAGAAACAAAATGGTAGAATTCCTCATATGAAGCTGCATAAAAGATGGACCTATTTTGTATATAGAATATTGCCTGTCCTTTAGATCTATGTGTTTTGCTTATGGAATAAACCAAAGTAGGAGAGATAAACTAATATTTTGTATAAGCTCAGCCAGACAATACACATGATAAAGATGTTTCATCTTCTTATGTATGCAGAAAATATGAAAAATTGTAGTTTACACATATTTTCTCAATTCAAGTGTAAAATTGGGCCCCCAGATTGCCCTGGGCCACGGTGGTTGTGTTAAAGAAGCACTATTTACCTAGCAGCTGAGTGAAAAATGATCAGAATATTAGACTCATCTAGGCCACATTAAGGAGCCATTGCATTTCCCGACAATTTTATGCTATCTCAATATGAAAACAGAGCAATTTCAGCTCATATCAGGTTATGATCGGCAATTACAGTTGCATAATTCACCTAGTCGTCTCTTTTCAGGGCCTTTATTTTCCCTCTTGGTGACATTCCTGAGAAAGTGCCTGATAAAAATGTCATATATCATCCTGGCTTTAAAACTCGTAAGGGGGTAATCTGCTATGCCTTGCTGAGCCTATATTCATCACTAGGTTTTTGACTTGGAGGGGTCATGACACTCATAATTTCCTTTTTGATATTGTCCTCACTAGATATGACAAGGGGCTGTAAAAGCCGGGTTGTATGCTGTGGTTAAGAGCCGTTCCAGTGGGGCTCATCACTAGCAATAACAGTGCATTACTGTGGATTGTGCAGTAGTTGGCCGTTTCAAAGATAATTAGATTTGATGTCAACATTTCTTTATCACCTGCATCCTTTTGTGCATCTGCGTGTCAAGTTGTTATTTCCGGATTTATTAGCACCCTCAGAGCTACTATCTATCTGTCAGCCTGGGCGCTGTTTGTGTTGACAGTTGTAAAGTTAATTACTAGTACTAATGAGCAGCGGGCTTTTGGTGGACATGGCATTTTGGGCATTTAAAGCTGTAATTAGATTTTTTTTTCCTTTGTGTACAGCCACAGGAAAAATGCATAATAGGAAAAAGAAACCCAAACCGAGCACCCTGACCTCAAATCTCTATCTCCAATTTGACATTGTTTACAGGATCTCTAATTCAAAAAACTCCAAAAGGCAGCTGGCTCTGCTTTCTCCGATTTTTTCTTCCCATCATTAACTCTCTGAGTATTTGTTTTATCATGTCATCCAAACTGAGCTCATAAAAAAGAAATATTTTCAGATTATTTTAATGAAAAACAGGTCCAGATAGTGTATGTATCAGACTTTCCCCGTTCTATAAAAGCATTCGTATCTTAGTACACACAGTGAATTTTAACAGTATTGTGTTAAAAAATAAATTTCCAAGGACAGCAAAATTAGCCCATCTCCTGGATTCCTCCCAATTTCATAATATATTAAGTACAGCAAATGCAGAGTCGCTTATTGTTTATTAAAGAGTTATAAATCCAGAGTAATTTCAGTGAAGTGGGATTAACACAGGTGAAACAAAAAGAATTTTGATACTTATTTGCCTCGCGTACATGCTAAATTGCCTATCCTGTAAATTGCATTACCGGCTCTGTTATGTGATGTTCCAAGTAACATATAACTCATAGGATTTAGAATAATGGCACTTATATGTGACATATACTTTATGTAAGTATATTGTTTATTCTACTGCTGCAACTAAGAACCACTCCCTCGCTGCTGTTTCTATTTACTTTCTATTTATCATTATCTGCCATTTTGTTAAACAACTACCCTTCCCAGCCATAAATCATCTATAAAAATACTCCGGCTCAGAGAAAATTTCACCCTGGCACTGAAATGATGAGATAACCATTTTCATCTCTTGTTGAAGCATTGAGATTTATTGGGCTTTGATGGGCTACAGACCAGACATCACTCTCTGCTGAGCAGACTCCCACTTGCATTTATTCTTATTGCATTTAGCAATTCAAAATGGAGCTCCCCGCGTCCCCGCAGAGCCCCTGCCCGCCGAGGTGGGGCGTGGAGCCGCGGTGTTATTGCTTTATATTAGATAAGGAGAGGACACACACAGAAGCGCGTGGTGATTCGGATGATTTTTTATTTCCGTTTAGCAGTGATGACAGAATGTCATAGTGAAATGACTTCAAAAGTCATTTTTCCCTCTGCCCTGGTTCTGCAGCCTTGTCCCTCGAGGGCACTTCCATTGTACAGTTATATTAATTCTGCTAACTTTCAGACTTCATTGCTGACAATAGGCCTTTTGGCTTTCTCAGACTATTACATTAAATTTCCCATCAAACCATGTCAGCCTCTGAGGTCAGAGATTCCAGGAGAAGCTTTAGATATTTTGCCTTTTGACTCCGTGGGCAGGTAGTGCTAAATTGCTTTTAGGTTTGTTTCCCCGGCGTCAGAAGCGCCACCGAGCCGCCCCGGGAGCTCGGAGCAGGAGCAGGGCTGGGGGGAATGCCCGGGCTCCCAGCGCCACGTCTGGGGGAGCACTCATGCTCGCAGCCGCGCCGGGGAGCAGCCACCCTCGGTCTTGCTGCAGCTCAGCCAGCAGAGCTCTGCTCTGCCTTTCACACGCACGCCCTCGTCATTCGCTAAAGGTTCGTCCTACACACAAAAGGCTTTTTATTTTTATCTCGGTGTATGCTTAATGGGGACTAGCTTTGCTAGCAGCTCCCGGCAGTTCATTCAGCATCTTTGTGCAAGAAAGGAGTAATAGCCCTTAGCTTACAGCTAGGGAAACTGAGGCACGCAGCAGGGTGAGGGAGCACAGGAGCAGCTGCCGTGCTCAGAAACAGCTTCCTGGAAGCTCTTGGAACAACTGGAATGTGGTGGACTTAAACAAAGCAAAACTTCTTTACATGAAACATGGTTCAGGTGAGAACCAGCAAAATCCTGCATTGTACTGAGGGAGCACCAAGTAGCGTTCAGGTTACTGAGCAAGCCTTGTGGCTGAAGCACGTTCTTTGAATACGTTCACCAAGACCCTCAGCCTTCTCCAAATATTGCATAAATTGTTTTAACTTGATGCTTTTTTGTTTTTTTGTTTTTTTTTTTTCCCTCTCTGGAATAATTTTGTATTATGGGAAAAAGAATATTTAAACCAGTGCTTGTCTGATAAGATTTTTAATTCATCACGGGTTTACAGCCAGCACTGGACCCGAGGAGCTGTTATGTAAAAGAGATGTTAGTGCATGCAGAATACAATTAGGTAAAAAGTGCAACATACAATAGGAAGATAAAAATAGGCTTTGTATGATAGAAACGTAGCAAAAAACCTATCAGCTCTGATAGCATAGAGAATTCTGCCAAATCAGGATGCACGGCTGTCTCGCTCCTTTGAATTTATAGTCATGGTTTCTGTATTTAGAAAACAGGAATTCTGCAGTGTTTTCTTCCCCGAAAAAATAGTATTTAAAAATAAGGCAGAGGAACGGATGCTCCAGACAGAAAGATTTCCCCCTGCAAACAAACTCTGCTGATTTTTCGTGGCACTGTCGGAGGAGCATTACTCGCAGGGCCGCGGTGGGCAGCGAGCATTACGCACCCCTGCTGCAATGCGCGGCTCTTCGGGGTGCTGGGCGGCTGGCAGGGCTGGAGAAAGATGAGCTTGGAAAGGCAGTGTCGATGTGTTACTACCTGCTTGCAGCCATAAGGATAGGGAATCATTTGTGACACTCTGGGGACGATTTTGTCACCCTGACAGTAATGCTGTTATGCACCAACTTGACACACAGGAAGAATCCATAAAGACAGATAAGTAACTGTGAAAGTGGCTGGGGATCAGCCGGAGTGCCACCACTCACCTGCAGTGACAAATAGATAGTCATGAAGGATTGAAAATCCTGCCCAACACAGAGATATGTCAGTCCAGAGCCAGCATCCTGCATGGTTACACGAGGCCTGCAGTAAAAATACCCGTAAGACGCACACAGACGAGCCCCCAGGCGTACGGACAGGGAGGTTAACTTCAAAGCGTGTTAGTAGGAGTCTGCTTTGGAGGCTTTTTTTTTTTTTTAATACTTGATGGGCAAGATTCTGATATTAATTACATTTGGTTGGGCTGATTCCTGCAGTTTTAATTTATATCAGTACAGGTTAACATTGACACGCAATGCAAACGAGAATTTGGCCAATGTGATTTTAGTGGGAGCCAATGAGTCTGTTTCTAGGTGTCATGTTTGTTTTTTTTTTTAGTAATTGTTTTATACCAATAGAGGTCCCCATCTGCAAATCAAATGAAACTTGTGCCTGTTAACAAATAGGTTCTGCTTTTTAAAAATGTTGAACTTCAGTTGTTGATGTCAGCCATGGGTCATAAAAATCAGTACCCAACCCCTTCTCCTTTAATATGTTGGAGAGTGTCTTAATTTGTGCTGCAAATGAATTTCTCTTTGGAAAAAAAATATTGACTTGAAGTTTTAAAAATATTCTTTAGAAAACAAACGATACGTCCAGTGCTATTTGTTGTTTGTTTCTTTAAGAGAAAGAGATGTAATCTAACCTTCAAGGCCACTTCTGAATTCAGTCACTTTTCATGACCTTGTTTTCATTATTCCTGTTGGATAAATTAAAGTTTATTTCTCAGGGAAGAAATGAGTTATAAACAAAGACAGAAGTTGTGTTTTAGTTTTGTTTTGTTTAGTTTATAAACTCTACTTTCTCCCTTTCCCCCTCAGCCTAGCCACTGGCTTTCACTTCTAAGAAATGATCCATTTGAGACAGTCTCTGAAGTCATTTTGATCCCCAGCTCATGTGCTCGGGGTTATTTTTTCCAATCTTTAATATTTTTTCTTCCAAAATGGACATTCACTGTTGAGCCCAGAGTTCCCAGTATCTGGGTAACTCCTGCAGTGCCCGGAACTGGTGCTGCTGTACCTGCACCCCGCTCGGAGTGCCACGGCTCTGACAGCCCCAAGCGCCAACCTCGGCTTCCTTGCTGAGCACTTGTGCACATCAGATGCAAGCCCGAGTTGCTTTAAGTATTAATTCCATACGCTACTAATTTCCTTTTCATTCTTTGCCTCTTTGGCATAGTCTTGGGCAGAGATTTTCTGGATGGTTTATGCAAGGTGGGACATGGTGTACTTGGCCAATAAAAATTGTCTCCAAAAAATGATCATGCATATATAACTTAAGTTTATAAACACCAGCCTATTGCACTAATGTTAAGGAGATGAGCCCCCCCACCCTCCCAATCATTACTAACAAAAACCTTTTTAGATTCTAAAGGACTATTTTTTGTGTTTTTTCACTTTTATTTTGGTGCAGGTAGGGTTTGGATTTCCTTTACAAGCCTTTTTAAAGCAGAGGTTAAGAGTTATATGTTATTCCAAGTCCAAGAATTTCTTATTTGAGAAAGATGCAGCAAACTTACAATAATTAACTTGAATTATAAGAATTAGCAAAGTAGTGTCTAACCTTTTCCCATTTTATCATATTTTTGCAGTTACAATTATTTGAGCTAATCACAGTATAGGTCACTTTTTTTTTTTTTACCAGAAGATGCAATCTTAAAACCTAAAAAATTACATGGAAAATATCTCTGTTTTAATAAAGCAAAATCTGTTTAATTTTGTATGAGTTTGATCTGAACTATGATAGTTCAGGTTTCTGATCATTCAAACAGTTTCATTCTGTGTGATTTGAAATTGTCTCCTATTTTCTTCTGCTTGTTCAGCTTTTTGGCAACAGCACTATGCTGCTTTAAGGCATTTTGGACTTTGATGCATTTGTGACTTTGTATGATAAAGCCATGTAATGGCCTGTAGGAGTTAAATGACTGTGAATAAATTATAGGAGATGTAGTCTCCTACGAGGAATGTTGACCACAGACCTGCCACAATTTCCACCAAGCTGTATGTCAGCATAAGGAATTCAGTTCAGTATTTCAGACTGAAAACCAAGGGTTTCTGCCTGCTTCTGAGCAAGCTTTGCAATTTGGAATTATTTGGGCATTATTTGATTAAAAAAAAATGCAATATATAAAAAAGCAATGGAAATTTCAAGATTTCCTCTGGCGCAGAAATTCGCGTTTTCATTCAGCTCTATGCAATATGCCATTGGCAAAGCAATTCCCTTCTATACTCAATTGCTCTTGTTGGTTGAACTGAATGCTAATGGAGGAGCTTTTATCTCATTCAGAACATATTAGTCAGAACCCAGAGAGCAAGAGGATACTGCCAAAAGGTGTCTTGCATTGACAGCAAAACTTCTAGCTCTAGAGCTCCTCTCTCCCATTTCCATTCTAATCTTGGCTTTGAGTTGGGGAGGGAAAATGCAGTTATTTCTTGTCACCTCTTAGGAATATGAAAAAAAGGACATTATTTGTTTCCCTTTATCCTTCTCTGTTCATCACGCCTTTCACTCAGAAGGCACATAATGACTGCAATTCTCGTGCTTTAAATGGTGCTAAAGCAATAGTTGTTCTTTACTGCTTCGTGGATTTGCAAAGGGACTTGGAAGAGATACTCCATAGTTTTATTCTCTCTTCATACACTCGTGAAAAAAAATTGAATGTGATCATTTATTTATTTTATATATTGGCTGCAGAAAGGTGTTAGAAGCATTTTATAACATACTTTAGAAAACTGATAATGGGATATTTGTGTTTCTAATGCTCACATTTATTTAGATACTGTTCATTTTGTCTAGGTGTTCTGAATGTTTTCCATTTATGTGTCCATATTTTTCCATTGAAAACAAAAATGAAGCTATGTTGTTCTGCCCCAGCTTGATGTGCAATATATGCCTATATAAAATATGTGCACAATGTGCAGTCAATATATTGGTAGTAATGACTTATGTTTCTAACTGTATGTCATCTTAAAGCACAATAGCATAATAGAAAATTTTTGAAGACTTTAGGCATTTTGTTCTTCATTTGATCTTAGTCAACACAACACCAGGTTTTCCTAGTAAATACATTTGTCATCAAGTCTTATATTTTCAGCCTGAGTGTTTGACAATGAAAAGCTGAAGTCGTAGTCTGACCAAATTTGCTTCTGCAATCTGAGGTCCAGCACTATTTAACGCTTACAAAATTAAATGGGAAAACTAAGGACAGTTTAGGAAATTAACTTATTTTTTAATTGACTTAATCCCAATAAGTGAATACTTACTGTGTTGCACTGACTTGCCATGCCACTATGTGAATTTCTGTCATTTTATGTCACTTTCGAAGTTACTAGAAAATCTAAATGGAAAAAAAAAGCAGATTCTCACTCCAAAAATATAATGTATTAGTAATTTTGTGGCAGGAGACTTATAAGGCTAGATGTTTTTTTTGTAGCACTAGATATCTGTCTTTATGCTTTATACATAAGGAAATAATAACTTCAGCTGTTACACTTAGTCATCTGACATGAAGCTGGGTATTTAATTTTTTAGCTGGGGATACTGATCCAGAGATCTTCCAAAGAATCATCATTGGGAATCAGGAAAACCAGACTTAGGTTCACTTCCAGACTTGTGATCATTTGATAGTTCAAGATGCTGCAGCAACCATCTTATCAAACATTTTATGATAGACACTTGAAGCTATAATCTCTTAGGTAGGTCCCTAATCGGGTGAGTGCTGAAAGTACTTGTGGGATCACAAGTGGCAAATGTAGTAAATTTTTTGTACTGATTTGATATTTCATTTGTTGTAGGACTTTGTGGTAAGTAGTTATCTGTGAAAAGTTTCTGCTAAGTTCTCAGAGAGCCAGCACTGGTCATTGTGCTATATCTGGGCATGACACGTCAGTAAGCCAAGCATTTCTGTATTGTATGCTAGCAAGCTGAAATATTTTTGGATTGCAATTTACAGTAATTGGACCTTTATTCCATAAATCTGTGTGCACAAACATGCACATCATGCACAGGATGTCTGAGGATCCATGTTGCAGAGTATCCCTCTCCAGCAGTGACCATGAGCAGATGTGTAGGGAAGATCAAGACAGGACGATTATTTGTGATATTAGATTGTTTGATATTTAGTCCCACAAAAATCTTCCCTAATAGTTAAATTCTTCCACTTCCTTTAAATCTTCAGGCTCATGCACCATATACTGATTTCTTCCCTAGACTGTTACCCCAGTTGAGGCCACTGCTCTGTTGGGATCATGTAGGGGTAGGTACAGTGTGTGGGGTGGTGAGACCCGAACCTCGTCGTGAGATGGAGGACTGGAAATTCCTTGAGAAGCGTTGGACAGCAGTGAGCAATGGAGATAAGAGAACGGAGAGCTGGGGAATCCTGGACGAGGGGAGGCAGCATGTGGGTAGCACTCAGCTTTAACCAGGTCCTGATCAGTGGCAGGTGTACTAACACAGGCATTTAGACGTGTTACCGAGACATTCCCACATCAGCCCAGTGCATTTTACCTCATTAATCCTACGTAGTGGAGCCCAGGTGCAGCTTCCAGTGCCTCGTACCTTCAGCTTTCTTGCTCATCTGTGTGCTCCTGCACGTCTCAAGCTCTGCAGCATTCTCCAACAACTCACTTTGCAAATTCCTTGCTCTTTGTTTTCCTTTCTTTTTACTACTGTCTTCCCCAGCCTTTATAGTTCCTCTCAGTAGAGAAGGCCACCCAGCTGAAAACCCTGGCTAAATCTGGAACAGAGTGATCTTTTATTAAATCAGTGCCTGGAAAGAAATGGACTCTTCCTACTCCAGTCACAGAGGCTGGAGTGCTCACTTTAGAAAGGCTGTGACAGGTCCCCTTGTTTATGGAACCAGAAAAAAAAAAAGAAAAAAGAAAAAAAAAGGAATGTCTGCTGTGGTCCATCTGTGCTCCTTGCAGCAAAGCCTCAGCAAGGACTGGTCTGCCTGGGTTAAGAGCTTGCCTGCATCTGTTATGTCCTTGGTATTCTTTCTGTTAGCCCTGTGCAGGGCAAAATCCCTCTGTTCCTAGGAGTGCTGATATTGAATGTCCCTGTAACGACTAAACCAGGACTATGTAATTGTGTCCAAGGGAAGGGAAGGGAAGGAAACCTGGCTTTGTGGGTGTTTGGTTAGAGACACCCACATTGTTTCCAACCAGTGGCTGAAAATTTGGGAAGAGAGCTTTCCACTGAGTGTGCGGTGCAGACGCAAGGGATTGTTTCCCAGGAATGAGTAACAGGACCGGCAGTAACAAGACACCAGGCGGCTTCTTCTGCAGCCCAGCTCTGGGCTGTGGACAAAAGGAGCAAAGGCAGTGTCACTACTGGGGCTTGCCGAGGTCAAGCCCTCAGGTACAAACCAAGCAGACTGTAAATAATACACACAGGCTACAGGCATTATCTTTTTCCTCTAGTTAACTATGCAAATCCAGTATTCTGTCTCGGGGCAGGTCTGTGACCATATAGTGCATTCCTGTCATGTGGAAAACTTCCGTGTTCTACTCCCTCCTCCCAAAAAGGAGCTACTCGGTAGAGTTTCCGAACTTCCAAACTGTTTCTTGCTAATTTATTTCAAGCAAAGTGCATTTTATAGGCTTATCTACTAATTCTTCTGATGAAAACACAAGCGAAACTCAACCAACTTGAACAGGTTGAATGCCACATCTGTGCAGAAGATAGCAGCACACTTATTTATGGCTCGAAGAAACAGAGTCTAAATTAAGGCAGCTATTGCTACAGAGTGGATAAGCGGCCATTATGAATTATCCTTAATTATAGCGATTTCCTAAACTAATAAACCTGCTAAATCTTTATTGCAAAGGTTAGTTTACACAGTGCATATAAAATCCGCATGTGCTACGCATCAACCACCAGCTGTCTGACAGTGTGTTGCTATTGCAGTGAGTGTTCACATAAATTTTATGTTGGTTATATTAACAGTCAGTCCATATCACTACCCACAGATGCCAGTAGACATAAAAATTGCTCTCCAGTGAGCCTAAATATCCCTAGAAGCTAGTTGTGTCTAATGTTCCATGTAGTATTTGTACGTGAAAGCAGCAGATTGAAAAGTTATTTACAGATGAATATTTCAATCCAGTTAGTTCATACTGGCCTACTTAGCCTTCCTTGCTGGTTTATTTGTATGCTAAATAATTCACTAAAGGTTCTTGTTTACTTTCAAAAGTATTTTCTATGAAATGCAAACAACGGAACCAACTTTAGGTGCTCAAAAGGCTAAACAGCCCTGTTTTCAAATGCAGGTCAGGGCTGCAGACAGCATCTTGCAGATGAGCTGTCACTCACAGTTTTACCCATTTAGTTGCTGCTTTTTTTTAAAGAATTGCTGAGATTTGATGTTTTCATGTGATTTTTTGGCAAGAATGGATTATTTCTTCTTAATTTATCCTTTTTCATGGACAAATGGGAAGTCCTTTGGAGTCTCCCCATTAACCAGACAGTGCTGGCAGCACCCAGCACGTTGTGCGCTATTCAGTGGATTCGTGACAGTGCATGGGACTAGCAGGTGCAGTAGATACGGGCTTTCTACTGCTGTAGGACATAAATACTTCCTTTTTTGTAGAAATTGCTGTTGTGCATTTGCTTGCCATTCATTGTATACATTGGTTTCTTTTAATCAGAGCACTGGACAAACCCAGCCAATGTCTGTTCTCTCGCTGATACCCAGGGACCAGAATCTTAGGAGTGCTCTGAAGGCAGTGCTATCTAGACCCCAGAGTTCATCCATGTGCTAACTTTATTTTATAATATTGATTTTATCATTTTTGCTGTTTGTAATAGGAGTTGCTTTATTGATATTTACTCAACCCTTCTTTGTGCAGGCGCTGTAGAGTACTTTGTTGCAAGTATTGACATACATCTGCTGGTTGCATCACCACCATCAGCTTATTTCACCCAAATGGTATTCAGATGCTGTAATTGTTTCTTGGTATTGATTTTAGATTGCCTTTATAACGGTCTTCCAAAGACCATAGCACACGTGGTGAGTCTGGCTAGTTTCAATTCAACTGTTTCAACAAGAATATGAATCACACCTATTAAAATTGCAACAGCTTAATATTTTAAGTCTAGTTTTGCTTTACAAAGATCTCTCAAGTACGACTGAGACCAGTCAGCTCTTCAGGGATCATGAAGGAGTATCTTAACGCTTCCTAAAGATTAGTTGGTGATTTTTGCAGGCATTCTGAGCTATTCATGAATATTCTAGCACAATACTAGGGGTGTTATACTGGCATCGGTGACCTATTTGTGAGTAAGATGTATAGTTGCTTGGGTTTAGGTTCACAGAAACATTTAAGAACCTGATATTTTGATGCCTGCATGCCTTGCTGTTTGTAAAATGAGGCCTTTGGGGCAGATCTCAAACAATTGCTAGAAATGGGTGAATAGTGCAAAATACCTTCTGCAGCCATTTCTGTACAGAATGACTGATTTCACTTTGTTTACGCTTGAGTCCCCTTCAGTCCTTTCACAGATTTGCGAATAAGTTAACTGGCTGGAGTGCCATGGAAGCACATCCCTTCCGCTGTATCCCCCCAAGAATGAAAACTTAGATTGAGAAATTAAAATATTTGCACAAGGAAATACCCAACCATGAAGCAGAAGCCTATTATATCACCTAGTAAAATTAACCAGTAGAACATGTATAGCACATGTTAGCATCTACTGACTGTTATCAATTAGATTTCTGTTTATTTTTTTACTCAACAGCAGTAGACCATAATCTTTATCCTCAGTTTCCATAATAATAGAAAACCTGACATAACCTTAGGAGAAAATAAGAGTAAAATAGTTGGTGGAAAGTATAGGAAAAATTCTTCACTTGCGCCACTAAAATGTGAGCTGCTGAATTATTACCTGTTGGGCTGCTTGTGCATTTTGTGCAGCAAATGCTCTGTTACCATAACAATTATAGAATTAGATATCTATGGAAAGCATCTCCTGGATGAACTGTAGTTCTTGAAATTAATGTGCATGCTTATTTTTGAAAGCTGACTTGCATTTTGCATAAAAAAGGATGGTAAATAAAATACAACTAAATATAGAATCCCTCCGGAGGTTAACGGGACTTTGCTCCAAAAGCATGTGGGCAATTTTGGAAATTCCACTTTGCATTAAGGAAGATAAATAAATAAATAAAAAGAATATTTCGTAAACATGCAAGAGCGTATGTTTATGTTGAGGAGCAACTTGGTTCCACAGGGAATTAGTTTTCCCAAAAGGAGCCAAACTGAACATTGTTAGTATTAAAATACAAAACCCGGCGATATTTGCCAAAATATCAGCAATCACATTCAGTCCTCATGTGACTGCATCAGACGGAAGGCTTGGTCCCCCAGTGCTAGCTGAGGGGTAAAGACAAATCTGCAACAGACAGGCGAAGGAAAAAGGAAGCCTGTGTGAAATATCAGTGTACTTGTTGTGAGAGCATTATTCTTCAGAAGCTGGCCTGGTTGTCAGTGCTGTCCTACAGAATACACAGATTGAAGGAAATTATTCTGTGTAATTTTATAAGGAAAAAAATATACAGATTTCTCTCTAATTCATGCACTGAGACAAAGCTTACGGGGAGCTAAATTACCTGCTTTATGCCACTTGTATTTTGATAAGAGAGGCTAAACACTGTGCAAGTCCACTAGCTATGTGGGAAGCAGCATTTTCCGATGGAGGAGCGTGGCATCCTCGTGCTGATTCTCCACTTCCCACCTTGTGAGGCCCCTTCCCGAATTCAGGGGACGTTTCCTCTGGGCAAGGAGCTCAGGACTGGGCCCTGGCCTCTCCAGCTAATTGGGCAGAGAGCTGGCAAAGGGAACGTGCGAGACACGCGTCAGAAGGGAGGCAGACAGGCATCCTAATTCACCCACATAACACATCTTTGAACTGTCTGAGGCATACCTAACTGTTTACATGCTACCAACAAGAGTAAATAGGCTGAACAGAAGGAAGAGACAGAGTTGCTGTGAATAAAGAAAAAGCTTACAAGACAGCCCATCTGCTAGCGAGTACCTGTCACCTCCAGTTACAAACCCAGGCAGCCCTACCTCAGAGCAACCAGAGCCCAGTTTATTATTCAAACGAGAGAGAGAGAGCACAGCTAACGTAGCCCTCCGCTCTCTGTCTGATACGGTGTCAAAACACCAGTTTGGGGGAGTCTCGTGGACACAATAGCGAGGGTAAGGTGAGTCTTAAACGCTAACAAGAAAATTGCTAAAAGAACTTACAGCTTCATCAAAGCTAAGTGGCTGTCCTCGCTAATAGCTGGGAGAGGGACGGAACGTGCTGGCTGTTGGGTGCAGATGAGAATCCTGCCAAGGAAGACACTGCTGGCACTGGGGAAGAGAATTATATTAATAGCTAAGGTAATCTTGTTATCCTTAAGAATCCTGATTATAATCATTTTTTTAAAAAAAAACAACCACCTGTTTATTTTGTCATTGTGCTGTACAGCTGACAAAGGCACTTTCAGAGGGCCTTAAATTAAGCCACTTCATTTTCTCTTTGTTAAGTCCTATTGCTTTATACGTACACATATTATATAACAGGCACAGTAATGCCTGTTGTCTTTGGAACCCTGTCATTTGTGCCTACAGCCAGGTGAAGTTTCTCTGCTGCCATTAACATCGTCAAGGTCAGGTGGAGTGGTGGCAGTCAGTTTCCACTGCTCTTATAATGTTTTTGTTTTATCTAGCGTCCCTTGGAGAACAGACAAATTGGGTGCATGCATGTAGCAGGCCATCTTGACATTGATTTTTGAAGCTTCATTAGATAAATGCTGACATCATAGATTGATGTCTCTTTAAAACAGTGCCTCGCACAGAACCATTGGGGGAATCAAAAATATTGACTTCCCATGTTTGTGCAGAAGGCCCACTGGAGAGCTCCTGCATTAATGGGTCCATCAATTTGGGTGTTCTTTAATTATTCTAATTGTACACCTTGCAGCTGGAAACTGAATTTATTAGCACTTCTGGCTAGGTAGTTGCACCTTTAGCAGAGAGAAAATAGCAGTGGATGATAGTGACTTTCGTCTACTTTGTCATTACGTCTTGAATTACTCACTAATTTGTTATTATTATTATTTGCTTTATTATGGGCTAATATGCCGGTGTAATGTGGAGGTGAAAATGGATAGGGATGTGGTGATGGACCCACACAGAGGCCATGGGGCTAGATGGTACTTTAGAGAAATACATGCTGGTAAAATAAAGTTGATGGTTTTGTTCGTGTTTAACCCCTCACCCTGGTACCATCAATAGATTGAAGACATCATTTGTATCTGCAAGTGTTTGTTTAATTAAGACCTCCTAAAAATCTTTGCTATTGATTCATTCCATTATCTTATTGATTAACTGCACTGGATCATGTACTTGCTCTTTAGTGGAAGGCAACAGTTTCAGCCTGCTGTCATTTATCCACAGATGTGAACAGTAAGCAATGTTCAGCATCCATGTCTGCCAAAGTGTCTTGTGTTTTAATGAAGTACTGGCTGCAATTCCCTGTATTACATGAGAAAAGCCAGTTGTCTCCTGCTGGTGGTGTGACCAAGCATAAAGGTTTTCTTCCAGTTATTCATAAAGCAGCTGCTTACCAGGGAACGTTAGAAAGTTGTGCTTTGCATTTGTGTGTTAAAATCTAGAGGTTTCAAGTCAGGGCAGTAAATTAACAGAGATGACCTGCGTATTTCCTTTCCACGCATTTGGATTATTTTTTTTCTTTCCTGAAACATAATGCAAAGCAGGCTGTTTCTGTAATATGATGTCATATTTGTACCTTGCAGCCTCACCTTGGGGAGTTTGCTGCATGACCTGGTATTAATGTATGGGTATATCTGATAAAAGCATCACACCACTACCTCTCTGAAGATTTTTCTCAGGAAAATAATTCAGTCAATACCATGCTGACCGCTGAAGAATTGGACTCTGGCTGCATTTGTGCAGCCGCCTGTGCTCTTGTTTATCAGCTCTTTGCTGTCTTTTTATAGAGCCAGGTCCCTTCCTTACACCGGTGTGATGGCAACGTGGCACGCGGCGCCTTATTTTACAATTCCAGAAATGAGTTTCCGTGTTGGAAGTGGGAATCTGAGTAGGCAGAGTAGTGGTCTTAGAAATGCTCACGCCGCCTCTCAGTTTTTTAGGGGCTACCATTAGTAGCAAGAAGGTTGTGGTGACTGACAGTAAAATTATGGGTAAGTTTAAAGCGGAGGAAAAATCCTAGCCCTGCATTTTCTCCTTCTGTCTTGACATTTGAGTGACAATCCAGATTGGTCCGGAGTAACTGCCAATATGTCAGTGGAAAATTTTAAAACATTATGCATGCCATATTGAAGTGTTTCATAGGAAATAGGGCACATATTCTTTATTTTCACATGCAGCTCCTTCTTGACATTTCCAGTGTACTGTATGTGCTGTGGGTGGTCTCTTGGTGAATGCCAGCGGGTTCTTTGTTGCCATTGTGAAGGGAGGTCTCAGCAACTCCCCCCGTGACAAAATAGCTACTTTTTTTCCTCCCTTTTTTATATAAAATGAAAACTCCACTTGGGCTGTTTTAAAATTCTAGTTCAATTGAGACTTTTGTGTTTAGTTAAGTTTATATATCTGCTGGCATGCGTTGTTAATTTAAGCCAAACCCTCAGCTTTACCTTGGCAGAGAGACTGATTTTGTTGGGTTCCCTGCACCCTGTTAAATGAGCTAGTACCAAAACAACATCCAAAGGACAAATGACTGTGTTCTGATTACTTTTCAGGGTCTTTGATGGCAGCAGTAAGTCCTGACTCAGCCTTTAAGATACCTTAGTATGGTAATTTTCAATGCCTCAGGTTATTTGTAACTGCAGAAATGCTAAAATTAATCACAAAGAAAAAAGTTCTTTAAGTTCTGGTTCTTTGAGCCATCTCTGAGAGCATTCACATGTCTGGGTTTTTTGTTGTTATTGTTGTTTTTCTTTTTAGGATCCATTTATATGTAAATAATCTCTCCTGTTAAGATGTGTAATTGTAATATTTATGATATAAATACGTAATATGTATAATACTTGAGAAGTTGCTAGCCAAATTCTGGAATTGTACAGGACAGGGTAGAAAGGCTGCCTTGTTGCGAGGAAGTCCTTTTTCTCCCTTCTGGTCCAAAATGGTGAATTTCTGCATATTTAGCCCTGCTAGCTTCATTGCTCTGGTGCTGCTGCTACGGGAGACGTGGCAGTCCCTCTGGTGAGATCCTGGAGGGACGGAACAGACCTAGAACAGAATTGTGGGTTTGGTGGGGAAGCGGAGCAGGAGAGCAATACTTGCTGGCAGGTCCGTGGAAGGCTGAACAGCAAAGTGAGCACAGTGCTAGGGGGGTCAGCACCAGACCAAGGCAGAGGTGTTGTTCCTTCCTTTGATAGGGCTTTCACAATTAGCAGGCTTGGCATCTACGTGATATTCTTTCCATTCCATGTCTGGCTCACATTTTTTGCTTAGCTTTGGTCTGTTCCCTTTCTGGGTTCTAAGCACTTACCGTGATTAGAGAACAGAGCAAGTACTGAGCCAGAATGGGTCTGGTCCAATTCCTTACCAGTAATTGAAATGCTGAGAGAAAAGCTCCATGACGCCCATCTTTCTTCATCTGCAGACGGGCTGATTTGACTCAATATACGTAAATTACAATGCAATAAATTCACTTTACATAGTCGTTCCCTAGATGGCTTTAAATTAACTGCAGTTGGGTACTGATGGATGGTCTTCTTGTTGAGGTCCCAGTTTGGCAGGATCAAACACTTACACTATATGCTACTCTGATAAGTGTACCTGGCTGGCTCAGGGATGCTTACGGGAACATCTTTGGATTATGATTTGGACTTTATTAGTTTTTATTTACAGAAGTAAGGAACAAAATGGTTTCAGTGTGTTACTGGAAAACAGACTGTTCAGGTTTCTCAGTGTTCCATATCCATTACTTTGTAATCTGAAGTAACTCATATATATCTCTACACTAAAATCTCTGCAGTAAGATGTAGATACAGATCAATGATATAAAGGGCAGACATGAGTCTCAGGAAAAATATCAACATTTTGAATATTTTCTATAAGGACAAAAAGGCAAATTCTTGAAAATTTCCTGCAGCCTTCAACTCCAAGACACTTGAGCATAGACCAGTGAAAGTATTTTGTGTTCCCAAAACATATTTGAGTTTTAAGGGGTCTTTTGTATATTCAGCTGAAATTTCCAAATGAAAGTTACTTGTTTAGAATATGAGATTTTTATATGAAGATGAGATGTTTTGAAAATGAAATTTACTTACTTTTTAATTTGAAAACATCCTTCCATAATATCATTGAAGTGTTTAAAAAGATGAAACAGACCTTTTCCACCAACTTCTATGGCTTCGAGAAATTAGGATTTTCTGGGGAAAACATGTTTCATTGAAAAGATCCCATCTAAATCTAGTGAAGATTTATTATTTATCATGGACCAAATCTTGCTTTCTGTACCTGCATAAATAGTTAATGAAAGTGCTTCCAAGCATAAAGCATGAACTATTTGGACCAACGTTATAAAGTGCTTTGAGCTGGGAGGAGTAGAAGCTGGAACATGGAAGTTACATTACAAGCAGAGTTATTTTTGTTCTGTAGAAAAACTTTTAATTGTCAAAGACTTGAAAAAGAAAGTCTCTTTCTTTCCTTTTTGAATCCTACAAGAGTTAACTTGAACACACATTGCTCGTATTTTATTGCAGTTGTCAGAAGCTCAGTGATAGTTCTGATTATTGAGATTTAGGCAGAGATGAGTTGAACAATTAAAATCAACAAATAAAATTTCCCAGATCGTCAACCTGAGCATGAGCTCTCAGTGGAAAGGACTTATTTTTAAAGCTGAAATTTCTGTGCATAATGCCTTTGCCAGTTTACAGCTTTGCTGCCTGGAATATTGAAATGGATTTCACAAGGCATGGCATCTTGGGCTTTTATGGGCGGTCAGCTTCCTTCATTCATGTAATAGATACCTGAACTCCTGTGTTGTTATGTAATACCAGATACAAATAAGTTGGTTTAGAAGAAAGTAACACGTGTAATTGCTGAAACTGGCACAAATGCCAGCAGTACTTTGAAATTTAAATTGAAAAAAAAAATCTTGAAGTAAAGTCTAGATTTAAAAGATGATATTTTGGGGGGAACGTATGGTGTTAATCTTGCTGTCATGTTTAGATAATTTTCTTTAGAAATGTGCAGTTTACTCTTTTATTAATTCTGAACATGCTTCTTACGTATTACTGAACATTTTATCAAAGCAAATGGGCATCTTGTCTGAATAAAAACAGCAGAATAAGACTGTTTATGTTACTAGGAGGCATTGCAAGCTGAAAGTTGTCTCATGAAATGTGTTTGGAAAAAATAAACCAAAGCTATGTGAGACTTTCTTTTTTAGTATTACTAGTGGAAGCATATGAGATAGTTTGCTCAATAGATGGGGACCACCATCAGTAAAGGTAAGAACCTGAGGAAGTACCTGGGAAGCATTCCCATGCCAAGCCCTTGGCTGCCGCCAGTGCTAGCAATTTCCAGGTTAATTTCCATGTGGAGCGCTGTGGAGAGGAACTGTCCTAAAATACATACTTCGTATCAACCCATTCCTTGGCTTCCAATGCAATCTGTAACTACCCTTGTATCTAGCATGGTAGTCAAAAATTACATAGAAAACACTTCTGCAAATCAGGTTGTCAGAATTTTCACTGATAGGAGTAGGCTTTTGTTATTTGTTTGTATCTGCTTATATTGGTGGTTAATTTGGTCTTCCAGCAAAGGACTTGGTAGCTCATTCCACACCAGTGAGGACCAAAAATAAATAAATAAATAAAGTACACAATAGCACAATCTGGAGAAGTAAACAAACAAAAACCTCTGTAGAAATTCTCTGTAAAGCATTTTCTTGTAGAGATTTCTTTTTAATTTGTTTTGTTCGCCTTCCATCTGAGCCCAGATATGTACCCATTAGGATTTCTTGGAGGCTATAACGAGCTAAAACAGTCACGCCTGTGATTGCTGGTGCACACATGTTTGTTCTGTCCTTTTTTCCTACAGACAGTAGCCTACATTTTTCTGACTTTTTGAGGGCTACCCTAGCAGTCTGCCATAAATGGGAGGTGCTTACTTTGGAAGAAGAATCCGAAGGCATGGAATGCGTGTTGATTTTCACTCTGTCCAAAAGATAGGACTATCTGTATTTCTCCCCTTGCAATTACTGCATCTCTCTATAGAGGCAGATATATTTTCACCTGAAGATGCAACAGTGAGCAAACTTGTATGAATTGCCTTTGTTTCCTGACCACTTATTGCCAGAACATTGAAGTTTACTTTTAATCTTGTCTATACTTTTGCAAAATCCCTGAGGAGAAGAAGCTGATTTATGTACAGCTTAGCCTGAAGCACTTGCGTCACTGTATGATTTTGTATTGCTTGCTTAATAGACCACAAAAGTCAACATCTCTTTGGAAGAACAATTTGTGCTTAAAGTAGTCACAAATTCCAAGAGATCCTGTTAAGGCAGGATGTTGTGAGAAACCCAGAGCTGGAACAAAAACTCTTGTTTCCTAATTATAATGTTAATACTTGGGAAACCTTAAGCCACTCTGTCTTGGTTTATGTCAATAAAGGTTTGGTTTTTCTTCTTTGTTTCTTGCCCATCCTGCTTTGGGAAATTGGAATTAAGCCAACAATTTTAGCAGCAACACAAGAAAGTTGTAGTTGTCTATTATCATGGAAGCATATCTTTAACGATGCGAGCTCAAAAACTTCAATTCACAGGTTTATAGGAAAAGCGGGGTTGGAAGGGACTTCAGGAGTTGTCTGTGCCAAGTTCCTGCTTAAAGCATTGTCATTGGTGACAGATCAGATTGTGTAGGTTTTTAACCAGATGGAGGTGAAGAACCTCCAAGGATGGAGACTCCGCAAGTTCTCTGGGCAACCTGCTCTGCTGTTTGGCTGTCCTCGTGGGAAGAACGTTTCTTCTTGTATCTGGTCAGAATCTCTTGTTTCAGTTTCTGTTCTCTCTTTACAAGTCTCTGAAGAGCCTGGCTCCATTTTCTGGCCAAACATATCATCTTGGGATGAAATGCTTTCCTACAGTGCTTGTTTGTAAGTGCCTATGGAACCAAGACAAATGTTGCATTTGGTCACGCGCACAAGTTCTGTGTCTTAATTAGGTTCCATAGAGGTATATGCAATTTAATCGTTAGTCTTGCAGAAGCATGGAAGTGATGTGTAGCCATATTCATGCCAAGTTTTAAGTAGCACTTTAACATTTTCATATTTGAAAGATTAAAATAATAGCAACTCTGCACACATCTGTATAGGCTGCAGCACGAGCACACCTGCAGTAACGGCTGTTACGAGGCCGCCAGTGCATGGTTTGTGTCCATCTAGATCTCGTGTCCCACACACCTGGAGTGGGAGCTCTGTAGGGTGCAGTTCTGAGCAGGCCTGTTTAATATGAGGCATTACAGTTGTTTGTCATTGTGTTTTTGTTTGTTTGTTGTTCCCTAAAATAAACATTAGTTGCATGGAAAAGCTCTGGTATAACAGTGCTTGTCCTGGTTACTTTATTCACGCTAACTTCACTGATTTTCATAGGATGTGGCTTGTAGTCTGCGCTCTTACAAAAGTGCACTGTATACATTTACACAGGAAATTAAGCACTGAAGCTAATGGAAGATTGATGAGAAAAAGCTCATTGTCAGCATGCCACGGCATTGCATGCTGTATCCAATTCGTGCGTCCAGCGTTAGGAGGTTTAGAGGAAGTGCATGAAATGTATGGTTGCCTGGTTTCTTCTTGAATTATCAAATACAAAGCCACACATGACCAGTTCTGAGAGATGAATATAACCCCCTGATAATGTCAAATTCTTGAGTTCTTCTGACAGCCACTGATAAAGCCAGCTGATCTGTAGATCACCTTGTCCATTCCCTCACACAGCTGAAGTTGCTGTTCTCACCTGGTTATATTAAAATGATTTCATTTTATTTCAGGAAAATCTGTTTCTAATTACTTAGATAGATCCTTAGTGGTTTCTGTTGTGATGAATAAATTTCTTGATCTCAGGCAGCAACCAGAGCTCCTAGCCTCGTCCTTCAGAAGTCACGAATCATGCTTTGTATCTTTGTATTCTCTGTATGCGTTCATTCCAATAATGCACATGAACTTCATTGCACAGATTGCTGCTAAACATTCCCGGCCTGCTTATGCAGGCTGCATGGACCTCTGTAAGAGAATCAGTAGTTCTGTGGAGAGGTGTCACACAACGAGTGCATGTTTACTGACTTTGATGAGTCAAAACGAAAGTAATAAATGTTTTGTAGGATTAACAGATTAACAGAGGTGCAGAGTTGATAAATTACTTACATATGCCGAAGAGAAATGTCTTGGTTTTATTTTAATCGTGACCTTTCCACCAAAAAATCTTTCTGTAGTTTTGTTTTCAGTATTTTTGAAGGGGAGAAGAAATAACAGCTTTTAAAAGGCAGCACGGCCAAGTATCTTGATGTATGGGTATAAATGGTGTAGTCATCTTGTCTGTTCAGCTGTGTATGGTGGAAAATCTACATGTTGCCATCTTCATAGATGATAGCAATCTGAACTGCAGTTAATCTGCTAGATTTTTGCTGTAATCAATATTACTGTTGTGTCTTGACATAAGTGTATGGTTAATCTGATCAATATCAGCCCCCTTCTGCACATACATAATACCTTTTAAATATTCATGATATAAATATGTAGAATTCCGAACAAGCACACAATATATTTGATGACAATAATTTTATGTAACCACTTCAACTGGCTTGCTCCTGTTTTTTTTACTTTTTTTTTCAGTATTAGCATTACCACCACGTAAATTTGAGCATCCTACTTAAGAAGACTATCATGTGTCAGCTTAACTTCATTACATTTATACCATACCTCATTTGCTCATTCTTCAGCAGAACATGTGTTTTGATAAAGTTGGTGTTGTGATGTTTTCCTTTCATTCCCAAACAGCAAATTTGTTCACTCATCGTTATAAAACTAGTAACTCTGGAGCTCACAGTGTCATTTACCATTTCATACCTTCGAGTCTCTTCTCTGCTATAAAAGAGTAGATTTGCCAAGACAGTGACCTGCTTCCCAGCCATTTGGTCTCTTGCAAGACAGTGATGTTTCAGTGTGAGGCTTCTCCAGTCATCCCATCAATTTAGCAAAGGTGTCGTATCAGCATAAGCTCAAAGTATGTCATGTTTCCAGTCCGTTCTCCTTGGTGAGAGTAAAGTGCTGAACAGAACAGATTCAAAATAGACTCTTATAATGAGAAGTATCATCGAGGCTATTGTATTGTATTAAAAAACAAAACAAAACAAAACAAAAAAAAAAAAAAAAACACTATAAATGAAGTATTTTTATTTCCTATGAGTGTAAGGCTTGGAAAAAGGATGCACAAAAGACTTCCACCAGCTTCTGGTGTTAATATTGTAAGGAGAGATAGGTAAGCAAAAATGGCAAGAAAGTGTCATCCAGATCTGTAAAAATAAAGCTAGTTTAATCATATAAGGCAACATATTCACCCAGAGAAGTTTACAAAAAATTTGTAATGATAGTCATGCTATGTGATTTATATACACAGAAGAATTAATTGTTAATAATACCTTAAGTAGCAGAAAATAAGGTACAGTCCAAGCAACAGTGTGCGTTTGCCTCTCACTTTTCTCTTTTGAGTATTTTTAGTTTCACTTAGCAAGATAAAACAAGCTGAAGATATACAAAACTAATTAAAAGCAAAACCAAAATACTGATGTTTTACATCTGTTTGAGGCCCCAGCAATTATGGTAAAGGAAATTGAGCAATCCTGAAGAATAAAATATTAAGGCAGATATTTTGAGTGGAACAGAGGGTGATTGATGCACTACAACTGTAATAAGGAACTGCGGGAGGTTGGTAAAGAAGGGAGTATATGGAGATGAAACCAAGCATATTCAGAGGACAGAAGAGGTAGCCAAAAGGTCAGAGAGACCAGCTAAGTGTCTTTGGAAGCTCAGTTTTTGGGGCTTGATCCTATGCCAACTAAGAAGAGGGAGCAATAATAACTGAATGAGCCCTAAGATACTTAGTATGAATTATAGCAACAGGCAAAAGGTATAGCTGACATAAAATGGGGCAAATTAAGATTGCAGCTGAGGACCTTTGGGGGCTCATAGGGCCTAGCAGATTTTTTTATTTCTGGTAATTCCTATAAAAACAAGCAAAAATTTTATTACGAGTCTTAAGTAATAACTTTTTTTTTTCCACCAACAATTAATTAAATCCATTATCTACATTATTAGAGGGTGCATAAGGGGACTTGAGGGTTTTTTTTCAGGGACTCTATAGCAGATATGACTTACTTGGTTGTTCCAAAATTCTGGGATCAAATCTGCAAGCAGTATCAAGCTCAAATTTCTCTTCCAGGCTGCTGTGCTCTAGCCCCTTGCAAGCTGTGTGGTATTTCCTACCTCTAGGTTTTACTGTCCTGTTCATGGCAATATGCCTACTACTTAAGGTTACTTTACTCTCGTTAATTAATTTGCCATAAGTTAATTTCTTTGCAAGCAGAATCTCTGATCTTATTATGTTGTCTTTAAAGCTGAAGGCCTCAGGTTTTCTTTTTTACTTTGATACCACTGTAAGAAGCAAATTCTTTAACTTAAAGGACTGTGTCTCCAGGGACTGATTTGGTTGTCTTTGAAAAACTGACAGTTTGGGAAATCATAAAGCAATATTCACATATTTGTTCAAAGCTTACAAAATTCAGTGACTGGATGTGGAATATGGGTCATGTCCTTAAAATAACCTGTGCTCCATGGATTGCCTTGCAATGGTACACTGCAGAATTACTCTCACAGGCTGCCTGGCCTCGTGGCTAAACACACAATCAAGTCAGCGGTAACATGACGAAATCATTCCACCTGCCCTGTGACATGTGAGTCTTCTTCTAGGGATATGTGTGTATTTTAGCTAATAGCTGTGACTCTCCTTGTTGTACTCCTTTCTGGATTGCATAGCAGCCACATGTTTAAAAGTTTGTGTACTGATCCATGACTCCTGCGTAGTGCATTTGTGCTTTGGGATGTTTCTGTTCAGAATAGGTTGATTTTTTTATTTATTTAGGTTTTTAAGATAGATGGCCATTACCAGTACACGGGAACAACAGTCACACTTGATATGTTGCATATACTATGAGTTTAATGTTTTTTTTCCATTGCACTTCATTTCCCTAATGCTACCCGAGGTATTTCGAGACATATGCATCCCTGTCTTCTGTCTTTCAGAGTTAACTTCAACCCGAGCAATAAAATCCGGGTGCTTTTTAGAGCGTTAAATCTGGCGAGTGGAAATTTGTCGTGATGTCTTTCAGGACTACCAGGTGTATGTCAGATAGCGGGGAAGTTGCTCCACAGGTAACTCGAGTCTCTCCGAGCACGCCTGGTACATGAAGAAGCCATTTGTATCCCACTGAGTCCCACAACGTTGAGCACGGTGCTGAGATTTACACGAGTCCAATCTATGCAACTGATCAGATGGCTGCGGCAGGGTAGCAGCTGTATGACCCAAAGCATTGCTTCTCATGCCTCAGAGGCTGTGGCACTAGTGGGGTTTTGGGGGTGGGTTTTTACCTTTTTTTTTTTTCAGCTGGGTCAAAGCTACTGTGAAGGGTGCATTTTATTAAAGTAGGCAGCTGGAAAGCAGTTAGGTGGAAGAGCTCAGGAAAGGAAACCAAGTTGCCTCTTGGGCATGCAGTGGAAACACTGGGTCAAAGGTAATGTATTGGCAAAGGTCCTGAATGTCTCTTTCCTTATATTACTTAGGGTTGCCCCAATGCTTTTAGACAGAATTATTGTCAATGGTATTGATTAGATGTTCTGATAATCTAGCAAGCTTCCTGATGTGTTAAATTTCCTTCTTTCACGTGGCTTTAAGTGTGGAAGAAGGATATGTAACTGCAGAACTCTCAGTGGACACCACCGAAGTCTGACTGCTTGCCATCAGATTGTGCTGTGCTTGCCAATTCCAATTAGTCACTTGCCAGTCGCTCTTAATACTTTCTAGCAATTCATCAAATCTGTGTATCCCTACTAGCAAACTGTGTGTGTCTAGAGTTTTATCTTACGTATTTATCAGATGAGATTACACATCTTGGTATGAAAATAAAAAGCATCAATTTAAGCATGGATTAAAATTCTGCTGCTCTTCAAACATATTTTTAAGAGTGAATGTTTAGACTCAAAAGTGGGGAAAGAAAACATGGACTCCAGGATAGCAAAATTATCCATATAAAGCCATTTGTCAGCACAAGAGCAGAAGTGATGTTTGAACCTAGAAGTTAAAACTTAAAATGCGTTGTGAAGAAAACCTAACTTCACGTAAGCTTCTGATTTCTTTTGCATAGGCACACCGATATTAGTCTTCTGTATAAATTCCTACTACGGAAAATATTTTCAAGTTGTGATCTGACTTCAGCTTGTGTTCTGAAGCAGTGATAATGTGAGAGGAAGGGTGTGATTTTTCAAGACCTCATCCTTTTATCAGTGCATGTTCACGTACGGTAACTTTGAGATATTCCCATTTTCCACCACCACAGGCAGGGAAGAGCTGTTACTGCAGACGGGACCGTGACTAGTTTTGTCCACAGGGCTCCCCTGACGTCTCACCAAATAGCAGCTCCTCCCTTGCTGCCATCGTGGGGAGCAGTGGTGGGCAGCCAGGGAGCTTTGTTGTAGTCAGTCAAAATGAGCCACACTGCGGCAAGCAATGGGTTAACGATTGTATTCTTACTTCAGCAAACGCACAATAAAGAGCTAGATTAGTAGAGATGAAAAATTTATTGCAAAACTGCCACAGTATTATGAAAAACAAAATGATTTCATTGAGCAGTAGTTCTGTTACTATAATCCTGACGATAAACTCCGTTACAATAATAATAGGAGAAAAACTAATTGCAGTGAGGACAGGACAAATCTTTTTTAATCCTCGTTGTCATCTCAACTAAATCCAAACCCATTTGTATTAACCTTTGCTGACAGAGTCACATGACGGACATAATTTCTTGTAATTTACCAGCAGTAGATCTAACCTTTCTTCATCAAATATTCATAAAGGCATGATTCTCAATGATTTTCTGTCTCTTTTCATATTTACAGCTTGTTGTCTTCTTCCTTTTTACTATAATTTGAACACAATTGAAGTCAGATGGAATTAAAGTTAAATTGCTTTAGTGGCTACAGTACCTGAAAGCAAAGAATAACTAATTGAAATTTCTTACAAGTAGAGATCATGCTGTACCCTGGTGTGCCTGCATTAAGCAGTCCAAATGTCCTTTCAAGGGAGGAAAAGGGAAAAGAAAAAAAAAAAAAAGGAAAAAAAGAAATGGCATTCATTCTTGTCACTTTCATAACTGGTTAAAGCATGTGTGTGTCCTGTGTACCTGTATATACATAAAAACACACAGAGAATTGAAAATACAGCCTATGTGGTTTTATTGGATCCTTGCATAATGTATTTGAGTCATGAAAAGAAACACCATGGGCTTGATTCCTTATTTAGGTGTAAATAAGAATAACCACTGAAGTCAACTCAATTATGCAAGTGTAAAACTGATATAAAAGGTTGAAGCTAAATCAACTTAAGGCAGTGTAGAAGTGGTACGAGACTTGTGCCATACGTCTTTATTTATCTGTGAGCTGTAGAATGCACTTCCAAGTCGATTTTTTTTAATGAGGAAATTAAACTCATGTAATGCAAATATCTGGTATAATGTCAAATATTAAATGGAAATTCAAACATTTAAAATACAATAATGTGAAATTATAGTATTATTTATCTCAGAAATACTTTATATTTGAATTTTAAGATGACTAGGTGGTTGTTGTAAACGTTCTTTATAGTTCGGTACTACTGTGCTCGTTCTCCCAGAATAGACCATGGAGAAGTGAAAACAATATAAACGATTTAAAATAAGCATAGCTTTAAAATGCAAAGCATACTTCGTCTTCATCAATTTGTTGTCCAGTTTTGGTTGCATGCCAGCCTGTGACTGAGCTGCTGGGACCTTGCTCAACATCTTTCAGGTATGGCTGGCCTTATTCTCATGAGCAACCCCTGCTGCCTGGTGCGATGAGCTGCTGAGAGCCATCAGCTCCCATCGATGTCACCGAGAAGTGACTGTTCAGCACCTTGTAGCATTAAATCTCTAGAGGACAGAGAGATCTAGAGGCTCCTAGGTAGTGAGATATTACTAAGGATTAGTGACAAAAATACTTTAAAGTTCCATTTGTCATAACTTATTCTAGTAGAAAAATGGAGAGGGTTCTGTTATTCGTGCCAGGTTCCTGTCTAGCAACGACCAGAAAAGAGTACTGATTAAAAACACTTGTTTCTTTCCTCAAACCAGTTGTCATCAATGAAGGAGTGGATGAAGAGCGATTAAGTGACAGAGCGCTTTCTGAGCTTTGAAGGAAGTGTTTTAAATTCGTTTCATCACAGAAGTACATTTCTACACACCTGCAATCTATATTTCCTTGAGCTTTCTGTCCTGCTTTTTTCTTTACCTATTGCATCCATTGTAGGGTTGGATTCGGATTTAAAGGTGTGTGGTCTGTTATTGCCAAATTAAGAGAGGAGGTAATCTGATGGAAGTGAAGATCTGAAACCAAATAGTTGTGTGTGGGAGAGATGGTTACAACCTGGAGATTTTTTCTTTCCTTTTTCCCTATCACCGTATTTTATTGGATTCCCTCAGAGTGGAAGATAAATGGAACCTCTGGTTAAGGCATGAAGGGTGCTGCAGGATTTTAATGCGGCTGATTGCTGCATGGTAAAGACAAAAGGAAACCACACAGGGTTCTTTCACCTTTAATATTACGTATATAATTTGTTCTTTATAGTGAGCTGGTTATGTTTGAATAGGTTGAACCTCTTGCTCCTTTGGGAACATGAAGGAGGACTCTGTACAGGGAAACACACAGATGCTTATACCGAAAGCTTGGTTTTAGTCTATTGGTACCCTAAAGAGAGAGCTTTAAAGTGTTTGGCACATTGATACAGGTTATTTCCAAGGTCGCTTACTTCCTGGTGAGGTATTCCTATCCCCTGGTTTATGGCAGTCAAGAGCTACGAGACAATTCAAAGTTACTATGGAAAAGTTATGTTCTTCTTCAGCAGATATGAGTCTTGACATAAAGTTTGAGTTTAGACAGTCTTTGTATTTAAAGCTGTGATTATCGACATGATTACAATGCTTGTGGTAATTCTGATGGACAATAATGGGCACAGTAATGAAAACTGTACAGAAATTCAAACGCAGTGCTGCAAATGAATCTCAGATGCTGTAACTTGCAGATCTGTTCATCCAAAAAGTGTGAACAGCAAGTTAGCAGTCTGCTGAAAAACTTGTCTTTCCATCAGTCCCTTAGCAAGGGCAGGAGGTTATTGGGACTAATCGAGTTGTTCTTCTGGTCTTGTGGGTATCCAGTGAGGCCTTACCGTTTCCCAGATGACCTTGGTCCTGTAATGCACTGTAAAGGACTGACTTTCTCCATTAATAGTTTGTTTGCGAGAGCTGGAAAGGTGACTTGTAATACAGCTGCTTTTTCCTTCCATAATGACGTTTCGAACAAGCAGATGATGTCCTTTGATTCAGTTTGACCTTGTATGTTACGGTCATTCCAGGATGCTTTAAGAGAAACAATGTAAATGAAGTGAGGCATGCAGTGGAATTGTTCTCTTATCTGGAATGCATTTGAGAAATTACATGGAAATTTGTAATTATAGTTAAATATTTGTGCATATGTACCTTTTGGCCAATTCTCCTTTCAGTTAAAAAAAAAAGAAAAAAAAAGTTACTTTATTAAGAAGTCAGACTTGTCTAAAACAGGTGTAAGAGAATTGAGAATATGGATGCTTTTAAAGGTTTTCATTCCCCACATCGGGTTTTTTTCTCCCTGTAGTGGTATTGGGTTCAAAGGCTAAGCTGATCCTTTTGGGACTTTGACAATAGAAGTCTTCTCTCATCTTGCTGGAGTATCCATTCCGACTGGAATGTCTAATTTTACAGCAAGGTGTATTGCAAGTCTTACTCAAAGCAAGCTCATTACAGAATGGATGTGTAAAAATTTGAACACCAGTGTATTAAAGATTTTTATGTCAGCTGTTTTGACTTCCATAGCAAGTTCCTAAATTTTAGTTTTTTATTCCTGTGCTAGCTGTATAACTGTATGGTTTCCAGGCAGGAATTTTCTCTTGATTTGAGGATGTCAGAAATGAAGTCTGTTACTTCAATAGTTTGTCCCAGTGTGTGATTGACTTTGTTGTGAAAAACAGCCTATTCTGAATTTCTCTGGGCTCTATTTCAAATTCTGGCTTCCTCTGCTGCAGTAGAGAGCTCTTCCATACAATGTATTTTCCTTCAATCTATCAGTTTTAAATCTGATAACTGAAGCAAATTTTGTTAATCACAAATTTTCCACCGATCTCACAGTCTCTTTTCTGTGCTCTCTTCAACGTACTTCTAAAAAGCAGAAAACAAAGCTAGTCCCTTTTACTATCAGATTAGTCTACCTAGTGAAGTGCAGAAGGAGTAGGTACAATACTAGGCATTCATTTTGAGTTGTCTGGGATATCTGTGTTGTTTTCAGATGCAGTGGTTTTGAGCACTGTCTCATCAGTTTTCCATCATCCTTCTCCCTGTATCTGTGTATAGTTTTAAACAACATTTGGTCTTGATCACTAAATGACTTGGCAGCACTAAGTCCTCTCCTCGTATTTCCTACAATTCTATCAGTCTGTGCTATCTGCAAAAATTTTCTGGTAGCGGATCATTCACATTTACTTTCCACATAGCGATTAGAACGTGACTAATGCTGGCCACCATGTCAGTCTGGAGGAAGGAATCCCTTATGAGGGTCACCGCTCAGTAATGATCCCCCATTTATGTTTATCATCATGTTAATTGTTAGCCATTACTTACTTCACGTAGTCTATGCTCTGTTGATGTTCGATGCTGCTTGGAAGAAAAAAAAAAGCTCATTCCCTAGCTGGAGTAAATCAACTCACATAGTTTCTCCTGCTAGATGAGCTTGCCATCTTGAAAGGTTTGGCCAACAAGATTTGTTTTCCAGACAAACACACTTGTTGGCATGCTTTCTATCTTCATATTATCTGTCAAACAAACCCTGAAGCAGCTTTACTACTGCCTAGTGATATGCTACAGGGCCTGTAAATACCTGGGTAACTGACAGCCTCTGTCATGATAGTAGCATGAGGCTTTATAATTTGAATAATCTATATAATAATAAATAAAAATAATCTATAATCTAACAGGCTTTATAATTTCCAGGATTCTGTTTAAAATCAACATGGGGACACAGGGTTCTTCAGTCTGCTACAAGTTAATTACACGGCCTAGTGCCAGACATTAATATGGCTAAGAGGCCTAGCTGCATGCAAAGGTGAATGTTCTTTTTTATTTCTGTTCTGAAGCAATTTGATAAGAAAAAAAAAATGGTTTAAACTCTGCTAAAAGCATCCTGGCACAGGACAGATGACTTCCTCCAAGAAGGGTTTTCACATTGTCACAAGATTACTTGATTCCTAGAATAAAATTCTTCATTGTTTCTGAATGAAAAATATGAAAAGTAGACTGTAAAACAAGATTTTTTGACACCCCCCTCCAAATTTCCATAAGGCAAAATTGCTTTCTTGAAGGTATTCTATCCTTCCAGTCAGATCACAAATATACCTTGAAGTTTAGCACCTGATTAAAATGATGAGACAAAGGTAAATGAACGGTAATGTTGTGTCTTGTAGAGGGGGTGGGAGTTGGGGAAGAAGGGCCTGGGGCAGGTCTCAAGGACTTCAGAAGAGCCTGCGGTTACAGGATGATTTCACCACTGTTTCACTCTGGCTAGACAGACAAGCCAAGATAAGTAAACCAAGCCTGGTAAAGTCATTAAAGCTTGGAAAATGGAGATCAAATTGATATCTTCTAAAAACGAGTAGCTAACCCAGGCCTGTCACTGTTTGGGCAGGATGTGTATGAAAGGATTAGGTTTAGATGTTTTCAAGGAGAAACTAAAAGAAAGCAGCAGTGTTCTGCAGGCTCAATAGCAGTGAAAAGCTAGAAAAGCTAACATGAGAGTGGAAAGGACAAACTCTGAAAGCAAAGGTCTAAGAAAATGGGCTTTTCCTCCTGCTAAGGAATTTTTTTATCATCCCTAGATGCTCTCACAATAAACAGAAGAGCATGTGGAATTTCCCTGTAGAGCCGCATGTATTTGAGAAATACAAACTACAAATTAACAACAACTCAGGCAGACCTAGGAAAGGAAACAAGAAGAAAGGACGTCTCCTGTTTGCACCAAAAAGAGGGGGATGGTGTAGCTATTGCCGTATCCCCCAAAGTTTACATTTATTCCATGCCATTAAAACAGGATAGAGTAACAGCATTTCAGCAAAGAAGAAGATGAATGTATACCTTGCATTTTAGATCAATACAATCAAAATATTATTTGAAACAACAGACTAAATAGGAGGAATATTAGGTCTGTTGCATGCTCAGGGAAGAAGGGAAGAATTTGTCAGCATTTCATTGGAGGGAAGGACTAAGGTAGCTCAGATGGCAAGCAATAAAGCAGGGAAAATGGAGTCTGAAAAACAACATTCATAGACAAGATAGAACGGGGAAGGCCAAGAGCATCTATTTCTCAGGAAGTTCAAATAACTGTTCTCTAGCAGGCATAGAACAAAGGAAGACGAAACAGTAGGTCTCCTGTGAGACTAATGACATGGACACTTCATTATGTGTATCTTTGTTTCCCATGAATCTGCACAAAGCACAGACGGATGGACAGCTTATGGCACCGAACAGAAGACTTCTCTTTCCTGAGGCTCAAAAAATTATGCCATTACCCACATAATTCAAACATGACAGTGTGTCTACTACGCAGATTACTTGGCAGAAATCTCTGAAAAGTACTGCTAGTACATTATCATAGACCTGCCTTACTTCACGTGGAAGATGCATGCCCATTGCGTAGTGATTTACAGAGAACAGGGCAGTGCAGTACAGTGACGAGAGATGAAATGCGCGGGTAGGGACCAGGGCAGGGATGGGATGGCCACCTCAAGTTCCTAAGACACATCACAGTTAATCATGTGTGTATATGAGGCTGCGCATCGAGCAGTGATGTTGTGATCATCTCTAAGGATCCTGCAGAGTGAAGCTTTTACACTTATTCTGAACTTGAAATTTATTTGCAAGTTCCACTGAGCTAAATTAAATTTAAATATGTGACTATGCATTTTGCTCAGTCCTGAGAGAAGATTGAATCAGGTCCTTAATCATCTCATGGAAGCAGTCTTCGGAGTTCTGATTTGATATTTTAAGAGGAATTATATGGCCGAATAACGTAAGAGCAGCATTGCAGGTCAGTTGGGACAGCAGATGTCAGCTTTGCTCATTAACAAATTTTAGATTTTGTAAATATTTTATAATGATTTATAATGATTAATCAAGAGAAAGAACACAACCATTTAAGGATGAGTTTGAATTGTGCCTTGCAAATATCCACAATATAAGACATCTGAACTGCTCTTATGACACTGGCGCCGTATACTTTATTATCATTAGAGTGTTCCCTATGGCAATAACTTCATCCAGAGAGAATTTCAAGAGTAGTTGCATTACCTATTGAAAAGCAATTTTTTTTTAGTTTCTATTCAGGCAAGGTAGTTTTAAGAATAACTCTGAAGTTTACTCCGAAGGCCATTTTAATCGTCTGTAGATCTTATGATATTATGTTACCTTCTTTCATTTGGAACTCACAGCGTAAGAAAGAAATAGAATGACATAAATTGGATGTTAGAAGAGTTCTGAAGGTAAACATCAGAAGAATTCAAGAATAAGAAGAGAACTCAGCATTATTTGTTATTTTCTATCCTAGAAAGAGAACAAAGCATCAAAAACATCAGCAGTGAAAGAAAGCTCAGTCAGAACTATATTATCATAACATATAAAACAAGTGAGCTGGCACCACCAAAAGGTGTAAAGTCTGAGTCTGCATCTTAAAATCATTGATATTGTGATCAGAAAGATTCTTTACACCACAGAAAAATAATATGAAGAGCTGTATGCATTTGTTGTAATAGACATTTTAGGTTTTACCTGCTATTAGCATTTTGATACTAAGTTGTACTCACTTGGGTGAAAAAATCTTCACAATGTTGAGAGAATTGAGGTCTGCTGATAGGATGTTATAGAATGAGATCCTGCAGGTTTGTGTTTTTTTTTTCAAGTACACATGGAAATAATCCCTCGTTTGAATAGAGTTGAGATGTAGACCAAGACATAGACTTGTCACATACTTCATAATACACTCTAAGGAGAAGCATCCTAAATGCTCCCAAGCTCTTTGGCATTCCACTAAGAATGAAGCCATCAGCAAGCTACAGTGGTAATAAGACTCTCAACTGAGATGGGAATTATTTTTTCTGCATCTTATCTCTCTCACTTATTGTAACATTCAATAAGCAGCTACTGTCATTCCCCTGTATGGTTACTAATCATTTGCACTGATTTCAGTGGAAGTTGCCAATTCTGGATGAGATTTCTCTAGCAGACTTCTTTTATTCTTCATTGTCACCATATGATTTTTATTCATGTCTGGATGTATTGTAGCATTTCCTGGGCTATCAAGCCTATTTCCCTGCCAATACTGGAATTTTCTTAGTGGTATATTTTGCAGTGATTTATCCACAATATATCACTGAATAAAGCAGCAGTTGTAGAGAAATTCTGCAGTGATTCAAATGTGATTAGTTACTTGAGGCTTTTTTTTTTAATTCCAAAACTTGATTCCTATTTTTGAGATTCTCTGCCTTTCTTGTATCTGCTCTCTCATTTCCCTACTATTTCTTCCTTTCTGCTTCTGCCTCGTGTTGCCCTTCCCTTGGCCCTAATGGAGGAGATGGGATTTTGAGGATGGGTGGTGTTAGGAGCTTGCAGAGTGTCACAGGAAGCACTTAGGGCTGAAAGGATTACACGGGTTTGATGCTGAAAAGATACAGCCCATTTCTATCCAGCCCGATTTAAGTATCAAGTAATATGGTTACTGTTGCTTGCATTCAGTCCTGCTGCTTTTGGTTTTACTTTGCACCTGTAACAAATAGGGATTTGTCATACAGTAGTTGATTTTTATTAAGATGAAAGTTAGTCTCATAGAGAAATGCACTATCAATGAGGAAAATGTGTTATCTTGCTTGCAGAAGGCAGTCTTCAAACCCTGAAGATCATGGAAAAATGAGACTGCCTTCTTTAGATGGGGGACATTAAATGGCAGCCCATCCTCCTGCAGTGTCCTCTGAAAGCATGCGACGTTTACATTTCTCCTTGGCTGTATGACCTCCAAGTAAAAGGAGTGCAAAAGATAAAGTGAGACTGTAAACGATGCTGGAAGCATCATTAACTTTTTGTGTGGCATTCGTTTGGAAAATATGGTGTCTTTAGAAAAATGTGCCATATGCATGGCTCAGCCCCAAATCTTCCAGCAGTCTAATACTGGCAAGGGAGGGCATCTGTAACCCCCTGGGAAGCAGTCTGTTGAGATTTCCTTTTCTCCTCTTTGTTGATTTTTATTTCCATTTCCTTTTCCTCTCTCTTTCTCAGTCACTTAACGCCATTCTGCACAACAGAGGGGAGCATCTGGCCCTAAGTAAACACCCAATAAAGTAAGTGGGGGAAGTTCACAGCTCCCTTGGTGCTATTGTGTCTGGCTGGCTGGCTGTGGACTCAACATGATAACCATGCATCGATTTACATTGACCAGACTATCTTCACAACCAGAAGTGTTAGAAACCTTATTTTAATAGAAGCTTAGATTCTGGAGAATAGTGTAAAACCTCTCCAAAGGCTGCAGATCAGCAGTTCCATCTGTGTTTCTGCAAATGTAGAGGAACAATGCCCCAGCTGATTATGCAAACAGAATGAAAATAGTTATTTTAAAAGTGCATAAAATCAATACTTTGGGGAAAACAAGTCAGCTGTGTTTATACTCAGCGTACAGCAGACATTTTGTTTCTTTGTCTGAAAAAATCATAGGAAAGCCACGATCGCAAGTGAAATAAAGCAGCCGATCATACAGTGTAACGGAGGGAACATCAGACACCTCAGCAAAGGCTTAGAGCATTTTAGGTTCCTTTTGAGAGAATATAAATTATATTGAGGCTGATACATTTCTATGTTGTTTGAAGTCAAAGCCAAATATTCTCAGCACAGAGGGAATAACCCAAATCCCGTTGCTGATAATGAAAAGTTTATAACTAAATCCATGTCTGTGGTGCTGAAAATTTCCTCCTAAATGCTGTCTCTTTTGGCCTGATGGGATTATTTGCAGGTATTGGTATGAAGGTGTGTGTACATCAATATGCATAAACATGCTCCTCGTGCAGTCAGGGTTCGTTGCTTCTGTACATATTATTCTAAAAATAGGAAACAAAAGCATCTGAGAAACGGGGCTGGAAGAGAACAATTTGAAGACCTATAGGTTAAAATGGATTAAACCTCATCTTTCAGCAAATGCTGTGTTATTTATTCAGAGTTTCTCTGGGGAATTTCCCTACCCCCCTACACTTTATAGAGAGTAGTGATGTTTCTTAATTAAAAAATCAAACAAACACGGAATGGAGACTGCCCCACACAGCTATTCTCTGGTGGGAATAGGAGGCACTCTGGTTGTCTCATGGACAGCTTCTAGGTCTGTGGGACCGAAGTCACAAAGGAAAGGAAAGGTTCTGTCTGGGGAAGGCAAGCTTTCATCACTCACCCTAAGCTAGCAGTGTCCTGGGTGGCTCTGCTGCTCCTGCAGTGCCATATCCTAGGAGTTCCCCTTTGGTAGGGTACAGTTGGTGGCCATGCTGAGGAAGGTGTCTGATAATCTCATCAGAAGTCTCATCTTTTGGGTAGAAGCTCTTTATTGATTTGCCCACAGTGGAGATGTGGTTGGAGTCCACCAACGCTTTGGTTGCGGACACTTCAACATTCAAAGGGTATGAACAGGTTGTGTTTTTCTCATATTTAGATAAATTACAATTTGAGTAAAAGTAGAAACACTGGCATTTTTAAGTTCACTTCACTGTCACTTAAGCCTCTTCAGTGTCAGGTTCATTTCTCTCTCTCCCACCTCTCTGTGGAACAGGAAAACTGCAGGCTGCAAGATGGATTCTGCTGTAGATTCACTTTGCAGAAGTACTCACAAGGGTAATGCTGACAGATTTCAGCCTGTCCTACCAGGTCACCAATGATGCCTCAGGATATTTCAGCAGAGTCCTCGTTGCAGTGCAATTAGTGACTTTGGGGGCATAAAGCTCTTGTATGCTCTTGACTGTAAAATTTGGTTCTGTACTAAGGACCAAGTGCATCAGTGATGCAAATCATTATCAGCTTTTGAAAGAAGGCAGAATCACCTTGTAACGTGCCATCATGTTTGTACTTGAGTATTTGTGCAGCTGATCCTAAGTTTTTCCAAGGACCAAAATTTAAGTAATACTGCCTCCATCCCTTCCTAAATCTGGCATTCTCTTTTCCGTATCTGGAAACTAACTCATGTTGTCAATTCTGTCCCTCTACAAATGCAATTCCTGTTCTCAGCCATTACATCTGGCTGGTCGTACTCTAGTTACAGCACATGAAAGAGCATCAGCAGTGGCTAATGTGAGTGGGACAGACTATTTGGGTATCCACTGGGGATTAGACGTTCAAAAGAGTAAGCTCAGTGCTCTTTCCATCTGGCCACTTCATTTCATTGCCTGTTTGGGACCAGTACTTCTGAAATCTGCTTTGCAAAGTCAAATATTGATGTCATTTTATTTGTTCTTAAAAGACAGTAAACCTTAAAACGTTTTAGTTGTGCAGAGCCACAGTATGACAAGCATGGAACAACTGAAATGTAAATCTCGTGTCTTGGGTCAGATCTCCATAAAAAGTACTCCTGGGATAGCACAGCAGTGGTCTCCTCTGGCACAGCTGATCCAGGCTGGATCTGTGCAGAAAAAGGGTACCGGTGCCATAATGGCTGTGTGCATTTTGCCCCTGATGGAAGAGCTGCCATTTCTTCAGCTGTGTTTGTTTTCAGGGTTGTTCTTTGGTGTTTTTTTAGTCATGTATCTGTTCTCCTGAATGGCCAGGCAAGCTACCTGATCCATCTGTGAAACCACAACATTTCTGCAGCTGCTCTCAGCCTGGTGCAGCAGAGCTCTGGAATCCAGCACTGGGTGCCCCAAAGCTCTAGCGGGGTTGTTTCATATATGACAGACGGAATCACCCCCAGTGTTTGACCCCCGTATTATTCCAGGGGGGGTCAGGTAGGAGCAAGGCAGGCTTGGGGTGCCCCTCTCCTGTGACTGGTGTCAGAGGTCAGCCCTCTCAGAGGTCAGCCGCCCGAATTCCCCGTTCATCACCACTGGCATGTAACGGACGTGCTGACAAATAGAGCTAGGTATAAAAAGTGTTCTCAACAGGCTACCTGGTGGCCTTAAACCTTAATTAGTGGTTAGAAATTTGCACTTGTCACCAGCTTCTGTGACCAGGCAGGTGCCTGGAGTAGAAAAAAAATATGAAGGCGTATTGTAATTTCTGAAATTGCTAATGCTGTAATGGGCATCCACCTGGAAAGCAGCTGCTTTTCACATTTCTCCCCCCCTCCCATTCCATTTTATCAGCAGTGACATTTGTCCTTACACCTTTTAATTTTTTATGAAGATAAATGAAAGTTCGGTTCTTCAATAACAGGGGTGACTTTTTCAATCCTTTTTACAGACTTTATCTCAATATCCTATCCATGTCCAAAGGTGAAGGAGAATATGTATTTACAGCATCAATTTGAGGGTTTACTTCAGAGTTTCTCCATTCTTTTTGAGCAATGCAGTTTGATAAACCAGTTTTGTTTTTGTTTTTACTCTGTGGCAACTTAGAAGTTACAGGAAGTCAGATCTTGTGATAGCATATTTTATTAGCCGAATTATAACGCCAGTAATTTCACAATTGTTGTGTGTTAAAAAAAAAAAAAAAAAAAAGTATGTCTTGCTAAATTATATTTTGAGACTATACATTGAGAAACTATATTCAGCCTGTTGAATTTTTGCACAGTTTCTTTTAAAAAATAACATTTTTTTTATTATTATCCTTACTAGCTCATGTCTGTTGTGAGTGGTTTCTAAGAAAGGATTTGGATTGTAGTGTTGGTCTTCTTGAAATGCCTGCAAGTTTAGACTTTGACTTAAGTGCTTACAGGATTTAATTGTGATGCATTCAGCAGCAGAAGTGAATTTGTCGTACCTGTGAATGAGATGCACTATTTAGAAAAAGAAAAATCAAGGTTAACACATTCGGGTAGTTGTTCTCATGTATCTAATCTCATATTTTCTCTGCCCTTTGCATAAGAAGTCAGGGAGCTGAGAGTGCAGTTTTCTCTTGCATGCTCTTTAGCAACTAAGAATATGAGCTTACAATGACATAGGATGTGAGCAGATCAAGTTTGCAAAGTCATTGTGAATCTTAAAAATGGAAGATGCTGCCTAAAGAAACTGCCTTACTCTGAGCAGCATCCGTGTTAGCAATGTCGTATCGTTTTAGCCAGAGTCAGTGTGGGATTAGTGAATGCATTTGTCTCAGTAGGGTGATCCACGACCTGTTTGTACCTGGGCCATTGTTTTAAAAAATATTCTGAATTTCTGCATAACAACTCAGTAACACCTTTACTCCAGCAAGATTGGAGGGAGAAATAACTCCCATATAAAACATGACGTCAGGAATGCTGGTATAAGCATGTAGGGGAAGATGGGTACTTTTGTACATAGACAGCACGTGTCTCCTCCTCCCTTTCTTACCATACGTAGATGGGGAAGGTGGCCAGGCTGGGTTCCTTGATGTGAAGGACCTTGTGAAGTTCCCCGTGCTTTGCCTTGCAGCTAAATCAGTACCATCGAGGAGACAGGACTGTGCAGATCATCTCTTCACTCTTAACGTGCCTTTGCAGTCTGAGCCACAAATTGACCCCTATTGATCTGATTTGACTACACTTCTGTGGAGCAGACAAACAGTGCGGTGGAATCCAGGATCCCAGATAATAATTCTTATTTGTGTTAATCACAGGCATCAGCAGAACCCAAAGGCTCTTTCTGGCTTGTGTGCATTCCTGTTCCTGCCATTGGAGCGAAAAAGTATCTGCTCTGAGGAAAGAGTGTTTTAAGTATATTGATACTTGATACTAAATAGTTGCAAAACTTAGCCCTTAGAAAGAAGTCTGTTTTTCAAATCAATGGCTCACGCATTACTGTAAAATCTATTGATTAAAAACAAAGCATAATGTTAGTCATTTAGTCAGTAGAGTGATGCAATAGTGAAATAAATTTATCCTTTGACTTTTGCATTAACCTTTTATTGACTGCTTGCATACTCGTAATTAACACACACTTTAGCTAGCTTGGTTAATTTTAGTATCGTGATCAGTGTCCTCTAATGTAGCTGACACCCTGATCATCAAAGTGTCAGTGCAGCCCAGGGGACCATAACCAGGTCCCTGGTGCCAGTGAGCGCACACCTGCCTCGGGGAACGCAGCCACCTTCCAAGGGAGGGAGTCAGACCTTGTCACACCAATGCCTCTCATGACTTATGTTAATGTTCTGCTGTTGGTAAACATGAACGAGCAAAGTCCATTTGACAAACATGAACAAAAAGGGAATCAAAAGCCTGTGAAGATTATGTGGGAGAGAAAGTGCACAGCAGCAGTAGCCTGGTGTTCCATCAAAATGGGCTTTTTGCATTGGAACTGGCTCAGGTTTTGATTGGTTTAGCAAGAAAGCAGGGGCCAAGGAGTCTTGTGCATTCTGCACACCTCTAGACATACAAATCATGCTTTTCTGGTGTGTTGGTAAACTTGTATTATCGAGGTGCTAGAGCTAAATTGCTCAGAAATATGTCATGGTGGTTGTTCCCTACTCCTCTTTATTTGGCGTCTTTTCTTCCACATCTCAGGGCATGTGGCATTTCCACTCTTAACACGTTTTGTACATAAATATACAGGCATTGAATTTACTTGCTTTTGGAGGCTTTACTTCATTATCAACTCAAATAACAGTTTTTAGTTAACAAATAATATTATAAATCTTGTTACTTTCCCACTACCACCGTACTTTGATGACTGCAGTGTTTCCCACATGGACCCTCATCTATCGGTTTGTATCTGGGAAAAGACAGGGATTCTGGCTGTTCTCAGTTATCATTGCTAACCCGAGTTAGTGGTGATTTTAAATAACTGCAATTTTCAAGTGCCTTTGATTGCTCAGCTTCAGCTGAAAATTTTGCTATGCTTTTACAGAATCTCCAGGTCTTTAACTCTGCTACAGATTAAAGAGCACTGTAGGAGCAAGTTCTCCCACAGTTGTGCAGAAATTTATTAAGAACAGTAGTAAAATATATCCATCTGGAAAGGACTGTTCTTGCATGCTAGCTCCAAGGCAGAGGGTCAGCACATATCTGGGTGAGTGTGTTCAAGCTCGTGGGTGCAGTTGAGGAGGACTGCGTGACAGCCGGGCAGGTGGAGCGCTGACTGCTTAGACGCCAGCCCTGTACCTCTGAACATGGGCAACCTGAAGTGACTTTAATGTCAGTGGATCCTGCACAGGGACTGTGATTTTGGTCAGAGCAGGTGACTCACAAAATGCAAAAATGTCACATTCACTGCTATTCATGCTCTTGATGTAAAGCAAAACATCAGAAATGCTTTAGAGAATGACAGAGGAGCTGTGGGGTTGCAGAATTTGAAGTATTATGGCACTGTTCCCCTTTTTTGCACTTATGCAGAGTACTGATACGTTTGTCATCAGGCTTGCACAGGAAGTCCAAGGACCTGACACACTTCCATCCCTGTAATCCCCCACCTGGAATATATGGCTAACGCTTCCCGAGCGCGTGGTCACTGAGAGTTAGGGCACACGCGTAGCTGTGGGGTGGCCTGTTGAAGATGGCTCTGTAAGAAAACCAGAGAAAGGAAAGTAGTGGCTGGAAGAGCTGCTCATGGGCTGCCCACTCACAGCATCGTTAGTAACTTCAGACATATTTACAGTGACAAATGTCCAAAACCCAAAGGTGAGGGAAAAGCTGGCCAAGTAGTTTGTGAACGAGAGTGAGGGGAAAAAAGAGACATTAAAGATAAAAAGGAAAAAGGGGTAAAAAGAAGGAGGCCTTAAATGGTGAAGGTGGTGTTTTTCCTCTCAATGAAAATTCTTTTGTTAATAGCAAATGAGTGAGAGAGAGAATGTTAATTATTATAAATTGAGTTTTGCAGACCACATAATATGCCTGCAGTATTTACCAGCTGAGCTTCTTGATTTGTCATCTGCAATAATCTGTACATGGTTAATTTATCCACTCTTAGATTGAAATGCTTAGACTGGAGTATCTTATACTACCCAGCAAATTGAGCGTATTATTTTGTGCCAAGACAGAAAATAAAGCAAGATTTTAAAAGCCTTATAGAGTTATGCTGTAATTAGTTTCAGCTTTCCCTGCATATTAATTTTCTCCCGTTCCTTTATATAATTTGGAAAATGTCTCCAGAACATGATGGCACAATCAGTTAAGTACCTCTCAGAACTCATACACTAAACTGCATTTGCTCTAACAACTATTATAAAGCAGCCTGCAAAACAAATCCTCTGTTATTCTGTACAGTGCAGCTTATCAATGCAAACAGTTTAATATTTATGCTAAGAGGATTGTCAGAAGTAGCTTCTGTTCCTTTAATTCTTGTTTTAAATAAATAATGAGAACATTTAAACACATTACTCTTCCCAGGGCCCTGAGGTCGGCTAATCTTATTATTTATGAAGTGATGTGCTACATAATAGTACTTAGTGCATGTTAACAGATGCTATTATCAGGGGCTGATGTGGAGAGCCGAAGATATATTGGAATGTTATGTGTTAATACTGTCCTTGCAGTGTAATGTACGATGGATTGAGTGCCCAGGATGCTGGTGCGGCAATTAACCACACACCAACATGGGTGTAAAGCTGAAGTATGTTTTCTCAGGGGTATTACACTGCCATTAATAATTCCCAAGAGACATCTTTCACTTGGAAACAGTCTCTTCCAGAAGGCCAATGGTGTAGGCAAGGAAGTTACAGGTGTCAGTACTTTTAGAGTTCGTTTTACAGGGATGAAAGCCACACACATATGTTTGAAAGAACTTTTAAATCATCGGAACAACTCTATTGTATAGAAGCATAAAGTATAGACGTTATTGAAAATGTCTTAAAAGAGATAGAAGCTTATTTCTGGGATTTGCTTCCCGTATCCTTGACGAACTGCATTGACCTGCAGTATATACTGAAATTATAACGCGTAGCATTTTTCTTTGTCTTGTTCCACTCCAAACGTTAACTAATTAATCATCAACATGCAAATTGTTCAAGGGGATGTGAAAAAAGAGGGGGAGAAATCCTCATTGGAGTGTGACAATTTTTTTTTGATGCAACACATTATATTAGAGCCTAATCTTAAGGGATGTGATGGTTGCCACTTAGAAAACTTTCCTCTGCAGGCTGCAGTTCAGTTGAATATTATAATTAGACTTCAGTAGTATTGATGAATAATCCATTTAATAAAAAACACTGTAATTTAAACATTTTCTCAGGGGACTAACATACACTAACCTCTTAATTTAATTTTATTGAAGTTTTGCCCACCTATTCATCATTGGAAGTTGTTATTAACCTCCATTTCCATTTATCTTTATAGAATTTTCTCGTTTTATATTGCCTTTTTCAGAGCTAAGCAGGTTGATACACTTGTAAATCTCCAGAATCTACAAAGCTAGTCCGGCTTCTTTAATATTGTTTAATCTATCCCCCCTGACCTTAATGCAGTAAATTCAGTTTAATCTTTCTCAATAATCTAGTAAGATGTTGGAAACCGGCAAACATTTAAATCTGATAATGGTTTAATCACATACTTCAAATAACAGCTGAGATAATGAAAAAATAATTTACCGTATAAACGTACACTAACTGAGTTTTCTCTGTGATTGGCTTTTGAGAAATCCCTATAGAAAATACAAAGCCTACAACAGAAGTCAACTTCACTATAACTGAACAACGCATTTGGTCGGATGATGTGTTTTTTTATTTTCATTCCTCTCTGTAAGTTAAAGCACAAATGTATCCTTGCTGAGTGTTTGATTTCTTGATATGGTTTCTTGATGTAACTTTACTTAGGTAGTTCTTCTGCTTACTTTTCATTTCAGGTGCCAGTCAGAAGCAGCAGAGAGCTTGCCAGAAGACCAGAAACCTGAATGCCACCCCTTCTGGACAAATGATGAATGTAATATGCCTCTGCCATATGATCTTGAGGAAGTAATAGCTCACCTACAAAATCTTGTTCAGTAGGTAGAATATCAGGTGACCTTCCAGCCTAGAACTATTAATGTTCATCATTTGGAGTAAGTTTTTAGTTAGTATAAGTTTTTTCATCTTTATGATTCCTCAGTTATGTGTTGGTTTACGTGTCAATGCAGATTTTACTGCTCTCCACACAGTACCTTAGTTACTGTCTCACAACAAAACTGACCAGACACCAAAACTACAGAAAGAGTTGGCTTTTAAGATGTGATGTCCAGAACACCAGCCTCTGTTCTTTCCTCTTCATTCAAATCCCCATTGATCCTATACCCCATGGGTCGTTGTGTTTCCACAGGTTCCCCAGACATCTACGTTTTAGCTTGCATGACTGCCTAGAACTGCCCCTGGCTCAGCAGTTTGAGCAACAGAAGGCATAGCTCACACCTGGGACAAAGCAGAATCCGTGATCTGGGCATCCTAATGAGAGGCCAGCTCAGAGGGAGCCTGCTAGGTGTGTCCAGATAGAGCTGTGCACACAATGTGGTGACATCTTTATCCAGTAATGTAGGCAGAGGTAGAGGAAATGGTGGAGAAAGTCCTTTATGGAATGGCTCCTTGTCAGAGCCTTTATAAAACTGAGGAACTTGTGAAGGAGCATCCTGGCATAGATACTAAGCCTTTTTTGCTGTTTTTCATCATGGCAATTGTATGGTACTTTTTGTATTTTGTCAGAAATGGGTTTTGGAGATCACGAGCTTGATGCTGATAGTAAGTCAGCCTCTCGTGGCACCTGTCATCTCAAGGTGTGAAGCACTCCCAAGTACTAAACCCTTCATATACAAAATGGTGTTATATTGTGTGTGCAGAAGATCTGACGCGTCCATTATTAGACCTAAGGTGCATCCTCGTTGTCTGGGTTTTGGGCAACCTAGGCTTGCCTGCTAGTCTCATCCCCACACAATTTTACATGCCTCTTTGGCTTTATCAAGAACACCTGACAGTGTTTGTCCTGGTGGCTGGGTTTTAAAAAACTTTCCAAACTAGGGACTTCCTACCTGGACCCTCATGGGCATAGGCCTCTGAAAGACAGTGCTCACAGGTCCAGTCCGAGGGTGCACAGCTCTGCTGTGGCAGGACAGCTTACAGTTTGTCTTCCAGGAAATTGGAAGATGTGGATTTGGACTTTTTTGGCCTAAGAGCATGAATCTGCTGTCTGCTGTTCCTAGTTTATGCTCTAACAGATGCATAATTACATCTGCCTTCCTTTAGAAAGAATGGTGTGATCCGTCATTTGTACCTCTCAGAAGGGCCTTTGAGGCCTACACAGAGGGGACGATTTCCAACATGTAGCCATATCTCCCGGGTTCCCTGGAACTCAGGATTCATTTCCTAACCTTTGTTTTGTTTCTGCCTTTTGTGAATCCTGCTCTGAGGCCAGGTTTCCCATTACCTTGTCCAAAGAGCTGTGGGTTTTCATTTTGGGTCAGGCCCCCTGGCAAAATAGATTTAGATTATGTGATAGAAGGCATGGCAACATCTGTGATGATCTAGCCATAAGAACAAATCCAGAAGACTATGAGAAATGAAGCTGCTGTGATCTGGTTTGTAATAATATGCTATAAAAATAACAATTCTGTATTGGATAATGTCCTGAATGAGAGATTTTTCATTTGGTTAAGATGCTATTCTTACTTGAGCTGGTGTGTGCCTTTTCCTTCATCATAAAAAGCAGAAAATTATATTACAGTAAAACAGCACTCAGTCTGTATTACCACTAAAAAAAAAAAAAAAAAAAACAGTCAGACTCAGAGCTTGACATTGCCACCAAGAAATGGAATATGTCTCCTGTGTTAATCTTCTGTTTAAAATCACTGCTGGGGCCAGGCTTACCCAGAGCATACCAGGATACTCTGTTGGCAAAGCGTCCTGTGCGTGGATGAGTACTGCTGAAAACTCTGCTTTTGACAGTGTAACATATGCCAGACCTCCCTGCAGCTAAAGAAGCTGTGCCAGCAAAAATTCAGTTTTAGTGGTATAAAGCTGTGTCCACACCTACCAGCTTTTGCCAGGACAATTATATCAAGTAGAGGTTGTGCCTCTTAACACCTTTGACACAGCTATGCCAGCAAAAGTATAAAGGTCTGGATCGAGTGCTTTCATTGTATTCCTGCACTTCTGCTAAAGCTGTTAGCCACTGTATAGAAAGCAAAGACTCTTTGAAAAATAAATTACTTAAATTAGGTTTGATTGTATTATAACTGTAATCCACACATCTATCTGTTGTCTCATGTGCCACAGATTTGTTGACATTTGGAGATCCTTTGTTATGGGCATAGCTTTTTCTTCCCTGCGCTATCTAAAGCTAGCTTTACCAGTGGGCAAATAGCATATATTTGGATTAATGCCACACTGAATCCTGCTTACTTTGGAGATCACTTAGAAAAAAGCTAGCTGAAGATGTGGGAATTCTGCTTTTGAAAAAGGCAGTTCTCACAGAAACAGATACTGCTTTGGAAATGAAAAAGATGAATTCAAACAAGCTAATGATGTAACACAGTTAACACAGGGTTTGAGGGGATTGTTTGTTTGTTTATGTTGCTTTATGATTGTTTTGTGTGTTTAATTAAGCTCTGCTAGAAACCATGGGGATCACAGTATTGAAATGAATCTGACAGCCATAAAAGGGTAGAGGAGGCACATCAGCGCCGTAGTTTGTAGCTGAAGTGGAGGCATAGCTATTAAAAAATGATTGGCAAATAATTATTTCCAGCAGTAGTGAAACAACACTGTGGTTTTTTTTGTTGTTGTTGTTGTTATTGTTGTTTTTTTTTCTTGTGTTAGGAGAGGGGTTGCAGCAATAATAGAATGTTTAAAAATACATGATTCTGGGTCTTGCCTACACTGCACATTTAAGCTAGTGAATTAGCTGAACTAGTACTAGCCTCAGTGTGGTCAAATAGCACGCAGTTAAGCCAAGGGTGGCAATGACAGACAACTGAAAACCTTTGGAATGGGTAAGACCTAAGTTTCACTGGCAAAATACCAATAATCAAGTGGTTAAAGAGAGTTAACACTCTGTGTTGCATTCAAGTCTCACATCATCTGAAGCAGTGTAACTTGATTGAATTCAGTTGAAATATAGAAGTATATGGAGATTTCATCTCTCCAAAGCCCACAGGAGTTGATGGCAAAGACATGAGTAAGGTTTATGAAACTGTTTGAAGCATGTAGTAATTCCAAAGGGTACCCCAAGAGAAGAACATGGTTAAAGAAAAACTGAGAGGTCAAATATAAGTTATTGCTGTGTTTGAGATATAAGCAGACAAATACTTCAAAGTTTTCTTTATTTTATACAAATAATTTTAATGTAGTTCGTTTTGCAATGATACTTCAGCAATCCATTTGTATTCCAGCACTAAATAACCCGTTACCATTTTGGATGAGCTGAAAAACACAGCCTCTAATGGATGCTCTGAGTATAGCAACTGTTTGCCAAGTCTGGATGCTGTAGATGCATAAGGACCAAGGTCAGTTTGTTTCAGGGAAGAGGTGAGAGCATAAATTAGCTTCTAACATTAGATTCAGTGATTCTTTTAAAATGGTGAAGTTCATGGCTTTGCTTACATTTACTTTTCATCAGTCATGAAAGAATTAAGGTAAAATAGTTCACTCGCACGTGTGTGTCAGGCTAAATGGATTACAGAAGATACAGATCTGTTTGCCTGTCTGCACTTGCCTTTAGACAATATTCATCAATTTTACTAAAGCTACTGACTAAACATGGAACCAATACAAATGAAATGCTCAAGGCAAGGGCTTTCTTTAAAAATGAGATAGAGAGTTGGTTTTACACTCAGAGAAAGAAAATGTTGGCAGAAAATGAAAAACTTCTATTGTTTATGTAATGCGGGGGATGAAAGGTAAAGGCCATTTTTAAGTAGTTGATAGAAAACTGCTGTGTTATGCCATGTAAATGATAAATGTTTTTATACTGCTTTATTCTTATCTCTGCATATGAAAATATTTTATCTTTTAGGTTCTTTCTTGTTGTTGAAAGGTTAAGTAAATAAAAAATATTAATCCCAGTACACTAGATTTTAAAGAAATCATGCTTATACTGTGAACGTTACAGCAGATCCTGATTATCTTAAGTGTAAATAAGAATGTTATGGGTAGTCACCAACTGGAAACTGTCCAGGATGGGTAACATGCAGCATAATAAATACCCAAATCAGTTGTCTTACTGTCATCCAGATGCCGTTTTTAGTTTCACTGATAATAATGTAGCTTTACTTAGCAAGACATACTTGAAAGTCATTCTAGACCTTTCAATGCTGTGAGACAGACTCAGGGATTCTAGTGCAGGGGGAAAAATAAAAAAATACATTAATTATTACCAAAGTCTATCACAACAGATAATTAAAGAACTGTAGTGTGTTACCAGTAGGCATTGCTCCTTTCTCAGTTACCGTAGTGCAGTTCCCTTAGCCCCGTGTCACGCAGTGGAATTTGGGCTAATGCAGCAGAGATGAAACTGGTTGATGTTGAAGGTGGGATGAGAGGAGGAGAAGAGAAAAGACATGCAAGGGATGTGCCTTCACAAGACCACAACTTTATTAACTTGACTCATGTGGGAATCATCCAGCAGTAACTTGTACAGTGCAGGTCCTGACCTCTCCCTTGATTGCTACCATCTGGTCCATAGTTAATGGTAGGTCCTTAACCCTCCTCGTGCCCCCAGCAGCTGGTCCCCAGCTTTTTGCTGGGGCCTGACCACTGTCATCTTGTGCCCAGGTTACAGAGCTGGGAAGAGTGCTTGTTCCACTGTTAGGAACAGGCATGAGAAGCACTGTTCCCAAGCTTAGCCCCCGCCTCTGTCCCACTACACCTCCGTGGCTGCGTACCTCCATACATCTGTTCCCTCTTGAGGTTCAAGTTGTTGCAGCTCGTCTCCTGCTCTGCCCCACGGGGCTGGTGAGCTGCTGTGGGGAAGGGCCGGACAAACAGAGCACTGGCCACAGAGAGGTTCCTTGTCCCAGCAAAGACCACAGCAGACTGAAAAGCTCAGCCCTACGCTAGTCTAGGGATAGAGGGTGGGTGCTGTTAGGTGGTGATGAAGGCCTTGAGAGGAGAGGCCAGCACTCAGTGTTTGTAAGGACCCCAACCTGCCCGATTCTGGCTGTCACTTCACCCCACCTGTAAGAGCAAAGGCAATCCTGAATAGCACCACTGTGCTTTTCCCTTTCCAGTCCAAATTTGAAATCATTGCCTTTAATGTCGCTGGGCTTGTGTCTTGATTTGCATTCATCTTTCCGATTCACCTTAGCCTGAGGCATTCATTGAACAAGAGAAGATAATTTATACGTTTGCAAAAAGACTGTACTTAGTAAGGCTGCAGAATTGGCTGAATAATATGTCAAATGAAAGCCAACAGATAACTGATAAAATGATCGCATTAAAATGCTGATGTTTGGGAGTGAGCCCTTGACACATGACATGAAAACTACGCTTTATCTGCTCGTTGCTTTGCAGCCAGCACTCAATTCACATGATAGAAAAGGACACGCTATTCTGCAGTTTACATCCTCTAATACCCTATTGGTTTTACAGTGCTGAATTTGGACACAAAAGTTGCTCTCCTCCCCCTCCATATCGTCAAATACTTGCTTTCATGCCAACACATCTTGGTCTGATTAGTCTCCTTGATTAGAGGCTAAAGTAAAAAGTCAGGTGTATAGGATTCCCATTATCCTTTATTTCTCTCGTTCTAAGAACAGGTCAGATAGAGTTATTTCAGTGAAAATGTGAACAATCAACTTCTGTTTACCATTAACCTTCAGTTTTCTTTTCTTAAAATCAAATCAGGGCTTGGTAGGCAGTTATTTTCATACACGTCCCTTGATCAGTGGAACAATCTGTCAAAAGCCATTAAAGCCTCTGTTAGGTTGAATTGCATTCAAAGCTAAACTATCCAATCATTTAAAGGGCTATGATGATTGTTTTTAATACAGTATACATTTATTTCTCTCTCTGAGTAGTAGCATAACTTTGAAACTGAGCCTGTATGACTAGGGCTTTTTGCTATCAGCACTCCTGAGAGGCTTGGTTTGCTGCAGAAGGTGAATGTCTACGTAAAAGAGGAAGAAGTGAACACAGTGATATCACCTCTGTGTTCTCACAAGTTTTTTCACTTTTTTCCTACTTCATTACATCCATCAAGGTATAATGCATGGGGAATGGGAAGACATTTTCCAAGGTCCTTTGCTCAAACGTTTCACCAAAAAAATTAGCAGCTAATTGTAGTAATATTTTAAAGTGGCTTTTGATCTTAAGATCTCAGGATGCCTTACACAAGAGAAACTGAGGTAGAGGTCAAATGTGCAGCTGTGTTCTGCGTGCTAACACTGGAGCAGAGCATACGTAATGCCCCATCGCTGGCGTGTCCTGATTACTTCCAGTTAATCAGCTCCAGTTACGGGTCAAGGATGGTCTCAGAGAACTTTTTTTCTCCAAAGATATATCTGAAAGCGGAGTGGAATCTGCTCTTCTCATACAATATTTAATGTATTATTTAATTGTACAACACGTGGTAATACATCTCATGTAATAGACATCTTTCAGGCCTCCTAATGCTTGATTAAACTTTAGAGTGAATCTTTTAGTTACATTCCAAGTCCCTGATGACTCAGTGGGAAAAGGTGAATTTTACTGGAACTATTAAATTTTTCCATGGAGAATATGCAGAGAATATTACAGTACAATCCACATTCTTATGGCTCTGTTTTAAATATGTTCACTGGACAGCCCCCCAGGGTGGTGTAACTGCTGTACCAGGAAACTGAAGAAAATCCCCTGTGGGTATTTGGGTGCTATTTATCAAGGTGAAGATGCATTGCTGGAACATGCTGGAGTGCTTGTTATGCACCTGTTAGCACTTTTTGTCTGGTACCTATTTCGTAGTCTGGTAGTACTTTACTGAGAGCACTACTTTTCTAGTTATTTTGATGAACATCCTAATAATTTATTACCTAAACATTATCAAAGCATTCCATGGTTCTTTCATTGCCGTTTTTTTCCCTTCTGTCCACCAATGCCCTTTCTTCCCCATTTATTTCATTATTAATAGTAATGCTATTAAGAAGTTGTGTTCTTTGTTAGGCTGTCATGGCTTTAAAGTGAGAAAACATAAAAACTGTATCAGGTAGCTTTTTCTCAAGTACATTTATTTTCCAGCCTATTTATTACGACATTTTTGCTCATTGCTTATTTGCTATTGCTACATGTATTTTTTATTAAAGACTATTTCTATAAAAATGTGAGATGTATATTTGATTTTGTGTAATATATTTGCTAATTTATCCACATTTATAAAATAAATCACTTAAAGAATGTCTTTGTCTATCATTTTTCCTCCAGAAGGTGTTATCTCTTATCATCAATACTTCATTGTTGCAGTAAATGGCAGAAGGACTAAGAGGAGCTTTTCATGCCATTCAGGTGCCTACATGAGCAAATTAATTTTTGTAAGCTTCCTATATGCTGATTAGTGAGAGGTAAGCTTCTTCAGAGCAGCAAACTCAAAGGTACGCTGAACCTGCCCTTCAGTGGGGCATCTCTCTCTGACTGAACTATACTGCAAACCCAAGCCAAGTGCCATAGTTATCCTCATCTGCTTATGCGAACAGTTTGTTGATTAGAAATAAACAGGAGGTAATGGGGAGCTTACTATTATTACTGAAATTCTTAGAATTAAATTCTGATTGTATTGCAGGTCTTCTAGTATGGAAGGCAGATTAATTTCCTTTTCTCTGGTAAGACTCACACTATAAATGGACATAACTAACTCTCCACACACACACTTCTTGTACTAGGGCTTCCCTCAATACAAATATATGGTTCTGCTACTGAATTTAGAAGTATTCTTCTGGCTATGCAACCTCACACTTCCCATATCCAACCCACACTCTTACATGATGTGAGTGCTAATAACCCAGTGCCTACCAGCACTGCATCAACCTGTTTGAGTGCATAAACGGCATTTCCTGTGTTTATTACAGTAGAAGGTGCAGTGAAAAACACATGCAGTTGTTAAATAAAGCAATATTGAAGAAATGTCTTGCATACACACACAAAAAATGCGATGAGGTTTGTGATGGCTGTTGTTTCTAGACTTTGTGGTGGGTTTTGCTGTCTCAAAGGAACAGAGTTACCACCAGTTCTCTCCCTCATGGCTGTAGATAGCCCTAAGTCAAAGCTACCCTGGATTCAGGTTATAGGGGAAGACAAGGATCAATCCTGCAAGTTTCATTTGGTGTGCTGAAGAATGCCACAGCAGACTGATCTGATGTGCACATGCCCATGACGCTTAGATGCACTGCAGTGTTCTGTATTAGGAATGTCCTTAACTCCAAAGGCTGTGTGCCCAGTTACTCTGCATTACTAGATTCCAGCCAGGAGGTGATGAAAGCGTGAATAACAGAGGCCAGGTTATTATTCCTGCCAGGATGGAATGGAGTCTTCTAGCCAAAAAGAGTTGACAGAGAACATTTTTCACAAATTCACCGGCTTAGAGTCAGCAAGGCATCCAGGAGCTAAGAAAATTGATTTCTTAGCCTAGTGCATTCTTTCCTTGGCTTCAGAAAAGTTTAACCAAAAGTAAGTGTGTGGGCAACTGGATGAAAGGACAACTTGGGAAAACAGTATTATTCTTAAATATGTCTTACAATTCACTGTAATATAGATTACGTTACACTAGCAAGACAAAGATGAGCTTCCCTTGTATCTAGATTTCCTTAAGGTGATCCTTTTTTTTTTCTGGTTCCCTTAGAGCCAAAGGTTCCTTAGATTTTCCCAGTCTTTATCTTTTTATAAAAATGGGTAAAACACTGTCAGGGAGCCTTTTCTGGGGATATACAAGCACAAGGAGACTTCACCGCTCTTCACTCAAAAGTAAGGTACTCTTTCAGTCTCTGCAGTAGAGAACAGCTTGTCTTAAATGAAGCAGAGACTAATCAGGATGCCTCCTCTTGCACTAGCAGCTAGGGAGGCCAGATACTTTTGCTGGAACAGGGCTGAAACAAATGGGAATTTCCTGCACCAGCCAATCTTCTGTGCCACAGGAAGAAGCTGTCCTCTAAAAAGTAAAACTGAAAACCTGCCTTTAAAAAGCAGTTGCTTGCAAAGCCCCTCATGCAAGCCAGACCCTAAAGGCAAAAAGCACCTGAGAATATTGAGAGCCAAGAAGATAGAAAAGTTTAATTCCAAATTCTTGAGATGCATCATGGTTTTTGTTGATTCAGTGGGAAGGAGGGTGCAGCACCCCAAGGAGGCCCCCCTGCACAGCACCTTTTAATACCACCTGATTGAGCATTGCTTGTTGAGTTTTGAATTTTACTCTAATCCTATTATTTCTGTAGCAAATCTGTCATAAAAGCCTAAATCCTCTCTGGGGAATGGGACTTGAAATTGTCCTTCCATCACGAAGACTACATACAGGTAGAATACTGCACGTAAGTCACACAGAATGTGTACACTGTGCCAAAAGATACTCTCCCATCCCTTCAGTAGAAAAACTTAATTTCTGAACTAAAATGTTTAAAGTTATATTGCTGACATTGCAGGTCTGCAAATCATTTATCAGTCACAGGGTCTTTATTTTGCAGTTACACAGTCATAACTTGAAATAGTTTCTACTAACAGCTTTTTACAATGTTGGCATGCATTTCTATTCCGAGATCATTCAAATTAAAGAACCATCATCTCAAAATAATAATAATAATAATAATAATAATAATAATAATAATAATAATAATAATAATAATAATAATAATAATAATAATAATAATAATAATAAAGTTTGTGTCACTCCAGATATTTGTTTTTCCAGTGAGTGAAGAGTATGACTTTAGAGTTTGTAACTGAGCCCTTTCCTACTAGATACCATACGTGCAAGTTTTGACCTGATCTATATGATATTCTCCATAAATAATTCTATTCTGTACAATTATATTTTATTTCAACAGGTATGTGTGAAATTTGTTGCATAAGTATCGCTAACACTTCAGAACTAATGGCACTTCATAAATCAGGCTTCTGTTATTATCCTATTCCTAGTTGCATCTTAATTATTTGGGTTCAAATACAGAGCACTGTTTTATAAGCCTTCATATTTTCTGTTTACAAGGATTTTACTAACATCTAATAAATTTAATGACCTCTAATAACAAGAGGAAGTGAAATCCTACTTAGCAAATTCATAGCTTTTCAGTGTATCTTGTGGCTTTATGGCATTTCAAACCCTAGGAATGTAAAAGCTGTTTAAGGAGCTGTTGCTGGGTTCAACTAGCTGCAGAGACTGTTAAGTTATTTTTGTTTCTCTTTTATTGCTTAACCTCTGGGGCCTAACTCTGGGCTACCTGATAAAGCAGCCGTTGAGGAACTTTAAACCTTACAAGCTTTGAGTTGATAGACATAGAACAAGGTCTTGTATTAAACAGACATTTTAAAAACATAATTTCAAATCTGGAAATTGATTGTGGCTTGACCTATTTATTTTGAAGAGCTCGCTGTTTCTTACTGTCTCTGCTTTGCTGATATTATTAGATCCATTGTTTTTTTACCAGAACTCCCAACTGATAGAAGAAAAATCAATGCAGTGCAAAGCTTGTTGGGCAGCAGCACTTTCATTAGAGTCAGGGCCACAATTTGCTAACTAAGACCAAGTTATAACATTCCCACTTTTAAAGGTTACAAACTCTTGTACTGTGCAGCTCCCGGTACTCTCAGAAGTCCACAGTCCAACACATGAAGCAGGATGGGAACAGAGCAATTTTTTTTAAAAAAATCCATATTACACACAGATTTTTTAGCACATGCTAATATGAGAATTGCAGAGAATTACAGATCATACAGAATTTCTTTTCAATGCTGAATTCTGAACAAAGTGGATGTCTAAAGTAACGCTTCCCAGGCTTTTTTTTATTATTTGTCTACATACCCTTACGCTCACTATTTTAATCACCTTTTGGGCATAATGATCTCTCAGCCTCCTGTTGCAGTGTGCATTTGGCACCTGCCCAAATGGTACAGAGCAGCATGCAGAGGGGTCTTGGAGGAGGCACCCTTCTCGATGCAGTAGCCTGCGCTAGCTCATCTCGGATTGAGGATGCTCAGAGGTCTGTAGTTCAAACACACGTCTGCCCAGCTAATGGGGTCAGAACATCTTCCTCCAATAATGGATTGGTTCTCTCTCGGGTAAAGTGCCTCTAAGAGAAATTGAGAGAAGATCCATCCTTAAATAAGATTTGATGCAGCCCAGGAGAATGACAATTACAGCTTTTACTAACACTATTCCTAAGGCAAAGTCAAGCTTTATAGGAAACACAGGATGACAGGGTACTCGGGGAGCCTTTCTAGTGTAGTGACTGATAGAGAGGGCCATGCTGTGGAGAAGTTTTGAGAGAGCAAATGCAGCTCACACAGGTGGCTTTGCTGTTGAAGACAGCGAGGGGCAGCCCTGTGTGGGTCACCTTGGTAAAGCCTGAGTTATTTTCTGCTTGTGCTGAGTGCAGCTGGTGATGGCAACAGATGGTTTCAGCCAGCAGGTGCAAAACACGGGAGCCACCCCTGGGGTGAAGGTTCAGCGAGGCAGCCAAACTCTACAGTAACAGAGGGGCTTGGAAGGGGCTGCCAAAATAAAGTTAGGAGCACAACTGGAATGCACCTTGGCAGCCTTTTGCCGGGGCTTAGCATATCCCATGGCAGAAGTCTGAGCCGAGGGGCTCTGCAGAGGTGGTTGCAGTGGGAAGGGTGAGCTCCAACGCCAGCAGCTTCGGCTTGCTGCTGCCTGCAGCGGCAGCTGATCAGACTCACCTCTCCCTTCCGTCCCGGGCCCTGCAGCTCGGCCTGTCCCAAAACACTCTGTAATACCTACTGACTGCAGCTATGTCCGTGTCCTCTCCTGTTTTCCCCTTCGCTGAGTGCTCAGACGGAGGCTGCAGGAGGTGGAGGCTGCGGGAGGCAGCGCTGGTGCCAGCACCTTCCTGCTGCCTCGGCTGGGAGTAGGTATGAAAAGACATTTGGGCATCAGGGCTGTCATAGTGGAAAGGGTTGATGCAACGTGGCACACTGAACTGCAGATGATGGCCTTTTTTTTTCTCTTTGAGAAAAAGCACATCACTTATTATTGATGGCTAAAGAGCAGGAAGAGAGAAATCTCTCCGATTTTACGTGCAAAAGTTTGCCAAGGAAGGAGTTAAATGAACAGTGATCTAACATAGGCATCAAATGGTTACAAAGAGCTGCACCAGCAGATGACTGTGGCTCTTTACACCCTCAAAACCACGAACCCCAAGGGGGCTGATGTAAAACCAGTGATAAGCTGGTGATAAGGATTTTAATGAACCTCTCGAGTACCTGCCCCACTTCGGCCAACCTGCCCCTGCTCCTGCCACTTGTGTGTAGCAGTCACACAACAAAACCCCTCGGTTCCCCTCAGCACTGCCTGCGGTGAGTAGCACTGGGTAATGGTGTCTGCTTATCCAAGGCGAGCCCTCCAAACCTGCACCAGCAACCGCTGGAGCAGTGTGTCTGTAATTACTGAAAGGGCTGCGTCATTCCTCCTTAATTCATATTTACTGTGCATCCCTCTCAGAGCCTCACAGGGCAAAAGATAAAAGAATACAGGCTCCTGTAGTGTAAACACAGTGCTAAGGGGTAATGAAAATACATTTCCTGAAATGCAGTGCCGTATTTTCTATTATTTAGAAACACTGTACATCATTATTTTAGGGAGAAGTAAAATATGTAAAAACATTTCTGTACATTTCTTCTCTAAAGCTCACACCGAGCCTTTCTTTCCTTTTTTTTAAAGCAGCCATTTAATAAAGCCTGACACTTAGTAGCAATGTTTTGAAATAATTTTTGCTGCTCTGCCAGCAGTTGGCTTTGCTGTGAATCTCTAAAGACAAATCCATCTACAGCAAATCTAGCAAAATTCAGCTCCGTGTTGTATGTCAGGGTTGAGGACTACTTGTCAGCTCTGGCACTGTCAGATTTTATCTTTAAATATGACAGGCAATTTGTTCAGGGAGCACTTCTGAATGACAAGATATAGTGGTGTTGTAAAACATGGCACCTGTGTGGTATGCCCTGCCTTTGTGGACATCAGAGGCTATTGTTTCCTTTGCTATTAGACAGCCACAGTCACACAGTAAGGTGTGTAAAACGTTCACAGAAACCTTTTAAATAGACTAGCAGGAAAGTAGATACCCTCCGGTCATTTAAGTCAGGCCATTTATCATTTTATCTTATAAAACACAGCATTCACTAAAATATGATGTAAGGAGAAAACCAAATGCTCTGCTGAGCAGCGTTGGTTGCAAGCCCAGCCTTTGAACCGGGCTGCTATAAAAGGGTTTATCTTTGAAGTGCCAGACAGGAGAAAAATTAGGATTTTAACTCCTTCCCAATCAGATGGGTGTCAAGAGCCACGCAGAGGGCTCCTGTTGGCACACGGGCTGCATCAGGTCCTGCTGCAATACCCGGTGCCTTCTGCAGTGGGGCTTCCTGGAACGGGGCACTAAGAACAGCTGATGAAACAGTAACACACCTGAACTGTTTGGTTTAAAAATAAATACACAGAGGGTCGTAGAGGGTAATGATTTTACAGTAAAAAAAAAAAAAAAAAAAAAAAAAAAAAAAAAACAGATCTAACTATCAAAAGTAAACTGCATACGTGCTGTGGGCATGCCACTGCCAAAGTCAATGGGGAGTTCTGCCACGCTGCCAGAGCAGTGTTTGCATGCTGGTGTGAGTAGTCTTCTTCAGAGCATGGTCAGCAATTAGTAAACCCAGTGAAAATCTGATCCTACGAAGACCCTGTGTGCAAGCACATCCTGCTCTGCCTGCCTCTGAGCAATCCGATGCTCTTGCCCAGCTGACAGCAAGCAATGGGAATATTCTGGAGTAACTGGAGGGGGCCAAGCAATTCTTTTAAAAGAAAAAAAAAAAAGCAGCAACTCTTGAGACTCTTTCATTTCTGTTGTCTAAGAAGTGGCCAAGATATTGTGGATTGAATGCCTTCTGCTCCTGCAAACGCGTGGCAGCAGCATTTGAGCTGCACTCGCTGTCCCGGCAGGGACCGAGGCTGTGTTAGGTCAGTGACGTGAAGTCCAGACTGAGGCATTTCTGTGCGGATTTTCTGGATCCAAGAACAAGGAAAGTATCAGAAGGTGTGGTAACACTGTGGTCAAATCAGTGTCCTGCTGTCCATCGAAAGGCATGCAATATTTGGTACTTTACCTGAAGGCTTGAGTCCTGGAAATGAGTGATTCTGTAAGAACGTTGTTTTGGCTTTCATGGAAGAAGCAAATATTTAGATTTTTCTGCCTGGAATTGAAGCAAACCCTGCAAATTCAAACACTAGGTGGCAAATATAGAGATCCCTATTAAAAAACTCCTATTACAAACAGAGCCACAGTCTTCATTGCTGCAGGCCTGCCTACTGAATAGCACTTAGAGGTGGTTGTACTGGATGTGTGTGTAGCTTCATCATGGCAATTGAACACAAATAAATATAACTAATGGGCAATAGGGTGGGATCAGGGGTTAAGATGCAGTGTATATGCAAGTGGACCCCTCATTGGAAGGATTTGGCATGGCTCAAATAAACTTTTGTGTTTCTTATTCTGAATAGAAATGAACAGCTGTCTTCTCACCTGGGGGTGTACACTGTACAGGAAATTTTGCAGATGAGGAAAGGAGAGAGCCTGCACTATGTCTCCTTCATTGAGAGACAAAATTGTTGTATTCACTCCTAATGTAATTTCCAACTTCAGTAGAAGAATATGATATTTATTTTTAAAATACCGCAATTGTGTTCAGGTATGTATGAATTCACCTTGGATGCTTTTTTTATCTGTTTCCTTTTTATATACAAGGTTGTCATCATTTTAGAACCACTGGGAAAACTGTCAATACGTCTTAACTAAGTTAAGATGTTCTGAGAATTAGGTTCATCTTCTAAGATGGTTTCCATGACCGATGAAAAGCAAGAAGCAGCTCCAGGGGATTAGTCATTCCACCTGGTTTTGATATTTATTTCAGGAGAGGATGAGCTGTCTCTGAAGAAGCCTATCCCTTCCTGTTGACTCTAGAGAGGTAAGATAACTTGCTTGTCTGATCTTCAGGTAGCTAAATTTGGCTGAGGAAAGTCCATTTTTAGTCATCTAAATCCCTTGACTTTCCCTCACCTGTTTTTGAAGGATGTTTGCCTTCTCCACATTCACAAGCACTTGACCATCAGTGGTACATTACCTTCAAAATGAAATCTAATTCAAAGGACTTAAAAACAAGGAGAAAGATCTTCTTGTAACTACCAGTGATGGATGATTGCTATGGTCACACAGAGCAACATAAATCTTGGTGGCACGCCCAACAATAAAAAGCAGACAAATTCAGCATCTCAGGGAAGCCGTGTATTTAAGCACAGGAGAGACATACAGGGAAAGGTTTTTAGACCTTACCTCCATTAGGAGGGCAGATAAACACCCAGTGAAGTAATTTTGCCTGCCCATCACTGAATAATGTGCTCTGAAATGGAGAGCTACCCTGCACTTCCACTCTCTTCAAGCAAGCGGCCTTGCCAGCAGTTTTAGAGAGAATGTAATGAGAGAAGAAATCCCCTCAAACATTCAGGCAACCACATACATCCCAATTACCTGCCCCGAATAACTGAAGCTGCTGCATGTAATTATCAGTTATCTGCCTGCTGAAGTTCACTAGTAATTAAATATAAAGTACCTGACGTGTCTTCCAAATGTGTATTCACCATTTCCAAATGGTTGTGTTGCACAGTGGTATAAAAAGCATTGGGGCTAAGGTGTGGGAGGGAATTTTTTAAAGGTGGAAGTTGAAAATCTGGGATAAAAGTGGGCTAATCAGCAGTGAAAGCAAAAGTAGCCCTGTCTCACAGGCTGTGCCCCAGTGGTCAGGGTATGATCTTTTGCAGTGATAGCAGTTTCTCCTCTAAAATTTGAGTATTTGTATTACAGGAAAAGCAAGATGCACCAACTAGGAAGGAATAGTTCATCATATTAAGCACTCTACAAATGCACTGCACTGGTGAGCATCCTTTAGTAGTTCCCTCTATAGATAGTCCACAAAAGATCTAACTCAATGCTATCTGCAGTAAAAGGGTATTTGGGGTGTTTTTAGTGGGAATAGTAGTTTTCTGCTTTAGTGGGCTCCTTGTGTCCTCAGTTTACCTGAGAATAATAGTTTAAAATAGCCAGGAATGGCTTCCTTGGCGGGGAAAATTTGCAATTAACTGATGTACGAGATGCCACTTCCCTCTAAGGACAGAGCTGTAGTAAGTCCGAGATGACATGGGAAATGAGGGAACAAACAGGGAATGGAAGCAAATATGCACAAGCTACATTTACTTTCCAGCTGCTCAGGAGGAAGCCTTGAGTCTGTGGCAATGGAGAGCGCTAGAAAAGGGACAGGAGGGAGCTCAAAAGAGGCTGGAAGAACCAAGCAGTCTTGAAGACGGAAAGGTAGGTGGGAATGCTCCTCCACACTTTGAATTTACCATGGTGTTTTGCAGTAAGTCATGCTTTTGGTAGAATAAGCTGAGATTTACTTTCTGTGATTAATAGAGGAATCCAATTCAAATGTGGAAGTTTCTCAGCATGACTGTTCCATCTGTAGGAACCAGGCCTTGGTACCTTGTGGACAGAGCTTGGCTTGGGAAGGCAGGCTCTGTCACTTGCTCTGAGGTGTTTTACCTGTCTCCTCAATGGGGAGAAGCCTCTGAGGACACATTTTCATCATTTGTCCACCTCTGAGTTGTTCTAAAGAGTTTTGAATTTATGGCCAACTTTAATCAAACGTGAAAGAGAAATTCAAGAGCTGGAGAGGAAAGCTCAGAAATTTTGGTGAAGTTTGGAAAGTAGCAATGGAGAAGAGTTGTACAGAAGCGTCTCCTCCAAGGAGAAGGCAGAACTTGACCATCGCTGTCCCGTTGCAGCAGCCATCTGGTCAGTCAGTCACAGCGTGGTCAGTCTCCAGCACAGGGAAAATATTGAACATGGAGAGAGCTGCACTCTTGTGGTGAGGGGATAGGGGCAGGGATTTTGGTGACAAAAAAAATCCAATCCATGGGAAATCGGGCTTCATTAGTTCTGCTGTTCATGAAACAACTTATTTCTGGTAGCCCTGGGAAAAGTCTCTCTATTTTACACTTATAAATCAAGCTTATTATTATTTAAAGTGCTTTGGCTGTATAAAAGCTAATGTTTTTCCAGGTTCCAAAGAATTCTGTACAATGGACACACGTTCTTCACTGATGTATGCTTGTAACAGTCGGTGCAGCGTTTTGGGTAGAACTGGGGTATGTGTTGAGCATTTCAGCCCCAAGTCAGCAAAGCTGACCTGATGGATCTTTGCATCTCAGTTTTCTAACTGTTTGAGCAGACGTTATTTCTGAAGAATAAATCATTTAACCGGGTTTCCTAAGGATTTGGGATGTCTGCAATTGCTCTGTATGCTCACACATACATCTCTTAGTTCTGATCACCCAAAGACCTATTTAAACTAAATTTAACTGAAGCAGGAGGTATGTTTCTGCAAGTTTTGTGAAGCTAGAAAAGAGGCATTATTAGTACTAGAAAGGAAAAGGCTGTTTTGATAACTCAGTCCTAGCAGAAATCAAGTCCTACAGAGGCATTAAATAACAAGACAGCTTCACAGCAAATAAGAATTCATGGCTCGTATGGCTTAGAAAACTACCTGTGTCTGTTAGGTTAATAAAGCTTTAAAAAAAAAAAAAAAAAATCATATTAAAAAAATTGTTCAGAATTCTTACTCCAAAATGGTGGTCTTTTTCTTGCTAAGGGACACATGTGGCAGCCTACGCATTGATACAGACATGAACTAGCATCATCCAGAAGCAATGCTGGTTCTCTCCCTGGCCGTGGGGCTGTTAGGAAGCCTGGCTGGCCACAGGATCCCTCCGCTGGTCACCTTTCTGTACTCCCAGGAGGGGAACAATGAAAGGAAAGTTGGCCCAGACATACTAATCTGAGTCGTAGGATGAGGAACAAATTGCTTGTCAAATCGCAGTATTATGAGAGATAATGTTTCTGTTACTCATACAAAGAGTTAGCAATTACATTGCAGCTTTATTTTCGTTTGCTTTTCTTTAAAATCAAATGAATATCAATCTACAATCAATAAAGAAAGTTGCCTATAGGCAGTTTTGCCTTCGAATCTACTTCATGGATCAGCTGCTAGTAATTTATACAGAGTCAATAAGACACATTTCAAAAGTGAGGTTTTTCTCCCAAAAGGCAAAACTGCTCTAATTTACAGCTGGATATGAACTGGGCAAACAACATACACCTGAAGTAAATGTAATTTCTAATTTACAAGCAACTCCAGTAAAAGATTAGATCTGATCTGCTCTCTATGCAAGTAATCTATGGATATTTATATTATGATAACTGGAGAGCATAAATTGCTTTTGTTTTTCCTTTTGGGTATCTCTTTCATTTGTTTGTTTAGCAAAGCCTGCAGGGGAAACGAGAACAACTATAATTACAGTCACAGTTACAAGTTGTGGGGTCTGTAGATAATAAGCTACAAGGCATTTCTATTGAGCTTTTTTATTATTATTTAGTTAAAGAATGCTTTTTCCCCAGACAATCCATCTGTATTTTGTAGGAAGGAGAATCAAAGCAATAGCTGTCAAATATCTGTGAGATAGCAGATTTACAAATTAATCCCATTGCTTGGTATTTCCACAAAGGTTGCGATCTGTAATTGGTGCTAGAAACTATAATTAACTTATTAGAAGCACTCTGGCAGTTAGGTGTGCAAAATGGCAGCAGGTGTGTAATATCATTAGAAATACTCGGTATAAAAAGCACCTCTGAGTTTTATCCCTTTAGTTTCCTGCTACCAGCTGCCAATTTGATTGGTTAAGTAGTTTTGGGCCGTGCAATACTCTTTCTTTTGGATTGATGTGTTTATTACTTTTTATGACAGGGGATCCCAAGGCAGATGTTCAATAAAGAAACAAGCTGCTACAGACCAGAGTAAAGAGATAGGTGGTGTAGATGCAGGAAATTGGGAAAGTTATCATATGCAGTAAGTTGTTATTGAAGATTTTGCTCCCAGCATTTGTAGCAGTTGTGTTATATGCTCTTCCACAGACAGTAATCTAACAGGGAATTATTGAAAGCCAAGTGCCAAGATTTTAAATTGCACTATATGATCTGGAGCTGCTACTCAAACAGGGAGCTGGAGCTTTGAAATTATAAAGATGTGGCCGTGCCATTTTTAGGAGAAATGTGTGTCAACTGTTTGAGCTGGTTTGCTCATGCACAGCCTTTTCTCACCGAGACAGATACACAGCTGAAGCGGTTTTCCTTTGCACCTTATGTAATCATAAATGTTAGGACAAAGTAAGTGAAAATCATTACTTGGAAGGAAAATAGCTCAGAATGTGGATAAAGGGAGAACAAATTCGTAGTTGTGTAGAGGTCTGATTTATGCATCAATCAAAGCCAAGTTCTGCTCTATTTTCACCAGCAAAAATGCGGGATCATCACATTTGGGTGAATGGGGACATACAGATGGATCCGCGAGAAAAGCAATAAGGGAGACAGGTTTTTTAATTCCTGTAACTGCTCACAGCTGGGTTTGTGTTTTGTGCAGTTTTAAGGGGAAGAGAAAATACAAGTTTCTTTCATTGCAGTCAGAAACTTTTGAACACTCCTGTAGGGAAAAAGCAAATACTTTCTGGAGAGACTTGTTGGCATAGCACAGCATCTCCTTTCAAGTGCTTTAAAAGGAAGCAATAGAATGTGATTGACAGAAAAATTTCATTTTTAATTGTTTTGGTGTATTGTGCTGGTTTTGTGACTTTAGTTTAGCGTATTACATACAGGTAGGAGGAGAGCTAATTCATGAAAGAGATTTTATTTTCTAATTTGATTTTTGTTAATACCCCTAAAGCCTCCAGAGGCAGATGGCCAACACATTTGGATGACATTGAGAGCAAAGTGTTCTGCTCCGTCCATGTTCTTTAATCCACTGCTTCCTTTAGTTTCTTACCAGCAAATATGAGTGTCATCCCTGAAACAGTTTTCTTCCACCTGTGTTTTGAAGGGATCAGTGTCTCGCTCTGCCTTTTGCCACCACTGAAATGCTTCCTGCCATAGCCCTGTAATCTCCTGACCTTTCTGAGGCTCAGCTGTTCAAACTCCAGTGGGCACAAAACGCTGCCCTGCCTTCTCCCGCAAACAAAGAAGGTGTGACCAACCTTGCCATCCTGAATTTTCCCACTCCCGTGTGTGTTAACAGTCACTTGAAACCTACCTCTTTGCTCGTAAGACCGTTGCAGACTTGTTCCAGCCTGCCTCGGAGGCGCTGCCTTTCTGTACCCTCTGCTTCTTCCTATTTGTTTTGTTTATAAATTAAGGCATGGTTTGTAAGGAGAAAAATGGTCTCTTGCCATCTGTGGGGTGAAATGTTTTCCAAACCCCCCAAAAGTCCTGAGGGCTGCAGGACTTCCCATGGCCTGAAAAGGCAGATGTCATGAGCTGGGGCAGGTCACTTCCCAGCTCTTCCATTCTTTTAAGTGGAAAGCTGTTGAGCTCTTGAGGGAAATAAAAAAGAAAAAGCTCCAGATATTATTAGATTTATCGTAATTATTAGATTATATGCCAGACCAGGCTGAACAACAAATTATATACATTTAGAATGTCTGTCAATTTCAGTGTAATTAGCAGTAGACACTGAGATGGGTCGGTGAAGGCTGATGCTAGAAATGATGAAATGCCAAAATGCCAGAAATGCCAAAAAAAAGAAATGGTGATGACCAGAAGTAGTGCTATTGTAAGAGGCGAACACAAAATTTGAGAGGGTTTTCAGTAGCAGGATGTATCATCGTGTGTCTCAAAGCACTAACAAAGAGTTGGAAGAGACAATGCCGACCTCAGGAGCTGAGGAGTAGAGGGACAAGGGAGATGAGAATCATGCTAAAAAGCAATATAAGCAGTTGTGGGAAGTGACGTTTTTAAAACAAACCACTGTGGTTCCTGTATTGTACAAACCTAATAAGACATAGTGAAAAATATTGGATTTATTTTTACAAGTTAAAAGTGACCTTGTTGGCCTTATGAATGGATTGACTTCTCACAGTACCTCTTAAGGGCATTAGGGTTATGACTAACTCATAAAAATAAATCCAATATTTTCCCCTTGGCCATGTCATATCCAGTGTTGGAATTCAGCTGTGAGAACTGGTGGGGCTCTGACTTTCATTTAGTTTGACCTCCCATTATGAGGAGTACTCAGCTCTCAATCCTGGTGGGCTGCAGCATAATTCCAACAGCGGTCATATCACATACTGAATGGAAATAGAGAAAAAATCCCAGGAAGGCCTAGAAAACAGAGGGTCGGGCAACAAAGTATATAACTGAAAACAACATATAAAAGGAGTAAGACTTTCAGATACTGATACTTTTTTTCCTTCCCTGTTTTTCATTTGACCTGCATAGCAAATCAAGGCTGTTACATTATACACTGAGTATGGAGAAAAAAAAATCCGAGCTGATGACTTAGCTCATGCAGATATTCCATTCTGTTAGAGTCAGAAGAACATTAAAAAAAAATCTAGTCAAGAAAATAGGTAGAGAATAAGTGGTTTAAAATGTACACGAGGGCTTTAAAGGTGACAGACACCCCAAACTAATATTTGTGATAGCACAAGATCTCTACCAAGCAGTGACCTTGTCTGAAGCAGTTGGAAAACATAGTTTGCTTCGGCATCCTTGGATGCCTGCAGGTATGGATGAGAAGCTTTGTTCGCTCACCTTACCAGGCTGTCTACCACTGAAGGCCTGTATTGGCTTTGTGCATACTTCAGAGGAAAGCAGTCCTGCTGTAGTTACTGTGAGGCATAGATGAGTAAAGGTTCGTTTTAAGTGTCTAACAGATGTGCTCTTTTTGTAACCCATGTATTCCACATCTCTGCCCTGCGTGATAACCATTCCCTTCCTAACAGGCTCAGATAAGGCTATATTCTTGACTGAGTTACTTTTCAAGCTCCAGTGCATGCATCTGGACATAGTCTTGGGCAACTGGCTTGAGGTGGTCCAGCCTGAGTAGGGAATTGCACCAAGCGACCTCCAAAGGCACCTTCCAACCTCAGCCACTGTGTGATTCTGATACCATCATCCTGAATCCAAGCTGTCTAGGCTAATTTACCTTGTCAAGAAATACAAGGTGGACAGAAAACCAGTTAATGACATAGGAGTGGTGTTAGTGCGTTAACAAGAAGGTTTGGCCATTAAAATTAGCTAGGCCAACTACAATAGAAGCAACATGAGATTAAAGATTTCCTGCACTGTGACTGCCCTTGCAAGGATAAACCCTAAACTAGTTTAGTTTGGGTTCAGCACAAAGTCTAGTGCAAAGAATGTATAAATCCATGTATCCCGGGAACGGGGTTAAGCTGAGGCAGGGGAAGTTTAGGCTTGACATCAGGAGGGGGTTCTTCACAGAGAGAGTGGTTGCACACTGGAACAGGCTCCCCAGGGAAGTGGTCACTGCACCGAGCCTGTCTGAATTTAAGAGATTGGACTGTGCACTTAGTCACATGGTCTGAACTTGGGTAGACCTGTGCGGTGTCAAGAGTTGGACTTGATGATCCTTAAGGGTCCCTTCCAACTCAGGATATTCTATGATTCTATGATCTGTGTTTATCTGAAGCCACGCTGGATTCCAACCTTGGTTAGTGTGAGGTCAGTTTTGCCATTGTTCAGTGTTGCCCTTTCTCCTCACAAATGTTCCCCCACCAACTTGAGCAGCATGCCGAATTACAACTGTAGAAAATCACCAATGACATGCATATGCTGTAGGCATTTTTGAGGTTGCAGGGCTAACAGTAAATATTCACACTTAAAATATTGAATTTAGGTTTATATGCCATGGAAATGTTGAGTACCTTCTTTGCTTTGTTTCCTCTGCTTCTGCTTTTCCCATGACTCTTTTATTACACTGAGCAAGTTCCGTATCTGTAACATCCAGAAGCTGATGAGTTCTCATGTTGCATTTCCTTATTTTTCTCTGAAAATTTTCAATGAGTATTATTTTACCTGCATTGTTTTGGTGTCCCAAGTATTCCCATAGCCAGATCAATCATGGGAAAAATTTCATTCCCCCCACCCAGAGATGCAGGGTTCCAGCAGTCTGACAGATTTCAGCCCCGCTCCGTGCTGCCTGGTCGTGTAGAGGATGAACCATGGACTTTCCTCTGGAACAGCCCATGGCCCTTACTGTGCCCCAGGCCAGGCAAATACCGTGCTCTGAGCATCACGGTGACCTCTGCAATCGCTGCCTCACGTTAAAAGGTGCTTTGGCATGTAAGCTGTAACCACAGATTTAGCTTTCTTTATGAGACACCATAGTCAGGATTTAAAGGTGTTTTTCCTAAATGTGACAAACAAGCCTGCTGAACCAGCTAAGAACTGTTATTTATATAAACTGGCAGTGATGTTACCTTGTATAAAATATGTTTAATTCTAACCAATGCATTTTTGAGTTATAGTTTCCATAAATATTTGTGAATACATTATGATAAAATCTAAAACCTTGGCAACAGTTAAAAGGAGAGAGTTTGCAGATAAAAATCAATATTGCCTGCAGTATCCCAAGAGAACATACTGCTAGTGAAGTTTAAATTAGCTTTGCCCTAAAATCCAAGACATTCCTGCAGCACACTTTAAAGCATCTTAAAGTGTGAAGGAGTTAAGCTAATTACTGTAGCATTTGAAGACAAGACATTTGTAAAATTAATGGGCTAAAGTCTGCAGTCTTTTCATTCAGCAGAAATTCCCACTGCAGTTGTGTGTTTGTAGAAGAGCTGCAGAGTTTGGTCCCCTGCTTTCAGACAGTGGCATCTAGCAACAAAATACTCCAAATACCTTTTTCAGCAAGTCATGCAGCCCGTTCAGAGCAGCTCTGCAAAGCAAAACATGTGTGCTAAAGGCCTGAAGTCCATGCTATGGGTGTTTCAGGGAAGTTTACGTCAAATTAGCTCAGGTCTGGTGCCATACAGCAAGTGCTCACCTGTGGCTGGAGAACGTCCCTTCAGTTTCACCTGAGAGGAGCCCAGCTCGCCCAGTGGCTTTCTGCTTTGTGGTGTAAACCAAAGCATGGTGAGCGGTGGTGTTTAGGAGAGTCACCTCAGGAGTGTGCTCCTCATCTGACCTAAAACACCACCATAGAGATGTGATGAGTGAAGGAGAGCTGTGGTAGCAGCCCCAGGTCGCATGGGCCCCTTGCAGTAACGCTACCCTGCTTTACCTTTCCCTTGAGGTGTGATGCTGAGTCCTGCACAAAACTGAGGCTGGCAGAGCCCTTGGGAAGGCACATGGCTGCAAACTGCTCTTCTTCCTGTGCACCAGCAACGAGCAGAAGTAGTTGGTGTGAGGGCAGGGATAGCATTTAGCTGGGAAACCCAGAGCCCTGTGCTTGGGTCAGGCACGAGCTCTGTTCAGCAGCTTCATTCTTGCTCGGTGTTGAAGTTCTCACACTAGGACATGACTACAGAATACAGATAAATAGGGAGGAATTCAGTTAACAGCTTCTTTTGTGAAGTGTTAGAAGGATGCAACCCTCTGCTGAAGTATTTATAAGGCAAAGCACTGGTGCTCTGCAATCCATTGGCACCACTCTCACTGCAGAAAGCACTGACCTCTGAGCTCAGGCTTCGAAAGGCAAGTTGTCTGCTAGTCGGTTGATCCCAGTCTGTTTCTTCTCTAAACCAGTCAAAGTCAGCAGGGGAATTACAGAGGAGACCGCAGCAACTTGTGCTGCCCCCTTAACGACGAGTAGCCTTGTTCCTTCCAGGCTGCAGGGACATTTCTTCCACATCTGTTTTTTAGCTGAAGATTTTTACAAGGCATTCACAAATGTGAAAAAAAATTAGTGTATGATGTGAACATTCACCCAGCTGCATCTTGCCATGCTTTATTTTGGCTATGGAAGCTGCTAGCTGGAAAAAGGTCAGGATAACTATAACAGACTTCTGGGTTCTTGCTGTTTGAGAGACTCCAGACTTCACTCACCTTAAAAAAGCAGTGGTTTGGTTTCCTGACAGGTAGGGCTCAATTAACGGAAATTAAAAGTTGGTTTGAGATCGAGGGTGGTTGGCTGGGTGTGGGAGAGGATAGCTGGCTCAGAATTTACTGCATGGACTCTGCTGTAAAATGCTAAGATACATGTTTCACATTTTTTATCTAAATATAATTGCATTTCTGAGTGTTGGCCAGATGAAAAGAAACAGTGCACCAGATGCAACACACACTCACACACACACACACACACACACTCACACACACACACACACACGTATTTCTCTGCCCTTCGCCTTTCTAGAAAAATCTCGTCCTTCCAGTAGATTCATTTTCGGATGAGGTTGCTTGTCTTTTTCCAGTTCATAGATGGAGTGAATAACTGAAGTCAGACTGGCAACGGTCATATAGAAAATTGTTCAGACTCCCAGGAAAAGTGAGATAATTGCACTTCTTACAGCTATCAGCCAATACAGCTTAGTTTCACTGGAGCAGTGACTGTTAGTATTTGGTTTCTTCCCAACTGCAAATTGAGGAAGGTTTTTAAATAAAATTTTCTAACTGTTCCTTAGCCCTTTGCCATGTTCTTAGAGTTTGCAGCAATTTCCCAAGTAACAAGCCTTTATTATTGCAAACCCTATATTAAAAATGCTTATGTAGTTGCTGCACGGCTCACCAGCCTTTTGCAGGGTATCTTTAGTGCCTGTGCGCTTACGAGTTTATTGATTCCAACCATGGTCTGAATCTGTCCCCTGCCTTTAAATTCTTTCAGCGTTTTTTGATGCATCAATAACCTGTGAGTCTTTTACCTGCTTTCTTGCAGCTGCTTAGTGTCTCAGTCACCCTTTTGGCTCGTAGTAGGAGCCTTCAGACTTCCCCTGTAGCTGCCTGTCTGCACGCAGGTAATAGCAATGCCGGGTCCTGGCACGCAGGACTTCCCCTGTTCATCCCCAGCAGCTGCCCTTTTAGTGCAGGCTGGAGAGCTCGCAGTCTCCTTGACAGATTCCAGAATGTCCTCTCTGAATTGTTTCTTCCCTGGGGCAATCTGAAGGAATTTGCCTCAGATGACCGCGTTCAAGCAAATCTCACCCTTACATTTCACTTTAGTCAATTTAAATCTCACACTTTATATGGCCTTGGCTGCATAGCCTATGTCATCCTTCACCGCAATACAGACCTGCTATCTCGTTACAACGTGCTCAGCTCTGCCACCAGGTTTGATATACACATACAGAGCTATACTGAATTATTAAGGGTTTCACTTAAACCAGCAAGGCTCGGGAAGTTTTGAAATTCTATCTTTAATGTGACCTGCAAGGTTTAGGTACTAGAGATGTCTCTCAACAGTCGATGCTTTTAATACGCTCTGTGCTGCAGTAGTTTATCAGAAGGGGAAATTGGAAAGGATGGCGCTTCAAATCTGCAGCAATTATATGGAATCTGAGGTAGATATATGTATTCTGACTTTGGACATCTCTGGCTCTATTGCAGCTTGGCTGCAACAAAAAAATTAAAGACCTTTTCCTCTTATGTACATAAACACTGAAATCCTCAAATCTTCCTTGTCAGACAAAAGCCTGGGCATTCCATGATAATATTTTTCATGTGCCTTACAGTAGGAATTATTCTGAGTGTTCAACTTTGCCTCAGTAGGTCAGAGATGATATTCTTTTTATACAGATCTTTAATATAAGCAATATTCTCTCTCACCCCTGACTCATAATACAGCAGTTTTCCTTCAAAGCGTAAATTAAAGTGAAGCCACAAAAGGGTCATTAATGGACTTGGTAGAGTCAATATCGAGGGTATCATGTACTGCCTGTTTAATATTAAAAGCAAAGTCAATGGAAGTATGGCCTTAATATATGTGAGCTTTGTGAATACCAAAGAGATTGTGGGGAAAGTTTAAACTTAGGAGTGTGCAGAGAGATGAAACAGCTTGCGAGGAAGCATAATGTTGGGGTTCATTCCTGAAAACCCAGGAAAATACATGCCTGCAGTTAGGATTAGCAGAGGATTAGCATGGTGTCATCCACTGTATTTCATACTTGGAATTTTAAAGAATTCTGGTGGAGGGAAAAGATTTGTAGTTCTAGAGCTGCCATTTGAACAGCAATATCCAAATCACTGGCTAATCTTATCCTTCAAAATAATGAATGGAAAGGCCAGGATGCCATAGCAAAACCCTCTGCAGAGCATACTTTGCGAGAGAACTAGTGAGACACACAGTGTAACTTCATTCTGCTTACAGTGTGAGACTTTTAGGGGACCAATTAAAAGAGACTTAAAATGCAATTAAAGGAGAAATCACTTGGCAACAGGGCATTAGCTATCTCTCCAATCAGCATTGCATTAGCGAGCCTTTAAGAAGAGATTTGCTGGTGGATAAAATCTTTGCGAAGCATAACAGCATGGCTGAGCAACGGCAGCTGATAGGTGCTGGGAGAAGCTGGCCTCAAGGGAAGGGACCCGGGCTGTGTTCTTCTTGCTGTGCTGGGATGTGAACGGTGCCAAGTGCTGGGAGAGAAAGCAGATCCATAGAGCTGGCTGCACTGGAGAACAGAGGCCACAACTTGCAGCACATCTGGCCCTGCAGAAGCCCACAGTGCCACCCGGCTGGTCTGCAGCACACCGCCAGCAGAAGGGATGCGCTAAGCAGTGCGTGGGAGACCAAGCGGCATGCACAGGACTCGTGCCAGTGCACAGCGCTCTCACTAATTTAACAACAAACAATTATTATCTTGGTATATAATCGCATCTTCAGCTGGCTCAAATGTCTTCTATCAGGTGACATGAAGGTGCACAGATTTGGCATAACTGCTTGCCAGACCAGGGCCTGAGGCATCTTTATGTCAGAAAATGACCGGCTTCGGTCTTTGGAGTTGGGCTGTTTGACTCATCATGGTGTCTGGAGGGGACATGGATCGTGATTTTTTCAGAAAGGAGGCTCAAGATTTTACCATGGTGAGATTTCAAAGATTTCTTCTACTTCCTTCTTTGTAGGATCTTGGCTACACAAGGGGTTTCTCCCAAGTGTTGACTGTCCCAGTCTTCTCTTTTTCAGCATGTACCAACAAGGAAAAGAAGTCCTTTTCCTTTGCCAACATTCTTTGTGGTTGAGATTTCCCTCTGAAGCTATTAAACCCTGAGTTCATTTTTTATGGGGAGGAACCAAATGGGAAGACCAGCAAAGGTGGTTTTGTTGGAAATGCATTGCTGGACAAACAGCACCACACTAGGTATGGGGACAAACTCTGCCGTTCTGAATCTGGCCTTACATTCAGCTAGCATTACTGCACTCTGATCTCACATTTTTCTAGAAATTGCACTGTTGATCAAGCAGCCAAAATTTGGATGGGAGAAGAAGACGGGGCACATGCTGTTTGCACCTGGTTAGGCCACTCTTGCATCACTTGTAGCACATGAACAGGTCGAGCCCTCTTACCCTTCTGGTAAATGGTACTGGAGGAGGCAGCCCTTCCGCTTCTACAATTGCCAGTGCAGATCTGAATACCAGTCTGGGTGTCGCTGGGAATGGCAGACACCAGTGCTATGCTTCAGTTCTACTTCAGTGGGCTCCTCAGTAAAGCTGCAGGGGATGAGGAAGGTGGGGAGGTGTGTCAACGCGCCTTGCTCCTGCACCATGGACTTACCCTTGAAGTGCACCTCTGCACTGGGACAAGGTGATATTTCAGATATTGCTTAAAGTTTCTGTATGTTGGATTTTGAGCCTGGGAGCCATAAACCAGAAAAGTCTGAAGAAGATAAGATGAGCACTTGTACTAAGAAAATACCAAAGGCAGAAACAAGGATTTTTTGTCGTTGTTGTTTTCTTCTTTGTTTGTTTGTTTTTTTTTGAGGAACAAATCAGTACGTAGCAGGTGTGTGTGTGTGTCCAGAAAAAAGGACTTAGCAGGAACTTCCCTTTGTGAAGTTAAGGGCTGCAGCCCCAGAGCTGAGCTTGACCTCGGGACCTGACCCAGGCAGTGCTCCTTGTCCTTGGGACGGACAGCCTGCCGCGGCCTGCAGCTGAATTGTGCCTGATGCTCTCCTTCAGATGAGGTGATGAATGCCATGAATGTGGCTTTATCAATAGATGGGAGATGGCCTTTTAAATATCTACATCTGCTTAGGCACTGAAGGCTGTGAGTGAGGCCTCTTGGAGATGAAAATGTACATTTGGGTACTCTGCGGTCACAAACTGCGGCCTGCTTTGTTCAGCCAGGGGTTCTGCTCTGCTTGCACACGTGGCTCTGCACGACACAAAAATAGTTTTAATTGTCTGTAATGTATGGCGAAGAGCCACAGCGACAAACTGCTTCCCACTGTCTCATGCCAGAGCCGATCCCTGAGAAGCTGCGGTCGGCCACGGCTCCGGCCCAGCACCAGGCCGCAGCGTGACAAATCCTGGGACATGCAGCAGTGGCGGCACCGGGATTCTTGTGGACACCAGAGAGACACCATAAAAATACGTGACTCTTCTGAGTTACATCTAAAAAGTAATCAGTGCTAAATGCAAATCTGGTTACATGCAAAAAAACCCTGTCGATCCCAGGGTCCGTTGCACCTCCTTTTTTCCTGCTGTTAGCCATGTGCTACTACTAACAATGTGCAGAAATGAACACTAAGTTATTTTTCTTTTCCTACTGCTGATTATGTTTCAGAACATTCTTGAGCATTTCTTAGCAAAATGGCTCCAGATTTGCATAAGTACAGCTGTGCTGGTTTTTCAGATTTTAACAATGGGTATTTAACATTTTGTTGCTGGTTTGTGGCTTTTTGTGTGTGTGTGCAGGGAAATACCTGAAGTGAATGCAGAGCCAAAGCACAGCCATTTTACTTTAAGCTCTGTTGCGTGGACAGCAGTGAATAATTAAATCATCCACACCTTACCTAGAATGAAAGGAAGGCTGTTTACTCGTGCCTGCCCCTGAACACAGCGGAGTGCTGGAAGGCCACTTGTTCAGCCAAAGCACGGTGAACCTGAGCTGCAGAGCCTCGCCGTGAAGCGTGGGGCTGACGTTCCAATTTAGAAGCATCACGGAAAATCTTAATCAGTGCAACCAAATTAGCAGAGGGAAGCTTTTACACCATGTTCATTGTTTACGCTTATCATTTTTAATAAATTTTAAATGCTTTTACAGGTGTGGAAATAGGCATATTACCAAGATAATTTTCTTAATTGTAGACATCTTAGATTGAGATGTGACATTCACTGTAGTTGCCTTGCTCTATCTCACAGCTTTCTGAAAGCCATCTAGGTTTCCAACATCATCTCTGTGGCGCAAGTAGTCTCTTGATTGACATATCTCCAAATAAGCCTTTGAATAGCTTTCCATATTGGCCTTGAAATAATTCAGATGTCAAATTACCTCTTGCCAGACTTCCTGACTCCACCAGGCCCCTTGAATATGTTTTTTAAAGTATTTAGGGGGAAAATATTAAATTTTTTCTAAGCTGGGTCAGGGTTCATAGTATTTGCTAATAAAGAGGCAGGCAAGGAAGATATTTACTTGGGGAAGGCTTTTGGGGTATTTTGTGCAACAGCTGCAGGTTGGGACAGCCTTTGGTTTGTGTTTCTGAGCTTTGCATGCCTCCAGCTTTTGGCATCTTTGCATTTTTCTCCCGTTTTTCTTTCAAGACAAATAAGGAAACATTTTTCAGTCTTTTCACCTTTTACCAAGGCCCATCTATTCAAAGTTCATGTTGAACCACTTTGCAGTTTGACAAGGAGCGTGCTCCTGCTTCTCATTTTGTTCCCTTAGAACTCACTTCCAGCTGAAATGCACGGAAAAGCACAGAGCCCTTCTCACCACTGTGAGCACTGGTAGGCTTCTGTCTGCCACGGTGTGCTGCACGCTGCATTGCAGCTCCTTAACAATCGCTCTTCATAACACTTGTGCAATGCAAGTAGCCCCGAGGAATGATACTTGCTCTTGGCTTTGGTGCAGAGAGGCAGCCACATCTCCCTGAGCCGCTGGAGAATTATTGTCTGGTTAAGGATTGCCCTAATTACTGGTTGCTCTTTCTGAGTGGACATTATAATAAATTCCCTCTTGACATTGTTCTACTAAATACTGTGCTGTCCAAGGGCCAAATTTTGATCTTTATCAAAAAATCCCACAGCCTTGCTGTGGTCAGTACCCTTCATAATCCAGCACGGGTCTCCTGCTGAAGGACCTGGTAGAAAGCAGGAGCTTCCCTGGTAATTACTCAGGAAATTGTCTTTGAAAATGGTCTGTCCTTTTGGGTTTTGTTGTTCTTATGCTACAATAAGGTAATGGAACAAGTGAGGCTTACAAGGATGTTGTTACCAGCTCAGTGGTGTTGCCAGTGAAACCTTGCAAGTGGACGTGCAAGCCAGGGTGGGGGAAATGCAAATGAAATTCATCCGTTTGTATATTTTCTCTACTAAGTTCATGACATCACAGATACTAGGAAGTAAAACTTGTTATCTAAAGCTTAACGGGCTAGAACAAACACTTCCCAGGTAGACATCAACAAGGGTGTTAGCTGATGAGGTATTTCAAATCTGGAAAGAAGCTTAAAGCTCCAAGTGTTTTCTCCCTGCAACATGGGACAAAGCTATGCTGCAGTCAGATGGAAGCTGCAGCAGTTGCCTATATTTTTTAGTAAAATTAAAATAAAAATGTCACTGCAGTGCATTTGCTTTAAATAACGCACTAGTAATGTGAAACAAAGGTAACATTGATTTAATTGTAGGGAGTAATGAGTAAAAACAGTATTTTTTTTCTTGTCCTGGTTTTATGATCTGCAGTGCAATTATAAAAGTGGAAAGAAATGTGTTTATTTGCTATCTATGTTATTAAATTGGATATCCCCGTACGTTATTAAATTGGATATCAGGCCTTCTATCTCGTTTGCCTGGTGTGTTTAACTTGTACCGGTTGTTTTGAGTCCACAACCATGTGAAAAACTGGTTAGTGGCAGCTTAGCACTATTAAGACCGTGTTTGCTGCAAGCAGGTACTATTTGTCAGGTGGCACAGAAATGCTGCAGAACCATCGACCTGAAATGCCCACAAGTATTGTTTCCTTTAAAAGAATTTCCTAGCTCTAGCCTTATCTTACAACATAGGCTCAAGTAATCTGAAAGGTAAATAATCAAAGAAAAGTTATTACCCAAGACTGCTTACAGTGCTATTAAATCCAAGTCGCTATGTGATGTTGAAGATGCTGTAGTTAATTTTAGAAACAAGCATGTGACAATAGTTACACACTATCAAAAATGTTTAAACTCAGTGATTATGATCCAAAAGTAATTATACACTGCATTCAAAAGAGACAGTTCAATGCGCCGCAGAGATCGGTTACAACCCAAATCTGTGAATAGAAGCAGTGAGCTTGTATGACTGTCACGCAAAGCCCTACCAAATTACTATTCACTTCGATTAACTTTCAGTGACCGTGTCTATAGGCTGCCTGGTTAATGGTTTTCTGTCAATACTGTAAAAATGCTAACCTGTCTTTACATCTAATCAATTTTGAAATGGCTCTTTACATAAATGGTCTATTCCTTTTCTTCATTAAAAAAAGCAATCAAATAGGATTGAACTGAACAAGCAGTTGTAAAAAAAAAAAAAATACAATAATTAATTTTGAGTCTGTGTATTTTGAAGTAGTTGTCCTTGAGTATTTTCTTCATCACCATTTTTTTTAAAGGGCATTGAAAATCAATGTTTCACTTTACTATCATCCATCTTTATATAGTAATAAATTAAGTGGAAAGTATTGATATTTTTGACTTAGCTTTTAAAATTTACATACTAATGACAATTATACCCTTGTGACTTTTGATTTCTGTTGCTGTTTACTGACACTGACTAGAGGGAAATTTTGTCATCTGGGGACCATTTTTCCTCTGCAGGAGTAAGACAGTGTCATATCTCTGGTAATATTATGCTTGAGATCTTAGCCGTAGTCTCTCTTGCTGGACTTCTTTTCAAAACAGAACGTACAAAGTGCAAGTGGTTGGAACGCTTCCCGTGTCGCCCCGTCCCTGTGTGCTCCAGCTAAACCAGCAGGCGCTGGGAGCCTGATGGGGCTGCTGGAAGAGCAGTGAGCACGGTGGGCAGCTGCAAAGGCAAACGGTGCTGACAAACACCCTGCCTTAGGGTGCCCTCAGTGGTGCAGCCAGCCCTAGGAGGGACGGAGCAGCATTTGGAAGGGGGTGGGTGACTGCAGCTCTGCCTGTCAATCCTATCTTATCCTTTCTGGCTGTTTTTCTTCTGTATGCTAGTCTCATAAGCAATGTCTGGGTGGTATGATAGCTAAAAGCACCCTAAATCCAGTGCATAAAGGAAGGAAGCTTTCATGGTTTCTGTGATCCTTTTAAATATATTATTTAGAATATAGCCCGCTGTTATTGCAGAAAGTTAAGAGGGGCTATTTTTAGCGGTGCATGAATACTTGAAAAAATTATTTGCAAGTGTTATTGTAAGTGAAAGATGCAAGTTAATTTAGCAGTGTTTGCTACATCTTTGTTCGCTGTCTGGGAACATTCTGAGCTCTTTTCTTTGCACAAAAACATTTGCGGAAAGAACTCGTGATTATAAATGACCGGTGCCAGAAGTAGATGGTCATCTTGTGCATTCCCTGCTGGCATGGGAATCGGCTAACCAGATAGCAGAGGGAGAGAGCAAACAAACCACGTGGCTTAGGTGAGAAGATTGCCCGGCACAAATGCCGATTGCACAAAGAACGTAAAAAGGCTCAGAGCAACAGTGGTGGTTAAAAAAAAAAAAAAAGACAAAAAACAAAACCCTGCCGGTAAAGCACTGGCAGCAGCTTGCTGACATGACCCATTTGCCGAGTAATTCTAAGTAGCAAATAGATACACAAGCTCACTGTCAGTTTGCAGATAATTTGCAAACAAGAAAAAGGAGTTACAAGTGTTGAATATCTTGTTCATTGCAAGTATCTCCGTTCTAGTTATTTTCTCCTGTTTATCCTCTACCAAATAAATTCTTAGAGCATTTCTTCCTCCTATCGCGTGATTTGTTTGGGCAGGCAATTCTATTTGCTTTCACTTTTGGACACCTTCCTGTTAAAACAATGCCTTAGTTTATTGTCTACTAATGTCCATTACTGTGCTAGCCCTCTCATTTACAGGTGGAAAGCAAACTCCTTTGCACTGAGCAATAAAACCAAATATTGACAGGGCAGCCTGGCTGGATATTCTGCGTGCAGCAATATGTAAGTAGGTGTGTTCGTGGGAGGTCATGTAAATACTGTACTGGAAATGTATTGAGTGGGTGCAAAAGTTAATGGCAAATAGTGCGCCAAAGGCCAGATTCTGCAATGCTTTACCGTGCGTCTTACTCCAAAAGTCTGTCTTATTGAACTAACAGGTTTTTCTATGAGTAACTGAGCACAGGCACAGGGCTTGGCTTTAAGGACAGCACTGCATAGTCTGGGTTGGAAGGGGCCTCAGGAGGTCTCTAGTCCAGCCCCCAGGTTCGTATGGGTTTCAAAGAGGTTGTTGAGGGCTTTTTCTCACTGGGTCCTGAAAGTCTTCAGGCATGGAGACTGCACATCCTCTCCGGGCACCTCATGCGCCTGCTTGGCTGGCCTGGGGAGAGGTTCCTCCTCATCTCCCATCCAGACCTCCTGATTCACCTTTTGTGCATTGCCTCTCTTCCTCCCACCACACTCCATAGAGCCTGGCTCCATCTCCTCGCTGCACCCTCACAGGTCCTGGGGCTGCTGTCAGGTTGTCCTTTATCTGCCTGTCCCTCCTGCAGGTGGGACAAGCCCTGTGCCCTGCGCCTTCCCTGGCCAGCGTGGTGGCCCTCATCAGTAGCTGGCTGTGAGCGAGCTCCTCTAGCCGAGAGGACAGGAGCAGGCTCTAGTACAAGCACCTAAAAAAAATATTGTGTCCTTGTCAGCACTGAGCAGCTCTGCGGCTTTGTGGGACTCCTCCCTCCTCCAGAAAATGCCATGGGACCCGCGTGGAGCTGCCCTGCGCTTGGGGCACCAGCTTGGTGGGTGCACTGTACTCACGCCAGTGCCTTTTTTTCTTCCTCTGAGCAAACAGTGGTTCAGTCATAACGGCTAATTTGCACAGCGCTATTGATTGCCTGCAACACGCTCAATTCTAGTTTAGATTCCCCGGGATAAAGACACAGCAGCACTGATGTGTTTTTTCCCTCTGGAACTTGAAGGGTGCTGGAAAAGGCAAATACAAAAGAAATTGTGCACCAAGGTACAGACAAACCATATGTTAGCTGCAGCTCTCCCCAGGGCAAGGTGCTAAGTTTTGTTTACATTTTGCCAAGACAGCAATAAATTGCTTGTTTACAGATGACAGGAAGAAATGGGATGTCCTTAAAAGCAAGCTATGCACACAGATGCAAACACCACACGGACAGATGCACATCTTTGAGCAAGTAAAATTAATGCCCCCTGCCTGCACCTCCCCCCCCCCTTCCTTTTTTTTGGGAGGGAGGAGGGTCAGCCAATCCTGGGGATCATTATGCAGGATTATAAAAATATTAAGGCTGATGAAAGTTTGCCTTCTCCAATTTCAAGCTGAATGGTGTAGTGCGCTATTAGATCAAACTGACCAGGATGTGCCTCGCAGCCCTGTCTATGTGCAAAGGACAGAAAATATGAGAGGTGTGGAGAAGGACTCACTTTCATCAAAGTATCAGTTTCCAGGATAGTTTGGAAGCCCACAGCATTATTGTATTACACATTGCACAGAAGCGTGCCTTGTTCTTTTTTTTTTTTTAGTGTTTTAGAAATAAAAGACTTTTCTTCCAAATTGCGCTGGGAGGCAAATTCTTCAACAGTGTAATAGAAAATGTTAGACAATATTCCTTACTGGAGCTATTGACATTTTTGGTAGTCGTGACACTTTGATTTTTCTCAAAACATATGGATCAAGCCTGAGTGTGTTATTGGACAGGAAGACCTGATGAAAGGCCTTCCTTTATCTTTCTTTGTATTTTTTCCCCTCTGTTTGTTCATGGCTTTCTCTCTGAATATAATCGTGGTTTTCTTATGCTGCCCAGGGAGTCGTTATTGCCTTACTAAATATTTTATAGTGCACAGTGCACCATACCTGCCAACCGGTTATTATTTGTTATATAAAAAAATAAAGGCAGAGCATGTGAAAAGGAGTGTGTGTTAAAATTTCAAAACTACACACAGAATAATTTTAAACCCTTAAATTAGATGTCAGGCTGGTTTTGGTTTTTGGATTTTTTTTTTTTATTTTCTTGAAAAAGGTCTGTTTATAGTTTGTTTTTTTCCCCTCTCTTTTTGGTATGTGTTCCTTGCTATGATTCCAAGCACTTGTTTCCTCACAGTTTCGTTTCCTATTTGTTCAAAAGGGAAAAGTTCAAAGCCACTCTGGCAGCTGAGGGAAAAGCTTGCTGAATACTAACCCTCAAGTGTCTGTCTTGTCCTGACCTTGAGAAAGTAGCAGTAAACTGTTCCATTGCAAACACCACATGTGTGTTTTGTTAGACCAGGTTAGGAGGGGTCAGAGCTCACCTGAGGCTCGGGCTGCAGATTTAGACTTCTTTTCAGCAGCATAATGTATTTTTAAAAAGGGACATTCTCGCCTTTGTATGGGCCTAATATAGGCTCTGTTTAAAAACCTGTCAAAATCCCAAGCACACACTCCATAAAATATAAATAAGTACTTACTGTTTGCAGATGTTGCTTGTTTTTCATAATGTTTGTATTTGAAGTCCCGAATCCCCGCTTCCTGTCAGAGCCAGCCCTGGTGCTTTAGTCCATTTATTTCTGAAGGAACGGGAAGAACTTCAAAATGCAATTTCTCAATGAAGACACTTTCTGTCAAATCTGTCAGCATTCGCAGCACAATTACCTTTTTTCAGACTAAGGCTCGCGTTTATGGCTTTGACTGCATGCACAACCTCTCTTCCCCCGGCTCCGCTAGCGCAGTTGCTGTTTTTAAGAGGCTCCCACTTGCATTGCCTTGTGACTTTGGGTGCTTTCGAAGCACGGGGGCAACTTGGCAGGCCTTTCTCCGATTTGCATCTTTTAATTCATTTGCTAACTGATACGAAGGGCATTGTCGGGAGCAGTTCTGTCCTGGGAAAAGGGAGAGAGCAGATTTTTTCATGTGCCATCTCTCCAGCATCTCCCTGGGTAAGGGGAGCTCTGCCGAGCCATTTCTCAACAGGGGAGAGAGGAGATAGGCAAAAAGGATTGTTTCAGACCCCCGGAGGAAGACCGGCGTTTGCTGACCTGCTGTCTGTCTGCCGAGCAGATATAGATCATTTTTAGGGGATCGTCTAAATTCCACTTAATCCAAAGAGAATTTTCTCAGATTTGGATGGAGCTTTTCTGCCGCCCACATCAGAAGGAGCGGTGCGCGTGATGGACAGCTTATTGGAAATTATCGACGGGATTATTCGAGGTCCTTCTCACACCAAAAACGTGAACTCAGCTGGATCGAGGGCCTCGCACACACACCGTGCCATGGCCCTGGCAGCAGAGGGGAGCCTCCCCCGGGGGTGAGAGCAGCGCTGCCGGCCAGGCTGGGGCACCCGAGGCCCGACAGCAGGCCCCCCGCCTGCCCTGGCTCTCCAGCGCGCATTTCCCCGCCGTGGTAGCGAGCCTTACCTCAATGTTCCTGCTTCAGTCACCATCTTTCTAGGTGAAGTTTCCTTTCCCCACCTCCCTCCTCCAGCAGTTTAACCTTTCCGCTAGCGGCAGGCTCTTTGGTGTGCAATGCCACCTCACTGCTGGCAAGGAGAGGGGAGAAGAAAAGCCTCTCCTTTGTATCACAGATTCAAAGGGTCATTATTCCTCCGTTCCCCACGGACAAATGTGTGAAGATTATTGTGGCAAGTTAGTATTTATTCTGAAGCCCTAATATGAGCCTCTTGAACATTTTAATAATGCATTCTCTGGGGTCCGCGCTGCAAGTGTTTAAAAGGCAGCAATCCGCGTTAGCACTGCCTGGCTGCTGCTCTGCTGAAACAGCCCAACTTAGGGCTTTGCTTTTGATCAGGCCCTGCTTAAAAAAAAAAAAAAATACAAGAGTGCCTTTGCCCCCATCCTCGCCAGCCTCGATTTCTTTTATCAGCTACATTGATCTGGAAGCAAGGACAAGGCCACGGTATTATATGTCCACATTTGTTACACTGATTTACGAGTTTCTTAATTCCAAAAACCTTACCTTATCAATGGCCTCAGGAAGTCCTAAAGCCCTGATATTAAGCAGAGAAAGCCCATTTAGAACCCAAATAGGTGTTCTGTCTCTTGTTTTTTGTGGGTGTTGTTTTGTCTTTGGAGACAAATATAGGATAAACAGTGCTCACTTGCAATTTGCCTCTTTCTCTGCAATTTTAAAGCTTTCCTAAGCATGCGTTGTTTCTGTAGGACCTGATTATAAACATATGCGGGCGACAATGTGCAAACATGCTTGGATCAGGTCAGTGGAGTTTTGCTTCATCTTTAAAGCTCAAAAGCCATAAATCAAGATGAAAATACTCCAGCCAAGAGCTTTACCAATTGATACAATTTTAAAATAGGCCGCTGCTAAGGCTTGGGGGAAAGCTGACATGATGACTTTTATAATAGCAGAACGTTTAAGGTTATAGAAATAAAAGGAAGAGGATGAAATCAGTCGCGTTGATCTTAGCCTGCAGGCTCTCTCAGCTAACTCGAAGCTCCAGCAATTATTTCTGCTCTGGCTTTTCCCCCTTTTTTCCAGCAGTCTGTTTGAAATGAAGCAGAACCAGGCATGGCAAGCTTATCAGTGTCGTTAGCTGACAGGGAGCACATCACACCTGCTTTTACTTGCTAGTTTTTCAGGCACTTTATGCCACAGAAGAATGTTGATTTTGTTCTTATAATGTGTAAAGATTCATTTATTTCACCTTTTGAACTTGACAGAGCCACTCAATTTTGATGGGAGTTGGTTTTCATCCTGGCATTTGGGAAGCCCTGGCAATTACTGGGCTGTGGCCCAGGGCTACCTGGGTGACACGTGGAGATGATCGCATCCACCCGGCCATGGGGCTGGCCCCGCTGAAACACCCAGCCCTCTGAAAGCCCACGGGACCGAGCAGGACTTGGAGATGGCCAAGGCTTGACCGTGCTGACATCCCCTTGGCTGTTTGTAGAGCTGGGCTCAGAGAAAGGCATCCACGGATGCTCACCATGGCATCAGGCAACAGAGCGGGCTTTCAGCTGTGCCATACCACTGGAGGAGTCCTGGTTATAGAAAGGACAGCGAGCATGGGTCCAAAAAGCTTCCCTTCATACTTACTTGCCATCTTTTCTGTTTTAGTCTTACCTGAATTTTCTAATTTCTCCTTAAAGAAAAACTTGACCATTACATTAATTGCCTGATACATGCTTATTTTAGCAGCTCCTGCCCGCCTTGCTATGTAATCACATAAGATTAGGAAGATCATAATCCGTCCGAAGAGGTCTCACCCATCTTTTCCAAGAACCTGCTCCGTCTGCGGTACAGATAAGTCATTCTCCCCGTACGCTCCAGCACAGCACGTCTAATCGTACTGCTGGAGGAGCAAAGGAATTCACTCACGTAACGGGTCCCATTATAGATATTCTGTCATCTCCATTTCAAACCTGTGAAAGCCGTATTTTGAGTACTACTGCCAGGTGTGATAACAGGAGTCTTGCACAGCACAAGAGAGCTCGAGTATCTGGGATCTGTAGTACGTCGTTGTTCGTACACAGCCCTACCTTTAGCTGCACAACGAAGCTTGCAGGATGCGAGCTTGTAGCACTGAGAGCCGTGGGATCCTCCCTGCTGACTTGTAATGACAGCAGCTCAGACCTGCTCTAAAGCAGGCACTCATGCAAAATATTTCAAACGTATCTCGCAGCTATTGTTCTTTCCTAGCCAAACAGCCTAGCAGTGACAGATTTTTAACTATTGAAGACTTCCAGACCACTGGCTACTAGACAGGCATTTCGTGCCTACGTTCCAGGTGCTCTTAAAAAGCGATTATTGTATCCGAGCTCTGCTTTCCAGGTTTTAATACACCCTTGCTGATGAGTTCCTTCGCCCTGGGTCTTTGGGCATGATTGTCATAGAAGAAATTCAGGGCAAATTTAGGCCACGAGCCTATGACACGAGCACCTTTCTGCTCCTTGCCGAAGGCGCGGGCTGTGGCAGGACTGACGGCGAGGTGCGACCTCCAGCGCTCCCCAGCCTCCTGGGGGAGGCCGAAGGGGGAGGCTGAGGCCTCTGCTTTGAGTTGGGTTTGTGGAAAGGTGGAAAGCAGCACCGGGAATGGCCTCAGAGAGGCGGCTCTTGAAGAACCGCAGCTCGAGGGCAGGATGCCAGGAGGGGCAATGACCTGTGCGGGCAGGATTTGACCCTGTGGTCAAATTCAGGAACACGGCCCCACCTGTGCTCGGCAGTAAAACGGCCCAGATTAGCGGTTCCTGGGGCTCCACATAATGCTGAGTTTCCCAAATCCAGTGATAAACACCTCGAAGGACTGTATGATAGATGTGTGCAGAAACAATTCAAGTGCTGTGGAGGGTGTCACAAACAAACCCAGACTCTGCAAGCTGGTTCCTTTATCAGCTCTACTGGGCGGGTTACCCTATATTTTGAGACATGTTCCTGTTTGTCAGAGTGCCATGCAAGTGTTTTTAACAAATATGGACAATGTGTTGTTTTATTTGGCTAATTGTCAGGATGACAATTTCTTTTTTTTTTAAAGCAGCCTTATTTTAATGGGCAATTGTTGAGCAGTATTACTGCTAGCATTTTTCTTTTCCTGAGGTTCAACCTGAAACAGTTAATCCGAGTGTATATTTATAAGAGATTTCACTTTTAAATATTTGATTATCGATTAAACATAAAGTTTGAACACTGCAATTGCAAGGTCGATTGATTTCAGGAGCTCGGCCTGTCCTCTCAAGAGAATGCCTTGCAAAAAGGACTGATTTGAAACGTGCATAATCTTTACCCCTTCCTTCTCCCACAATTTCTAAGGGTTCAGATTTTCCAGGCTGTGTGTAAGGGATAAAGGAATTGTAATGTGCAAGAAAGCATTGTGAGACTCCTGCTATTCCACAATCAGCTGTAACTGTCCAGCACAATATGTTACACGCAGGCATAAAATATGGTCCTGTGTGCCTTTATGGATTATGTGCTGATGAATATTTATTATGTCTCATTATTGCGAAATATTCGAGCAAGAGCATCTGATTGACAATTATTTTATTGCTGTTTATTTGTTATCATTTTTGCTTTGGCAGGAGCTTGAAAACTGACATGCATTTTCCTGTCTATATTTGGCTTTGGAAATTGGTTTAAAATGTATGAATTTAAAGAAATTACCCAAAGCAAACTAATCTTTGTTTGACCTTAGGTTATGTTTTGTGGTATCCTAATACCACCTCCATTATTCTCTTTGGTCTTTAGTTTATACTAATGGGCTGATATTATGCTGGGCAACTTTAATTAGGGTGTCTATTGCTTAGTAGGCAGCATTTTTGCTTTCAGGCAAGTATGACATGCTGTACAGGGGAGACTTAATTCCTGTTTAGGGAAAAACCTTAATACATCTCAGATGCCAAGTGCATAGTGAGCAACCACTCTTAGATGGGGGGGAAGGTTTTCTCCCCTAGATACAAAACACCGATAATCCCATTAATGTAAATGAGTGATTACACATGTGCATATCACTGGGAGAATACATTGTCAGGAGATGCCAGAATTTTAGATGAGATAGAAATAGCACATAGCATATCATTTAATGAAGATCCCAAATATTCGTGCGAAGGAAGTTCTGTGTAACCGTCAAGTCTGAATCTCTGGATTTTTATTTTTATTGTCTCATTAGAATTATAGGAAAAGTAATCTCTAAGGCTCTATTGCTATATTAATACTTTTTTTTTTTATTTTATTTTACCTTCAGTAGCTTTTTAGATTTGCCTTGCAAATGCAAGCTTAGATTTACTGTAGATGACTGTAATGAAAGGTGAGTTTGTTAGATGACATTGTGGGTGCACATATATTTCCCGAGATATTTTGTTGAAATGTTACAGTCCCTAGGACACATCATACAATGCAATATCAGTGTTACTGACATATCTGTGAAAACAATCACAAAGATAAAGAAGGTGCTCCATCATGTGTTCATTTCCATCAAATTAATAATACATGAAGTTCATATAGTACAAAATGTCAATTATTTATTTTTTTGTATATGCACAAAACAAGAACTGTGCAGGAAGAATTCTTGTCAGAAAATGAGAATATGATTTTAAAAGGTTCCCGGTAATTGTCCCATTTTAAAAAAATAATATTTTTTACCATGTAGTAGAAGATAGAATAAAAATACTTGGTTATACTTCCTTCAGTTGGACATTTTGTGAACAGAACCTGAGATTTTTGCTTTAGTCCTTTCAGGATATGCATTATAAAAAAATGAGATATACATTTCCATACTCCTAATCCTTATATGACCGGAATAAAAATGGAATATTTCAGTAAAACCAAGCAGTGATTTTTAAGTTATAGTAAGACATTAAGACAGGAAAAACTCAGGTGAACAGGAAAACGCTGTAAACATAATGAAGTTATTGATTTTAATTTTCTGGCTTTCTCATTGAAGAATGAAGCATCTGTACATGATAGCCGATAAAGGGAAGCAGAGGAATTGGAAATCTAGAGCAGATCCAAGAGAGGAGGTTTTCTCAATAGCTTTAAGATAAATTCCATTTTTTCATATGCTTGGCTGGGAACAAAAAGCAACGCACAGATAGCATTAACTTTGCTGTGTTCCTGCAAGTACCAGTGTGTGTGTTTGGAATACTTCCCATGGTATTCAGGCATATGTACGTTGGCCAGTTTAACCCATTAACCAGTGGAAATGAGTGATTCTGAAAATCCAGGTGCCCTTCGTTGTTCACAAATGAAAACACAGAAGCTGCCACCTACCAAACGCTGGGGTTTCTGGAGGAAAGCAGCAGCCATGCCCTAGACTCCTTTCTGATCCACATCTCACATGGGTTTTACTACCTTTATGTCAGTAGAATAACAAATAATTTCTTGTTTATGAGTAATTAGACTTTTTGTAAAGTTGGTTTTATTGAAGAAGCCGTTCCTTTTTACAGCAAAGTCTTTGGCAAAATCATACTTAGCTCTGACAGCTGAATGCTGTCAGAAGCAGAACCAGTCAAAATTGCTAAATGGGAAATGCTGACTGAAACAGCTTGTTTTGGATCGTGGTAAGATTTTCTGTGGAGGTTTAGTATTCTGTGCAATTTAAAATTTATAACAATCAATTTTCATTTACTATATATAAAAAGCTATGAAAAAAATAAAAGAAAATAAAAGCTTGTGCTACAATGCAGACGTAAGGACATACAGGAACTGGCATTTTTGGTATTTTTTTTTTCCCTTTTTTTCTGGGTCTCAAACTTAAATAGCTACTTGCTTTATCTCTGTGCTTTTGTCTTCCATCTCCACAATAGTGCTGTGAAGATTAATCCATTAATAATTGTAAAGTGCTTGTATTAGTAGTGGTGTAGTCGTGATAGTCTTGGAATAAAAGTGAGGCAAGCTATTTAGGGAGATGCAGTATCTCGTATTAGTCAGAGGCGTTCCAGATGTTAGAGTTATACTAGACCATAATCCTGGAACAACAGATAAGTATTTGGGCACACCAGCCCATTTTTCAGGTCTGAAATAGGAGCAACAACTCGAAGCATTTGGATAAAATGTTCTGAAATTCAGATGCCTCTGACCCTGCTCCTCAACGGGTGCTCGGCTGCATGGGACCCAGGCTGCCATGAGAAGCTGTGGGAAGACCCAGCATTACTCCTGGGTGTAATACTCCTGCCAGCACATGCATTTGAGTAAGAAAAAGGGAGTGAGCATCATGGTAGGTCTTGTGCTACCAATTTCCACGGGAGATGGAAGTTAGAGATCCATTTGCTAGGGAGAGGCAGAGAAAACAGAGCTGGGGACCGTTCGCACTGCTCTGCACCAGGGTTTGCTGCCAGAGCTGGTAAATATTTGAAACAATCCTTTGCCAGCAAAAAGGGATGTCTGTATTATGTCAAAATGTATATTTGCATTTGTGGGGGAAGCTTTACTGTCATATATTTACTGTTTGAGAAATGTTCTAAATGTGAGTTTGGGATACTGAAAAGAACATACTCGAATGGAGAGCACCTTCCTGCCCCTGAAGTAAAGGAATGTGTGTGCTGACTCTGGCAGAAGTGATTAAGGCACATTGTCACACCTTATTTATGGCATTGCAGCATCTAGGAGCCTTAGTTATGGACTGAAATGCTTCAGTGGACCCCAGCCCCCATGTGCTCGGTGCTGCCCAGGCCCCTGCAGGAAGGGCAGCAGGTTGTGCCTTGTTGTGCACGGGTGGTGCCAAGGGCCAGAACAGGCTGGGCATCAGCAGGACGGCAAGGAGTGGTTTTGAGTAGGAATTTAATGGAGACCTTTACTGTCTGCTTCTTCCCACAGTCAGGCTGGATGCTGGTGGGTGAGGAATTTTTCGATGGGGTGCATGCGGGGCAGGGTAGGTGCTGCCAAAGGAAGAGCACCTGGGTAGGCAGAGCCCTCCTGCAGCACCCACACTGTCAGCAGTCAAAGAGCATTTCAGTGAGACATACAGCATCCCAGGAGACTTTTTTCATTATACAAGGAGTCTCATTTCCCTTCTTAAGCACTTTCACTTGGCTGGAGCTGCGTAACTGTGCTGTGGTTGAGGGAGGACCAGTCCTAATTCCTTACTCCGGTCGTGATGGGTTTTCCACCCACTCATACTGTTACCATACCTGTGTGTCACCACTGATTTCGCTGAGTTGCTTCTCATTTGTTCTATTGGGAAAAAAAAAAAAAAAAAAGTAACATATTTCTAAGCTGATACATCTGTCATCATTTTAAGGAGTACCTCTCCCTAAAGGTTGTGTGTATATATTCTGAAGATGTACTTACCAAAATTTTCAGCTTAACCTAAGTTGAAACTGTGAAGTTTTCAGACTTCCAGTAATTTCACTTATAAATGTGCACGTGTATTGTTATTAAAACCCAAACTAAAAATATAGTTTTTGCTTCTTACAAATATTTGCATGAGGCTACAGAACTGAGAAAAATACCATTACTTTCCTTTTTTTTCCCTTTTTTTCCTCCTGTCTCTCCTTGATCCGTGTCACAAATGATGGGGACCTGTGCTCTCTGACCATGCTGGCTCAATCCAAGCCACCCCCCCTTTGAGGGGCTGTGATGGGCTGGCACGGCGACGACCCGACAGCGGCCACAACAGCCCCTTCAGCCCTTTGGGAGCGGACCTCAGGCACTTGTTGTGACAAATATATCCAGCACAGGGCTGCAGTCTCCAGCTAGGAAAACCTTTTGCACAGCAATTATTATTAACACTGCATCCCCACGTAAACCACATTTGAAATCTAATTTTTCAATCAAACTTTCATCCATATGAAATCGCCTAATTTATCAGCAGGATAAGGACATTCAAAGCTACGGGTGGCTTGAGTTATGAGTGGCCTAAAAATAATTAGCAAGGAACAAAATATGGACTCTTTTTATATACACCAGTGCTTTTTGGTTCTTGAAGGTCACATTTGAAAGCTCTTTATTCTACATATTGGGGCAAGGAATAGTTTGGAGTCGGGTCATCAGAAACCGTACGTTTTCTCAATCGCACAGTTCTAATCTGAAAAACTTCCTTAAGTGAAGAGATACAATTCCCTGAGCTTTGCTGAAGACGAGAGTGAAGCAGCCCACTGCAGCCCAGCAAGACCTGATGAAGTCAGGACATGGATGGGGAGGCAGCTGTAAGCCCGAGCGTGTGTGCTGAAGAAGGAGAAAAGGAACAGTGAGGTCAGGCAGTCCTATTTCTGTCCAGGATTTCCTGGCCTGAAATATATGCTCGTGTGTAGCACAGATGGTCTATGCATTTGCAGAAAATCTACAGTACACGAGACCTATGGCATGTGTCCTGTAGAGCTGATGGTACTTGTGCTGTACAGTTGATCTGTGCATGCTTGGGAGACATTTCTTTGGCATTTCTGGATGTCCATCAGCTTGGCACTGGTTACTGCTCTGGCTGGGTTGCCAGAAGTCCTGGAACAATGTCCAGAATCCTTAAATTCAGCCCAAGCAAAATTTCCAGATGGAAAAAAAAAAAAAGAGGACAGGTCCATGGCAACACCCTCATGGACTGACATAAAATCTTCTAGCACCTGGTAAATCTGTTCATACTTTTAATATAGTATTAGTTTTCTGGAGGAAAAAAAAAAAAAAAAAAAAAAAAAAAAAAAAAGTGAATTTTGCTAAGATAACCTCCTATGTGAAAGGAAAACAATTTTTTAATCTGAAGTGACCATGTAGACTGATTGTATTTATTTATTACTTGCTCTCAGGAGACGCTGTGCCTGGCTGGAGTGCACGCTTCACTCTGAATGCAGCTCTAGCTGGGATTTTGGACTTCGTACTTAAGAAATTCTTCTTCTTCTGTTTTTCCCCAAAAAAGAAGTTTTCCTGTAGTTTTGAGTGGATCTTTTCAATCCAGAATGAATGGGTCTTTCTGTAATACCACTAAATTGCCTCTGAGTGTCTCTATAGTTCATCTCCTCCTAGAAACCAGCCAAGCAGGAATAATGCAAGAGAAATGAGTCACTGAAATTTATTGGTGTCAGTTTTGGTTTTGTATTCACAACGTCTTTTACTGTTATTTTTAAGGATATTGCAGATTGAAACAAGGGAGGATCAAGTGTCCCAGTTGTGTTTAAAGGAAGTAAATCTTTAAGAAATGATTGTGGAACAGATGTTAAATAAATGATTTTGAGTTAAGATCTGTGACAGAGCAGTGTACCTAGGGAAACTCTTTAATAGCAAATATCTTACTGTGACTTAGACATATCACTGAATAAAGGGAAATCAGGCTTTTTTATTGTTATAACTACATAATGCAGTAATTTAACACAAAAGTAGAAAAATGAATTGTTAGGTCTCCAGCATGAATATGATTTTAAGACAGCGATCACTTATTTTAAGAGAGTGCCTTACTATCTGTCAGGTGAAGAGCTACACTAGGGGCTTTAGGCTGGAATTTCAGTGGCTTTTGATTACACACAGCGTTGAGATGGTTAGAGTGGGTGTAACTGGGAACTGTGTGTGCCCTTATCAGAGTGGAAAACAGTCTGTGAACAGCTATGCTATTTGCTATCTGGCTATTGATGAGGCTCTAATGCACACAGTATCTATATGAAAGAGAATATATTGCTGGGGTGTATGATGTTTAGGACTGACCTATACATATGATTGCACAGAGCAATATGTAATTGAAATAAAGGGCCTAATGAATAACCACACTCCTTTTTACAGGGGGAAAAAGGAAAGGAGAAGCAGACAAGGCATGCTATGTTTTTTTTGTTTGTTTGTTTGTTTTGTTTTTTCTTCTGAGAGTTGCAGTAGTTTTTGTTAGTTCCACTCTATAGTACATATATCCACATACATGTAAAAGTTCACAGAATTGAAATTGAAGTCTTGCTGGTTTTCAGTCTTATATAAATAAGTTTATCAGGAAGACATTTCATGACCCTTCTGCTTCAGGGCAGTTCAGTGCAAGGGCAACACTTAGGTTGTGAGCCTTACACATACCTTATACCTTGCAACTGAAGCGGCCATTCACAGGCATAGCAGCAAATCTTTTGTTTGTAGAGGCAACTGAAATTTTAACAAAACGGAATTTCTTTTTATTGAAATGTGTTTTGTTTTTTTTTTTTTTCTTGCTGTATTATATACTGACTTGCTTTTGTGTCGTAAGTTGTATGCAAAGATCACTATGGAGAAAAATGAAAGCTGAATTTGTGCTCCTTGGGCTGGTGTTTACAGTAGAAATATTTCCCAACCTCAAGCACAGAGCCTCTCCTGAACTCAAAGAACAATTAATGCATTCATTCAAACCTGGAGATTGTAAATACTTTTGTTGTTAAGGCTAAACGAATAGCTTTATAGCATGAAGTGAAGTACAAACCCCAAATAGTGTACCTCATGCATGCTAGTAACGTTGGCTACAGTATATACAAAAGATGCAGCTTGTTTCATGCTGACGGTGAAGGTTCAGAACTTCCAAATTATATGGCAGGACAGCAAATCATTTTAAAATAAAAAAAAAACTGCATATTCATTCATCCCAGAGAGACTTATGTACCCTTCAGTGAGGGAAGTAATTTGGCCCGTAGTATATAAAAAGATACCTTGTTCAGTTCTCTTTGAAAGAACTCTTGTGTTCATTACTTGAGGCAGGGATGTGTTCCTTAATTGGTAATAAATATTACGAGGTTAGATTCATGCTAACAGTTTAACATATTGGTCATAATGAGAACAACAATGGGGCTGAAGAAAACAGGGGATTTGAGAGTCCTAGGCCCTTGGAAATTATTTTGTTTTATGCCTATCCTGCACCCAGTGCCTCCCAGCATGAGGGAGAGCTGCGTGGATTTCTCAGTAACCCTACGGTGTTGCTGGTGCAGATCAAAATATGAGATTGGCTTGTGTTACATCTATCTCCCATTACGTGGGCAACTGCTTTCTTCACCAGATTTCTCCTCTCTGAGAACTAACCCACGGCAGTAGGCATGGTCAGCATTTGAACTTCTCCTGATGTGTTTACTGAAACAGCGTATGTTTAGAAACATGGCTAAAACATTCATGCCACAGCCCATGCACATCCTTTTCAGTGAAATTTGCCTAAGGAAACACTGCCGTTTGTCGATGACCAGACTCTTAGTCATCTGCACTGAGAAGAGAGCAGCGTGTATATTTTAGGATGTGTAATGCAGGTACAAAATGTCGTGACTCAGGCATGGACTTGAAAAGGGGAAAAGTAACTTAAGAGTATCTGCCACATGATAGAAGCTGGTATGCACTAGCTGGTATGTAGGCTATTCAAAAAGACTCCCCTGTGTTTTCAGAAGCCACCAGCTTGATGACCAGTTATGCCTAAAATCTCTGCTAAGCTTTTATGAGGCAGATTTGTAGAAGTCCTGAGCACTAAGCTCTCCATTGGAGTTGAAAGTCGTTCTTGAATTTGTTCTTTCTGGGGGAAGTCTTCATGTGTGCAAATACTGGCATGTAAACTCACAAGCAGTATTTGTGAGAACCAAGTGGCAGGTTAGATGTTCGGCTCCTTGAGGTGTTTGTGTGATCCAGTGGTCCTGTCCTGCATGGTGCAGAGGATCTGTACGTACTAACTTGGATGGTTGTTGAAACCAATGGGAAATGTAATGGATAAGGGGTTCGCTGCTTCAAAAGGAGAGGCCTAAATTTGTGCACACAGTTGCGGTCATTAAGCAAACACGTCAGAGATAAAAATTTTCAAGATACAAATTGTAAAATTGGAGAAAGAATTTCTGAGAGCAACTACAATGTCTTCTACAAAGTTAAAAACCAACAACAACAAAAACAAACATACCAAAACAAAATATGTTTAGGCACAGGACAAAACATTCATGACTCAGTAAAACAAGCATGTTCTACTGCATTATGAGGCAATCTATTTTTATTTTTTTTAATTCAAAAAATACGTACAAAACAGATTTGCAAAAAGAATTAATCCATTGCCAAAATTCAGGTTTTAAACACAAATCATTTGATTACAAAAGAGTACTTGAAGTCACTGATGTATTTACTTTGCCTTTGCGTAATTTAAGAGCCCAATTGACATTTCTTAATTTGCTATTTTATGAAATTCCCTCCAGGGCCAAACACTTTCATTCCAGCTTTCCTCCAAGTACAATTTTTTCTATGGCCAAGTTATAAGCTTTTGACACAAGTTTAACAATAGCAATACAAATATGTTACTATAGGAATCTCATTGTCTTTAATTTTTCCTTTTCATCATGTTGCAAGCACAGACACAAAAAGCCTCTCAATAAGGAATTTTAAAGAGGCAAAGATGGAGCAGTATCAGAGAAATCCTGCCAAGGACTTGGGCACTGAGAGATCTGGGCATGAGCATGCACCACGGCTCTTTAGTGAAGACGTGTTAGGTGTATAAATTCCAAAACCTTTTTCCTCTGCATTTTCAAATTTGGGTTTCATTCCTCCCATTTCCCCCTTGGAGCTATACAAAAGGTGACTAAGTAGAAGCAACTAATAATAATGTGATTGTGGAAAATAAATAAACAAAATAGTGTGAATCTTTGTATTTCACCTGTGAGCTTTTTAAAGTCCTGACACAGGTGACAGAAGTGTATCAGCACTAGACATGCAGGTAGCAGGTGTATGTTGTATGCTTATACTCTTTAGTGACCAGAGATAATTTCAGTCATTTAGTTATAGAAATACATAACTGGACTTGATGATTGATCTCTGCTGCATCTTCTGTAATGATGATACTGGAGTTTTTAATATTTTTAGGTGTGCCAATGGACACTTAAAGCTAATGGGCCAGAGTCATTGCCAGCCAAAGCATCAAACTAGAGCACCAGAAAGGCTGCTGTGGGAATGGTTCTCTCATTTTGAGTATCACAGAGCTTTCTTTGCAAACTCCACTGTTTATTCTAAATTTTGTCAAACATATTGCCAGATACAGATTGGCGGGCAATCTCTTACAGCTATAGGTGGGACGTTCTTTTTTATCGAGGCATTGAAGAAACAGTTGTGGAGCAAAACCTCCTGTTCTGAGACTGAATACAGAGCAGAGGTAGTTCTGGAAACCGAAACTTAAGCAAGAATGAGTGAGATGCTTTTTGCAAAATTACCTGTGGCTGGCTCTGCTATTGCCTTTTTTCATAACTTAATGCTTGCTCTCTGTCTTACGTAGCTGAAATTGGTATGCAAGAAGAGATGCATCAAAGTCAGCAATTAAAGAGACTTCATCCAACTTGCTCAGACAGTTGAAGTAGCTGTGTTTGATTTTGCTCAGAAAATCATTAATACCTTAACAGAAGGCAGGAAGCTTTGATCAAGATGTGATAGATACAGATCAATATAATGTGTAAAGATTTTATTCGGCCATGGTATTGACACCTGGTAAAAGAACTAGTTTATGGCCAGTTCTCTCAGAAAGTTTGCATTGTTCAATACTGGCCCAGTGTTTTACATACAAAATAACACAAATAGCATTCAGGTTACGTCTTTTATTACCATTTTTTCCTGTAAAGACTGTTTATCTGTATGTCAAAGGATTACTTATGAGTAGGTACATGACCAGCTCTAGTCATGGATTTAACACTGTGTGTAGGACCAGCCAGGGGCATTCATTTTATGAGGGTGAGAAGAGCCAACACTGTGACCCTCAGGGGGACACAGCAGGGCACAGCCAGCCACATAGCCCTGCCTGGACTGAGTGGGGTTTGGAGGTTCAGAAGCTCCCCCACACCACACTGTGTGCTTGCCTTACAGAAGGCTGCTGTCTGTCGTGCCTCCTGGCACAATCATGAATGCTTCTCAGTTGTATTTTGTCAGGATTATCTGATTTAGTTTAAACACTTCTTATTTTCATCCTTTGATGGCTTTGACAGAGCAAATGAGGGAGCAACCAAAGGGATCAGGGGAGGTGAGCAGCACGGGGAGGCACCCCTCACCACCTCCTCACCTGCCTCAGCACGGCCTGCGACCAGGCATTGGAAATAGAATCATAGAATCATAGTGCTAATTTCTATCTGGCTGAGCTTTGTTCAGTTGCTTTGCAGTGCCATAGAAAATTAAATTCACATCCTATCTTAATCCAGAATTAATTCCTTACTTATCTTCTCAAGTTATTTTCAGGTTTGAATACCAGGCTATGGACTACATTGCCTGGCTCAAAGATGCTCTCTGCACATTCAAACTTTCTTGCTATCAGATGGGCACAAACCATGCCCAGTGGGAACACGTAGCTTGTTTCCTTTCCTCTGGTCTGCAGAAGGAAAGTTTTTTGGTGGGTGAAAGGGCTGGTGCTGGTCAGGACCATTGAGGCTTCTCAAGGCCCTGAGCAGCCTCAGCTGGGCCCTCAGCACGGCCCCAGCCCAGGTGCTGTGGCTCAGCTCACCCTGCCCTGCCTCCCTGTGGAGCACTCATCCAGACCCCAGCTTGTTGACTGGTTTTGGGGCCTGATTGCGGTTCCACCTTGTACCACCCAGCTCTGTGATCCCCTCTGATGTCCTTCAGGGAGCAGGCAGCCTGCAGCCTCCCTGGCAGGCTGGTCAGGATGGCTCCTTCTGGGCCGGGATGACAGGCAGCCATGTTGTGCAGGCAATGCTGATGGCGGGGGAGCTGCTGCTCTGAGGTGATCTGTAAGTACCCTTGGGGCAATAAGGAGTAATTCTTGTTCCTTCAGGCTGGAGTTGCTCTGTGCTGATTTGGTTTGGGGTCTGTTTTCTATCTGAAAGCCCCAGTGAGGCTGCTCTGTGGGGTAGGCCCAACCGCCTCACTGGGTGCAGCCATGCGTTCCTGGTGCTGCACCCCTGACTTTGCTTTTGCCTTCCTGATGGAGTCACTGTCACTGGGGGACACAGAGATTCTGCTGGCTCTGGTGTGGTAGCAGCAGTCTTTGTCACAAAGATGTTGTAGGCTATGTTCACAACTTCATTCTCCTTTGGTGTTTTTAGTTGTATCTTTTTTACTTCCTGAAGCTGTGAGTGATTTTGGATGCTCCCACACCAACACCTTGTTCCTCAAATCTTTGTCTGGAGACCCTACTTACGTAGTAACCCAATACCAAAATGTTGAGAGAATATTCTTTTTCAGATGCACTTCAGAATTCTTGTGGATGTTCAAGGAGGGATAGGGGACTCTAGAATACTTTTCATTTTGTCGTACCTACATTGCTTTAAGCTGCTCTCTTTTGTCCAAATCTTGTTAATGTAGCTCCCCTACTGCGCTAGGCCTGTGCAGCATTTCCTTTGGAGGACAGGCATTTGCAGTTCTTTATTTAACTTAAAGATATGGTCACGTAAGAGTGTTTGGTGTTCTCAAGGGGAAGAAAGCTTAAAAGGAGGGTTGGGATTAGGTGAACGAGCAGGTTAGCTGGAATAATTACAGTATTTAATAGAAGAGAAATTTTAAACACCTTAGCAAATGTGTCTATGGGAAGTTAAACAGCAGCTCAGTGACTTGTTCAGTTCTGAATTTGCTTTGGGCTCAGCTCTGCAGAGCATCACGGGGGAATGAAATTCTGGGCTCACTGCAGTCAGGAGGAGTCAGAGACTGCAGAGCTCAGTAATACCCGTAGCTGTCTGTGGGTTTAGCCCATTCTCACAACATAAAGGCAGTGCTATTTGTTCAGGTAGGTGTTGCAGTGATGACTTAATGTTTAAAATGTACTTTGAGAATAAAAATTCTAGCTTGGCCATCTTTAGTTGTTCTGTGTCTTGTGATAGCTTATGCTTTTTTTTTTTTTTTTTTTTTGGACCCCAGCTTAAAGATTTCACTTAAAATGCACACAGAAATTTGTAGCCTACTTGATTATGGAGGAAAATATACAGCACTTTATATAACAAAGTTATCAGTGGAGAAACGGGAAATCCAAAAACAGTTCTTTGTTCAGAAAGTTTGTGATTTTAAAGGTAATGATTAAAGGGAGGATAGTGACGTCTCAATCAGCAGAACCCAGATACTGCAAGGACTATTGCTTAATATAGAGAATCCATATACTTAAAGACTAGATAGTACCTATTTTGAAAGCACGCTCAAAGGAGCAGAAAAACTCAATAATTCAGTAAGCTTGACATGTCAAAGAGGCTAGGGGCAGGTTGAATCCCACTTCTGTAGTACCTAAAGGAGGGCTTATATGCATATATACTGCATCTTTTTAAAGCATATTGCAGCTCCAGCTGTGATGTGAGCAGTCTGACCCCTGAAGAGGGTGAAGGATACATCCCCATCTCCTACTGGTAACGCCTCCCCTCCTGCTGCCCAAAACAGGGAGGCTTTCAAAGCCAGAGAAGAGTCCTGAGTTGCCCTGAATCCAAAACCCTAATAATGAGAGTTAACCATCGCTTGGAGTGAAAATAGTCCCATTACTTCTAAATGCGTGTGCTTTGACTTTTCAACCTGAGTAAGATCCAAGGCTGAGATGGGATGAGTCAGAGAATGAAAGACCAGAAAGTTTGTGAATTAACCCCCCAGTTACCCTCCCTTTCCCCGCTCACATCCTTTGAAGTATTCCACTTTTCTCCCTTCCCAGTAAAAGCACTGGGGACAGAGGAAGAGAAATAAAATATTCCCAAGTAACCCTCACAGCTACAAATAATGAATATTTCATATTTTGAGTTATGTTTTATATTCCCAAATAGCACTTAATTTCTTCCCCTCTTCTCCCATCTAGCTTTAATTAAGTCTCATCCCTTGCCTTGTAAATCTTTGTTACCCCCATTTGTAACAGCGTGCTTTCAGATGAGTTTCCACGGGCTTATTCAAACCGTGTTTTGTGTTTTTAGAGTAATGTGAAATATTTTTTTGTAAGACCATCTCTGTAGTCCAACTCTGACCAAGTCAAGAAATACCTAGTAAGGTATTTTTGCTTAGTGCTTCTTTCTGACTTAAAAAATTGAGCTAACTTACAGAATAAAGTAAAACAAGCAAGAAGCCAAATAATTCAGTGGAGGGATCTCAATTTGAGTGTCATTTGCCTTGTCTCCGCTGTGAAAATGGTAGGTGTAAATTCCAACTTTAACGTGCAGGCATCCCATGCACTGATTTTACTCCCCTGTGACACATCTGTCATTTGGCAATAGGTTCGTCTCAAGCGCTGAGTCCACTCCTCGAGCTGGAGCTGTGCTGGTCAGCATCTCCCAGCTGGTCAGAGCTTCTGGGGCTCTCCCAGCTCCTTTGCTGTCTCTGGAAATGTGCCCCACCTTCATTATAGAGCAAGTTTGGGTTCGCACTGCTTGGATGGTTCAGGTCAATACCATGTACTCATCTCAGGACGTTACGTTAAGAGTGTATCAGACGGCGTTGAATATACTGAGTTTTTGTCCTGTATACCTCACAGTGGGAAGTCACATTTTTCTTTTACGGTAGCTGCTCCCATTTGCTTGGTATGTCCATGGGTTGTCTTCAGGGCCAGGTCCTCACAGGTGCCAGCAGGTTCTCCGTGGTAAGGCAGAAGTACCTACACAGTTGAAATGCAGTTGAAATATAGTGTAAGCCAGACGTTTCCATGGGGAAAGATATTGCTATATATAAATACATCGGTGTGTACCACAGCACACTGATGTGGGGCAGCCTCTTCCTCGCTGTGTTTTACAAGCTTTTAAATGCATGCACACACAAAATTCAGACCTGCTAAAGGAAGATGACAGTTGGTAGTGTCATACTTGTGTGAGGGGAGCGGGGCAGGACCAGCAGGGATGGCAGTTGTTGACTGAAGTCCTTTTCTCTTCCATCTCCACATGTCTCAGCTAATTGGGATCCAGAAGTCCCTCTTGTTCAGAGCCACCGCTGGGCACAGCGTCCTGCTCACAAACCCATGCTGTTGTGTCACAAGTGGCTCCCAGAGGTAAAAGCCCAACCAAACAGTCCGACTTGCATCTTCTCCGTACTGTTCCTTCATTTCTACACAGGTGTTGCCACAAGTGACAGTCCAGGGAAGTGAATGCATCTTTCACTCGTTTGTATTTGAGAAAATTTATTTGAAAGACTCAGTTTTACAGCTTGTTTCGAACAGGCTGTCCAGGGTGAAAAAGTGTATGGGATTGGATCAAAAAGCAGCAATCTGTGTTGGGCTGCGCTATGGGTTTCTGAGTAGGTAGTATCATTTACATCATTCATGGTTCTGTGTGCTGCACTATGTGCTGTGTTACACACTAGGACTACTTGGTACCTTTTTGTCAAAACCTCCCCCAGTATTTTCTCCTGATTAGGAGCGGCTGCTCTTCATCGCGAGGTCTTTGTAGCTCTAATAAAGCCTTCTTTCTCCCAGGCAATCTGGAGGCATTCTGGGACCACGCACACGGCTGTGTCCCCTCGCTCCGGCGCTGCCCTATGACCTTACAAGTAGGGTCAGTCAACATGCTACAAAGCTTTCCTTGCCGTTTATCAAATAACAAAGCAAACCAAATTACATAGTTTCTATAGCAGGCCACTACAGTATGTAAACTGCGGAGACGGCTTACACCACTTGCTCATTCTGCAGCGCCGACAACATGAAAGGCCCTTTCGTTCCAGCGCCTGGAGCCCGTATTTGCCTATCTCACCTATTACCAGGCAACAAAGGGGCTGCAGAGGTTGAGCAAGCAAATGGAAAATGAAAATGGAGGAAAAAACAATTGCCTGGCTTCGAAGAAATGTTTGTCTAAAACGTATGCTGACATGTCTCGGGCAGTTTGTAGGTGCTGAAAGGCCCCTTTCTCAGGCTGGGAGCTGCTCTCCCTGTGCAGCAACAGAGTCCAAGAAGGGTTGAGGCAATGTCTCCTTTTCCTGCGTAACGTATTTATCCTCCGAACTGGTGAAATGCTCGATAGCTGTCATGATTAATCAGTTATATTAGTGTGTTACCTTGGCCAGTCCCTCTCATGCATGTCACTACAGCTGTATTTTCAGAGATGTGGAGCGGTATTGTCTACTCCAAACCCATGAGTGAAGCTGTGGAGAGATCTCTTCCAAATCTGCTGCTTCTCTGGAGGAAGCAGCCCCAGCTCGTTCCTGTCGCTGGGCTGCTGGTGGGCTTGGTTCACGACACCAAAGCACATCTGGAGCGGTGTAAGCTGCTCAAGGCAGCTGTGCAAGCAGCTCCTGCCCAGCTGGCCTGAGCTCCGCCAAGTGTCTGTGCCCTCCGCTAGGGGACTGGTCACAAGTATTTAGTCTTAGTCACCTGCCTGCTGGTGGAGCTGGATTTGGAAGGAAATGTGCACTCACAGCCTATGCTGCAGGTAGTGGGGTGCTGCGTCCCGACTGGGCTCCGGGTACAAGAGACACGGGCGTGCTGGAGTGAGTCCAGCAAAAGGACACGGAGACAGCGAAGGGGTTGGAGCATTTGTCATACAGGGAGAGGCTGGGAGAGCTGGAATTGTTTAGTCTCAAGAAGTGGAATTTCAGCGCTGTTGAAGTGCTTCCAAGGATGGAAGAGCTGGAATGTAAGTGTGGAGGGGAAACATCCTCCCGTGTGAGAAAGAGCTGGTATGTAGTGCTGTGAGGATAGCCCTGTACATCCATAGAGAAACTTCTCTGACTTTTTTTTTTTTTTTGAATCAGCAAAACAGTTGTTTTAATGAAATGAGCTTATCTAGGCAGAAAGCAGAGAATCATTCCCAAGGAAAAAGAAGCAAGGGGTGAGTGCAGAGCAATGAGTGGTGATTGCACAAGAGTTGGCAAATGCAAATATTTCCAAATATAATGGCATTAAGTGTTCATTGTGAAATTAGATCGGCTTTTTAAAAGCTGCAGGGTGAAAAAACACAGTATTCAGCTAATTAGACAAAGTTAAAAGATAATGTTAAACACTCTTCCTTCAAAAAGTATTTGTCTGCACTACCATGCATTTTAAAATAGAACTGCTTGAGATGGCAGCGTTATCAAGTAATCTGCCATTAAAGGAATTATAATTCAGGTCTTTTTAATTCCCTATTGTGGAAATCTTTAAATTAGAACATATCTAAACTGAACAAATCTGTAGTTCTCCTAGAACAATGCTGACACAGTTCTCTGATGTTCATTAAAAAATTTTATGCCTTGATTTCTGTATAATGGAACGTGAGGAAATTTCCCTCTACTTGCTGGGTTTGGTGCCCAATCCCACTCATTATTAAAGCATCTTTAAACGTGCAAGTGGCTTAATCAAAGTTGGTGAGACTCCTGACAGCCTTAGATGGGCTGAAACTTGATGGCCTCCAGTTACCATTCTTCACTTTGAGCGTCATGAGTCAAAGGCTATCACTTTTAAAAATACAATTCAAGTAGTTAGTCATCAAAAGTGTATCGAGTGGAGAATATTAAAACTGACATGAAATGAATGGTTGCTTTGATAACTTACATCTGTGCATTTAAAACCAGGCCTTCCTCTTGCATATGCTTATCGGCTGTTAAAAGTGCCTTGCTCAGCAGCTTTGAGGTTCTTTAATAGACTATGGCAACAAGGAAGCTTGCTGATGAACATCCTTTGTAATTAAAAAAAAAAAAAATCTCCTAATCGGAGGCAAAAATGTTCTATGCTTTCAATAGATATTTTATAATCTTTCACTGACATAAAGTAATTTAAATATGGTGTTTTTTCTTGAGCCAAAGGAATGTAACATTAAATGCATGTAACGTTAAATGCTGTAGGACAAATAACGTTACCACGTAGAGTATATGCTTCCATTCTGTTTAGTTTGAACTTTTTTTTTTGTGGCTAAAACTTTTTTAAGATTGAAAGAATTGGTGCAGGACTGGGGCGTAATTTGAAACAGGCATTTAGTTAGTATTGGAAGTTCAATGTATTCTAATTTTTTTTTTAGTTTTTTAGTTTGGATGGGATTTGCTGTCCTCCTTCTAAAGACATCACTCATCCAAATCTATTTTTGTTTTGCTCTTCGTAGCCCAGATTCTGGTAATGCAAAAAATCTTGTGATATGCTTATCCTTAAGCATGTGCTTACATACGTACTTCTATAAGGATCCAAGTGTGTACTGGTGTAGCTTGTTGAATTAAGGGCCAGAAGCATATGGTAATTTGATTATAAAATGTACTTGTCTATCCCTGGGGCCCACGGGCATGCGTTCAGTATTTAGTATAATATTTTCAGTATTTGCTACAAACATAGCCACCACAAAACAAATCTGAAAATAATTCCACAACTCATGCCACATGTCTGCGATTCCCCATGTAATCTGTGCATGGGGAAGCAATGAGCTGCTCCTCTCAGACCTCGAGCACGGTAGTGCTGAGCCTTGGGGACAAATCCCTATGTGGTCAGGGTCACCCCGTGTTCAGGGCTTTGAAGAGGTGCCTAACTGTCTCGCAATCTGTACGCCATAAGGATCTACTGAGATGCATTTGTTCAGATAATTAAAAGTATGTTTTCAAGCAGTAATTGTGAGGTCATGCACTGCCATTCAAATATTTGATTTCATTTAATTAAACTGTGTGTTACTGTTCCTTACAAATGCCTTCTATCTGAAGAATTTTATCTCAGTGCTATTCTTTGGGATGTATCTGGAGAATATTGTGCCTGGCATGAAAGTAGTTACTAGTTTACTGGAACTTTTTTTTCAGAGTTGCAAGGGGATTTTTTTAGCCTGTCTCAAATTAATGGAGTGCTCATAAAAGGAACTCGCTGTTCTGTCTTTGTCTACTGGTGGAAAGACTCCCACAGACTTCTGTAGAAGCTGGTCTGGGTGTAGAGATGAAAAAGATGTTACTAATGCTGTGAAAATGGAAAAAAATGAAGAACAGTCTTTGTAAAGGATTTGCCTAACACGCTCCCAATTAAATTGGTCCAAGCATAAGTAATATTACCAGTCAACAACATCCCAAACCAATTGTTTGTCAACATTTTGTATTATTTTCTATCCCAAAGGAGCTGCACAATAATTACCCAATCTGTTTACATATCAGAAGAAAGGGGGATGGTGGATAAAGTTCCTTTATGATTTTTTCTATATTTATCAAATGTCATCTTTAAGAAAATTACTCAGTATTTTTGGGAAAAAAATGAATGTGCTAGACAAAGGGTACTTGATGTAGGAGTACTTTTGTTATGAAAAATAGCAAGTGAATGCTGGGAAGCTTCAGGTGGGAACAGAAGAAATTACAATAATTTGCCTTTTCACTAAAGCTAGATTTTATCAAATTGGAAATGGGTTATGATAATTTGAAAACAGCATAATGCAAACTTACAGTGTGTAAATAACTTATTAACTTTGGGTAGTGTTTTGTTTGTTTCTTTCCTTTTTAAAGTACCTGGTTGTGGACAGAAAGGCAAATTCTACCAGGAGGAACTTCTTTTTCCCTGTGCCTGATATGAGTGTAATCTAAAGTAGCCCTGGGTGTTCCTATGTGATTTTTTTTAAGTATTTATGCAAGAATAAAAGCCATTGAGATGAAACATCGCATATCTAGAGTAGCCTGTCTGCAGTGAGAACAATATTGATTGCGATGGCAGAAAACTGTGATGTCAGGTCACCTTCCAGCCATTGATTGTTGATTGTCTTCTTCCAAGCTGCCAATGACAACTGCATTAATTGTGCTGCTGAACTTAGCAATTTCCTATGTTTTTGCCATTTTACCTCCATCTATTTTCCTAAAATGATTGAAATTTAATAGCCATAAAAAGGTTTGAAATAGGAGCTAGAGGAGTTTAAAAGAATAATGTTTTTTTAAATGCTCGTTGACAACATTAAATAAAATTAGTGTCATTACATTTCCCTTGGCAAGACTCGAGTAAATTTGAGAACGTGGGTGAGGAGGGGGAAAAAAGAGCACGGAGATATGCCTGGGGTTCTTAGAACGTCATTGTAGCTGAAAGTTTGCTGGTGTTTCCCTGAAACATGTATTAAAGAATAAGGCTTTTTAGATTCCCAAACCTTAGATCCTTTCAGCTGAGCGTGCTTGTCAGTATGTGGAATGGTTTTCCCAAGCAGAATGAGGGAGGAGTTCTCCCAGAGCTTTCTCAAGGCTTGCCCAAGCCCACTGCCCAGATACCTGCGTGTTCGTGCCCTGTCCTCCAGCCCTCCCCTGCAGCAGAAGGGCACTGCTGTGGGGCTGCAAGTGGTCATCTTGGTCGTGCGGGTCACAGCCCCTGCTTGGCAATGCTGGTTTTCTAGCAGAACTTGACTGTTCTGGGTGAAGATCACATCTGTTCCTCTGATGCCAGTGCCTGCATTTGTAAAATTGTAATGAAAATTTGTATGGCTGCAGCTCTCCCGGTCCTAATGGCAAACTGAAGTGTCGCAGGGGTTCTGCTGCAGCCAGTGGGCCAAGCAGTCAGCTCCTTCCCCAGAGTTACTTTTACCCAGGTACACTGCTGCGGTGAGGGTGGCACTTCCCAGAAGATGCAAGCTGAGCTATCTCTGCACATGGTGGTGGTTGTTTTTGTTATTGTTGTGTGTTTTTTTTTCTTTTTTGAGCACCTGCTGAGTGCTCAAAAAATGCTTCTCATTTCCAAGCTTAAGAATTGAATGAACAGACCTGTTACAACCCTCTAGATAACTGTCAAGGTTCCTTTTTGCTATTCTGCTATTTCATTCATTTATTTTTCACTTTTAAACATACCTGAAGATGTACAAATGAGACTCCTTTTGTGGTCCTTGTGTGACTACATACTGAGCACTCAGACACTACTAAACTGAGTGGTGTGCTCAGCTTGTGCTAACACCCAAATATCCCAGCTGGGGGGAGAGTCCTCTTGTACCACATTGCATGGACATACCCAAAGATGCTTAAATTCCAGCTTGACATGCAGTGAGCAGCACTGATTGTGGGTAAAAGGAAAGGAAAAGGTTGCTTGAATGTTTTCAGGAGTACAGCCTCTGACTCACCCTCAAATCCCCACAAGGCACCGTGTGGTTTGTACGTGCGGGCAGCACTGCGGGGCGAATCCTCTCCTGCTGGAAGAGTGCTGCAGAGGCAAGGGCTGGAGTTTTTGAGAGGGGAAGGTTGGAACACAGCAAGGCACCAAAGGAAAGGGTTGCTTGCCCTCATCTTGCCATCCTTTGTCCTTGTGTTGGCAGTTCATGTTTAATCCACATGATTCCTCTGGGTCTGTGATTTTAAAGCATGACTCAAGTGCTGAGCAGGCCACTGGAGCTGGTTCACAGCCAGTGTCTGCTCACCTGCAGCGCTGCGCTGGTTCCTCTGTCCCAAAATGAACATCACGTCCCCAGACAAATCTGGATCCAAGACCTTTGTCCTTCTTTATTCCTCTTTCAGATTCTCAGCTCCTTTCAGCTGTGATGAAAGCCGCTTCCCAAGCCAAACGTGTATTGTTAGATAGCAGCACCATTGACAAAGTGTCTCGTGTGAAAGCATCGAGGCATTCATGATTCCGTGCAGCGAAACAAAACTCTGGATTTCTTTGGGTATTGGTTTTATTGAATTATGTACAACATCACATCGCATTGATGCTGCTTGTTAGCCAGCTCCTTAATGGAGGAGCATTTAACATACATTTTTAATACCAAATGTACTCATACATTCTTGATTCTTAAAGTATGTAACAGTTTGCAAAATAAGGAGGGTAGAAAATATTATTTTTTCTGAGTGTGTGCCTATGGAGAGGTCAGGCAAGATTTGAAGCAGAGCTTGCAGTGCTAGGAGCACAAGCCCAGGCACCTTACACACACCAGAGAAAGAGCATCTGTAAATGTTGTTACAGGGAGATAGATGTGCCGTGACGTTTCAAAGGCCTGGAGAGGCATGTGGAAACTGCCTCTGATAACACAGCTGACAAATTAACAGTTTCTGGTGTGAGGCTCTTTTAGAAGGCTTTCCTCTTTTATTTTACTATTTTTATTTTTTTTAACCTAAGTCTGGCTACATGGATTTTGGACAAGAGGGACAAGTAGTCTTAAAGAGCTGATAATTCCAGTTGTTGCAGTCACAGCTCCAAGACTCGATTGGAAAGTCCGCCCCCATCCTCCTCCCTGAGCTGGCTTGCAGTGTGAGACCTTCCATAAAAATGGGGGAAAGCAGCGACTCTCCTAACCCCTGCCTTTGGCTCTGTGCAATATTCCTTAGGGAAACTTGTCCGGTGAGGCTGGTGCGATAGGCCAGATACATCTGGTATACTGACCTCGTATTCATTTTCTTTTCTTCGTTGCTCATAAACCGAATTGTAGAACCTTTGTGTCCATCCTTCCTGCAGACAGCTGCAGCTTTGGGGCGGTGTTTTGTTTAGGTATGGCAGCAGCTGCCCAAGTGTCACAATTTGCCTGTTCCTTCAGATTATACACAGGGACCCTTCCTTTTTTTCTTTCTTCCTTTTCCTTTTTTTTGACAGAGGATTTATTAAATAAAAATGAGGATGGCAGTATTGTTATCTGGGAAGATCAGATCTGTCATGTAAGCTGTAGAGTTGGGCACCTGCCATCAAATATTTAAGACAACATCTTAGGATAAAATGTAGCACAATTTTTAATTTTAAAATCCCTTCCTACAAAACCATTCTCATAGATACTTAGTTTCTAAAGGAAAGAAGACGTAAAGCTACGTTTGATAATCAAATTTCTCCACCGATGTCCTCGCGCTTGAAATATGCCTATTTAAAAATAAGCAGTAATACATTTCCCCAAACTTCAGTTTTGTTTTGTTTTACAGCCAACGCTTTTGTACGTGGATAAAGTACTAAGGAAGTGTCATTGTAGTGTTGTATGTAGTGCTCGATGGAAGCATAAATTCGGAATTAACATCAAACTAAAGAGCAGCTGACTGCGTTTTAATAAATGTATGTGTGTCCCCAATGACTGCGGTGTCTAGTAGCCAGACAGTGGAAAATATGCATACACATTACAAGATGTTAGGAACCTTTCTATCAAAAGCAATAAGTGGTTGTTTGCTAAGGTGGTTGGCTTACGTTTAGACTCAAAAAACTGCAGAACAGCTTAGGCTGGGGAGAAGAGCGCTCGCTCGTCCTGCTCTGTAATGGCTGGCTGCTGACTGCAGCTGGGCAGGGAGAAGTGAAGGCTTCAGCTCTGTTTCATCTGATTTTGTAAAAGAAACAAAAAAGTGGTGCGTGATTCTGACACAGGACATCTGTAAATGACGAGAGGTTTACTGAAGTATTTAATTTCAGTAGCAGTAAAAAGGGCCTACTGCTCAAATCATTAAGTGGCTAAAGCTCCAGCATTCTTTCCTACGACTTTACAAGTTTACATTAAGCGTGCTTTCAGTTGTCAGGCCCCTGGTGTGACATATTGTTTGAGTCAGGCTTCATCAATCTACAAAGCGTTACTTGAGGTCTGATGGCATGTGCGCGCACCCAATATACCGGGTACAAATGGAAGCGAAACGGGGTGCTGTAATTACTGCCTCTCTGTTTAACCCGTAAATATTTTGTGCATTAAGTTTCTGACCTGAATTTTTCAGAAAGCAATTAGCTGCTTTATCTGCATAAAGGAGACAAAATGACATGGTATTGATGACTCCTCGTGTGCAGATGTTTTGCTTTTGGCACATCTGTGTGCAATAAATCCATTTTCTGTGTAGGAATGGTATTTTATTATATGATTTAATATGAAATCTTGAATAAATAGTTTAAATTGAAATTCTTTGGGAGCAAACCAGAATCGTTTGCAATAGCTAAGCCCGCTGCATATATCCTTTTTATGCACATAAATACACCAGCCAACTGCTTTAAAAAAGCAACAACTTTACTAATACCACTTTGCACATAAACAGATAAATGTGAAAAATTATCTTATGTAGTCCGTCTGTATTTAATTTGTTTCTTCTGTTTCTCTTTCTGCATCTGGGTGAGCCAACAGATTGGGATCACAGCTAGAGAACAGCGGGGGCGGCGAGGAACCGAGGTGAGGGTGTGAGGAGGGCCGAGAGGGAACATAGACACAGATGGACAGAGCACAGCCAGTCATGCATCCCTGATCTGGGGCAGGGGCAAGGCAGGAGTAAAGCAAAATCTTCTGTAGTGTAAAACCTGTGCAAATTACACGCGAAGGACAAATATTGTACATTTGTAGTGAACATCTGTAGAGAGTGGGGTGTGGTCCCCGGCCCCAGGCAGGGCACTGGCTGAGTGATGGAGGTAGTTAGCCCACAACCCAAAAACTGAGAATGGGTTCTAATGAGCTCCTCGCTGTAATCGTGAGTACTGCACACAGCAGCAGTAAGTCATTCGGCCAATGTGGGTGTTAAGGATGGGATGGCAGCATGTCCCATCCCCTGTAGGGTCTTGTGGTTGTGCAGGAGGTGTGGGAGAACATGCATTCTGCAGCCTTCATGGTTCTGCCCCCAGAGCCGTTCCCCAAGCAATGCCAAAGCAGCAGTGTGAGGGCCCTTCCTCAGCAGCAAAATCACAGGGAACGCTCCAGTTCTCCCCCTTCAAAAGGGAGCTGCTCTCCCTAGCAGGGCAATCTGGCTGCAGTGATGGAGCCATGTGAAAGAAGGCGCCTGTTCCTCTGGCAGTCCTTGCAGCTCTCTCCACAGAAAAGCAAGCCAGGCAAACAGCAAGTATTCCCCTTTCTTCAGGGATTTTAGTTTTCCGTCCTAAATGGGCAATGTGGAATCTTTCCTTATCTATGGTCAGCGGCCAATGAATTGCTTCCTGCCTGTGTGACCATCCCACAACTGGCTGTTACGTTGTTGTTCTGCTGTTCCTGTAGCCAGCTAGTCGGCTTCGTTACCAGACAGAGCACGTTTGTAGGAACGAGGGCAGTTCAGAGGCTTTGTCACTCGTTTGTCCAACTGATGCATCCAGATGTGATAATTATGGGGCAGTGGTACACAGCTTTCCTACCCTCCAGCTGTTTGCCTGTGAGGAGTCACTGTTGGTTATCTACACGTGTCAATACGTGGGTGTGTGTCTGATCAGACCTGTTCAGGGCTGTTTGTTTGCTGGGAGTTAATTTCAGCTGATAGCACCAAACGTTCTGGGGTCATGTGTTTTCTGAAATGTTTTACACGTGACATCCCATCCTGGTGCAGGTATATCAAGCAGATACCATAAGTTACAAATACACGTTTCTGGGCACCATTCTGATTTTTCAGGTAATGCCCTACATCCTTGCGAACTGATGTCTGGTCATGTACTCAGTAGTAACCCTAAGCATCAGAAATGGGTTTTGTTTGGTTGGTTTTAGCTTTTTGGAAACTTCAGTGGGTTTGCAGGACATTGCATTTGCTGAGAAGAAAAGAGAAGCTTTAAGCTGCACTAGGAGAGAGAGAGAGGTCTGGTAGGCGAGGAGCAAGGTAAGGCAGCGCTCGTGGTTGCTGTCCCCGGCTGTGCCAGCTGCTCGCTGCGTGACCTCGGGTGGCAGGCTGCTGCTCTCGGTGTCTCAGCTTACGCATTAGTGAAATGAGAGTAATGATACTTACCTATCTCACTGGGGCTCTTTGAGGCTTAATTAATTGATATTTGTAAATCACTTTGCGATCCTCTAGTGCAAGTTGTTAGAGAACTGCCAAGTATTTATCCTCTCTGTTTTTTTCTCCCGCTAGTCTGCACTCATCCATCTAATATCTAAAAGCGTGCTTGCAGCTAGCAACAGATACTGGCCAAATTGCTCTTAACGGGAGATGTATGGAAGCTTTTACAAAATTACTTTTGCAAATTACCGTGCTTTTTGAAGTACCATGTGCAGGGATGCAGTGAAACAGTGCAGACAAGTGTCTGTGCCACTCGCTGAGCCACCTTGGGTTGTGATTTCTCCTGTAATATCTTTCAGCGGATCCAAACGTGCAGGACTGTTCTGAATTTCAAATGGGCCTTTCTTTTCATTGATTTGCCTTTGGGAAATTCTTCAGGGCTCCTAAAATTTTTTCCTAGGTCTTTGATTTCAGGTAGGCTTGTCAGTAACTGCAATGTATGCCTTGTAGCTTGGGACAGCAGACGAGCATGGAGATTTATTGCCATGACTTATTTTGCCGTTTCCTCTCGACTTGGAGGGAGCGTTCAGACCACGTCCTGCACCAGCCCAGTGCTGCACGGTGCCTGGGGAGCTCAGCGAGGGCAGGAGGTTATCGTGGGCTGGGAGGAACCGCTGCTGGGCTGCAGGAGCACATCTGGGGAGCCTGCAAGGGGGCTGGGGGCTGCAAGAAGGTGGCAAGTGATCCATCTTCAAAATAAAGGGCTCTTCTTGGGGATACTTTGCGTGTTCAGCAGAAGAAACTTACATCCCAGTAAGGATGGGCTCTGCCAAGTGACACACCCTGCTCCAGCCACCCCAAATGCCCAGGATTTTGACCCTTCGCTCCTTTTCCCACACACCTCTCTTCCCCTAGCACCCTCCTTGCTCCTGGTGCCGCTCCATTTCTTTTCCAGTGAGGACTGGGGGCTGTGGCCAGCGCTCCCCAAGGGTGGGCAGGGAGGGCACAGCGCTCCTGGCACCCCAGCTGCTCCAGGACAAACAGGAGCCTGCCAGCGAGCATAACACAGCCAGGAGCTGCCCTGGGTAAGCTGGGACAGCTCACAGCACCTCGGTGCTTGTTTAGCTGAGCACGCACTAGTATCGTGAAGGGAAAAAGTTCAACAGCACTGAAATAGGAAGAGCTGTAAAAACGGAACCTAAACCCCATCTCCAAATCTCTGAACGCAGAGCCAGCCTTTACAAGCCCACTGAGCCTCTGAGAACTTCCTTTCCCAATAGGACAGCTCATCTCCTCTTGCTTTGCTTTTCCAGTACCTACAGCTGGAGGAAACAAGAACATGCTACGGGGTTTGTTTCTCACTGGAATTAAATGTAGAGATACTGATATTTCCTGGTAGAAATAAATCTACAAAAATAAGATCAACGCAGCATTCTCAAAGTGAAGGGGACTGCTCAGCCACACATCCTGGCTTCCAGTCACTCCTTGCTCTTCCTGTGGCTGCAGGAAACCCCCAGCTCCTGGCTGCCCTCGGGCTGTGTTTTTGCTGAATCTGAAGCAGCTGAGGGCTGAGCACACAACAGAAAGCCTTGAGACCTGCATGGTGCACATGGCACCAAGCAAGAGCCCAAAATTTCATGTTCCCTGCTCTGCATCTCAGCAGTTTGAGCTCCTCTTACTTTAAAACTGATACGCTTCCACAGGATGTTTCTCTTTCTACCAGCTGGTGTTTTCTCATGGAAAAACATCTCCTTGGAAAATTCCCAGGCAGCGGTAGTACCGGGGCCCAGCGCTCTGCTCTTTCCTTTCTGGTGTTTCAGGAGCATCTCTGTGCCTACCAGCTGAAAATCAGCCCTTTTCTAGCACCGTTACAGATGCTCATTGCAAGGAAGGTAGAGAGGCCTGGTAAGGGATTTCTGGGGTTTGTATTCATTATTCAGCAGTAGCTAAAACAACAGTTCTGGCTAAAGCACAACTTTGTTTTAGTTCTCACTCTCTATTACCTATAATAATCTCATTTTACTTAAAACTGAATCAAACGCAGGGGTCAGCAGAGTTCTTGCAATGACACTTGTTATCTAGTACTGCATACGCTGTCCTCTCCTTTCTCCTGTGCTCATCTTTCCTTTTCCTTAATATTTCTTTTTCATCTTATGATGCCATTTGAAGCTTCATCTCTTTCCAGCTTCAAATTCCCTCTGTGCAGAAGTGTATTCCTGGATCTGTGCCTTACCACTGCCCACATGTGCCAGCTCTGCCCCTTCCACATGGATCCCACCAGAAAACCTGGTCATCGGTGACCACCACCTGGAGGTGTCACCTCTGCTGATGTGACAGCTGTGACACACGTGCACACACAGCACGTTTGGTGGCAGAGCAGCAGTGCAGGTTGCCTGCAGAGGTTGTGGAGCCTCCTTCTCTGCAGATATTCAACACCCCCCTGGATGCCATCCTGTGCAACGTGCTGTAAGGGATCCTGCTTGGTGGGGGGTTGGACTGGACGAGCTTCTGAGGTCCCTTCTGACCTCGGCCATTCTGTGATTCTGTCACCGAGACATACAGGGTGTCAGCGTGTTTTGTATTCAGGCCACGGCATGTTTCCTGTGATAGTAAAATGCCTGTGTTGTGGGTTGGGTTCATTTGTTTGTTTTACTTTAAATCATTTCAGTGATGCAGTGCTGCCCTCAGCACCACGCGTGGATGAGGTTAGTCACTGAGCTGCTGCCTGGGCTGGGAGTTGTCAGCTGGGTGGTGATGGGAACTCCTGAAGTTGGCTGGAAATCCATTTTGGAATTGCACTCTTAGAAAGCTGGACATGGAAATGGGCACTGCTGTGGACAGCTGAGCCATAGGGAGCTTTGTGTTGTTTTTTAACCACTGCTGGTATTTTGTGTGGTGGGCTGGAGGCTGGAACACGTGCACAAGGCCCAGTTTGGCCCAATGAATGGGTTCGTTTTGAACAGGGCTAGACTTTGGGGAACATCTTCTAGGGACTGTTACCAGCAGTGGGAAGAGCACCAAGTCACCCAGATAACACGAGCTACTTGGAGTGCTGTAGGGAACCACCTTGCGCACAAACACTCCTGCCACTGCTTGCACCACCACAGAGTGCGAGTTGGAGGAGTTCCCGGGCAAGTCTGGGGCAGGTAAATCTAGCGCAAGGCTTTAATTTTCTGATGTTAAACAAATGGCCTTCAGATGAATGAATCGAAATGTAAATAGCAATCTGGTAACAATTTGGTGATTGATTTTTAACTTTGATTCTAAGCATACACTTTTGGAAATTTATCCTTTACTTTTATGAAAGTCTTTTATGGTAGGTGCAGTTTATTGGTCTTCTTAATGATGGCTGGTTTCACTGCAGAGGAGAAACAAAAGAAAAAAACAGACTTGAGCTGCTCTGGAAAATAACTGGAAAGTTGGAATGGACAAGAGGAGAAGTCCTCAGATCCTAAATAAATAATAATGCACTTCTGAACTATCCCCTCCCTGTAGGATGGGGCAGAACACAAAACATTCAGAACAAACCCTCTACAGCTGAGCACAGAGAGATTCAAAGCTCAAGGCTGTGAAAGTTAATGGGAGAAGCATGCCCGTGTTCCCTACCCTGTGCTATAGGTAGTTCTGCTGGTTTCAGATGCTCTGGTTGTCTGGTTGGTAGTAATTCCTTGTCTAACACACAGTGTGTATCCGAAGTGTGTTTTTCTGCTATCTTAGTCCTTCAGAAACAGCCTTGATGCATCTGCTTGTGCCCCTGTTATTTGTGTGTTCCCATTGATGAGTTTTTTGGGTTTGTTTGGGTTTAGTTGGTGGGAATATGGTCAAGAAGAAGGCTTGGGGTAGGACTTTAGCCTGAAAATGTGAGTTCGGTTCATGGTCCAGGCATATCAGTGGAGGACTTCCAACCAAGCAATTATCCATGGTGCAGTGAGACTCGAGGGACTGCCTCAGGAGATTTCCATATCCTGTGCTGGACCCTTGGAAGCCTCTTTGTGCTTCCAAGTGAAATTTCTATACTTCACAAAGCTCATACCATGTGAATCTGTCCACAAAGGCATCTAAAGAAGGGCATAGAGAGTATTGCATCTTCTGGCAACGTTCGCGTCAGATTCAGTTGTCAAGAGAAGTTGGAGGGAAGGGAAAGGTTTGGAGTGCTCAGTGAGTTGGGCTTACCCACAGATAGACTGGACAGTTATACAGCTCAAAGACCCCCTCTCTTGAGATTTCTTTCTTGTCCCCAGACATTTCTGCGTCTTGATACTCTTTGCTCCTGGCAAAAGCCACGTGTGAGGGTCTGAGCTTGTGAATCTGATGGCAGGACTGAAGCCCAATCTTGTCTAGAGCCAGTCAGGTACTCAGCAAACATCTGTTGTTGTCGTATCTGGCCCAGTATCTAGTTATAATGTATTAAAAACAAACACTCTGTGAGAAATGAAACAGGATTTTTATCTGTTGGAATTTATGAAGCAAATAGTGCCCGTGTGTGTGCACGCGCGCTTCCCCAAAGAGCACTGCTTAAATGACTGTTTGCAAAGTTGAATAGCTATAGGGAATTCATTTGGAAGTAGGCTTAAAATACAATTAGCTTGCTGTGCAAAAACCGTCGTGATAGCTTTGGTGCTTCCTTATTGACAGAGCGTAGGGGTAGCAGTGAAATTATAAAATAAATCTGCCGACCAGCCGTGAGTGTTCATTTAAAAGAGGGCACTCAGCTCCGGTTCCAAAATCAGCGCTTGTATATTCTGCTGAAGTACTTTGCCTATAATTAGTGGGGTCCTAAGTGAGATAAGAGTGGCAATTTAATTATCAGATAACTTTAACATATGCGTAGAAGGATTCCAACTTGATAGAAATTGTGATAATGTTTTCTGCTTGGTGAAAATATCAACATCTAAATATTTAATACAGGCGCAGGAAATTTAAATGAAGTAAATTTTCAGAGTAAAACGAGGCGAAGAGCTTTCCACAGCCGTGCGTTTCCTTTTAATTTTTGATGACTATTTGTTCTTCTGAGGGTTCCGTGAGCAATAGCACAAACCTCTGAAGCCCTCTTTCTCCTCTCTCGGCGGTGGGAGTGAAGGCCCGTTTGGAGCCAGTTTATTCAGAAAGGCGCCCGCTGCTAGCGGTGCTCCACAACTGTGCCCCAGCTTTGTGGTGTGAACTAATTCACGGGCTGAGAATCCTCTGTTCATTCTGCTCATGCAATCCAGCCGCACTTTATGTAAGAATGCGGAGAAGAAAGACAAATAGTTTATCCTCTAAGCCACCCAGCATCCTGTTCTTGATATTTCAGTAACATATGCTAACATATGCTTTCCTCAAGAACTTCAAAAACATGCTTTAGCAGCAAGGAAAATAGTACCATACATCGAATTCAACTTTAAACCTCATAGTTTACCTCTAATACCATTACCTCATGTATAGAAGAAAATGTAAATCTAAAATATGCTGGTGATTATAACCTTTCTTCCTGACAGACACTGCAATATAAATGCACATAAATTGAATTTCTTCTTTAAAGAAATTTGAATACCTTTGGAGCATTTTAGCAAATCATCTCCAGCCCTTATGGCACAACTTCAATGGACTGTGGAAAAGTGCTCTCCCTATGGCATGACTCCTGCAAGAGAAGGACACAGCAAGGCACAGACATGCCAAGAAAAATAGAATGTACTCCATTGATATTCAAAATTTATTTTATTAAACTTGCACAAAAGACTGAAAAACTGGAAGCTGGTTTTATTAGAAAAGGCATTCAGATATTAACCCTGTGAGTGCTGTTTGCGTTGCTTGTCTGGGAGAAATAGCGATGGCAGACAGACAGTTCGAGCAGTTTGACTTTGCTCCCTAGAACAGTTGTCTGGTTCCTCGTGTTAACCATTAAATCAGAAACTGTGAGAGTGGGTAAGCGCTTCGGAGAAGATCCTGAAGCATCAGATAAGAATTCTTCAGAGGAGTTGTCCCTTGGGGGAGAAATGAGTGTATTTGAGCAATCTTATGCTAATTGGTGAAGATGCCAATTGGTGGATAAGAGCCACATTTCAGGATCCCGTTTCTAAGAGAACATCTGGCAGTGTTCCTGAATACCATCAGCTGTCAGTGTTTGCCTTAGAATAGGGATGGGAAATAGAGATGCCAAAAAAAGTATTTTTCATTGCGGCAAATACTAATATTTCCATAATATGCTGGAAGGATACACTTGCTGAAGTTTCATAAGTGTGGAGAAGAGCCAAGTGTGCTCTGAGTTGGTTGGCTCACTTCTCTTCACTCAAAACAAGGCAGGTGTTTACTCCAGCAAGGTGAGGCTCTTCGCTGTATTGAAGGTTTTTCCTTCCACCTGCGTAGCACAACGTATGTAATTTATGGTAATCTTGGGGATTGAAGGCACTGCTCGTTGATGTAGGATTGCAACATGATGTATTTTAGGATGATCTACTGCCAGGTAAACTCACGGGTTAAGAAAGTTGCCTTGGTGGTGAAATATTGCCCTTAGCCTTTGGCTCCACGTATGGTACAGACTTCCCAAACTCAGAACTGTAGAAATTGGTAAATGCTGTAACTTGTCAATAAACACGGTGTGTGTGTGTGTGTGTCAGTGCTGCCCCAGTCTGTCATCGCAGTTAATGGTCTGTACGAGTTTTTATTCCTGCTATAACCACCTATTTACAGACCACAACGTAATTGATGCATAAACAGTTCTTCGTGACAAAAATCAGATATGTGACGTAAGCCAAATCTTTTTTAAACAAACCCTGTTTTGACATAGAATTTACTTATTTATATTCTGAAGAAATAACTTTTTTTCTATGAAAAGTTATGAGAAAATATTTAGTTCATTCCTTTTTCTGAATGAATGACAGCGCGGGGGCATCTGGGGTGTGTGAAGCAGCCCCGTGGTGCTGGATGACTGCACTGCACAGGGAGCCCTATGCTGGCAGAGCAGGGTCTGGCTTTTCATTGTGAAGTGTGTAACCCTCCTCTCCTTTCCTCCTTCCTAGTTAGAAGAGAGAGTGGGGAAAAGTCTCAAAGCTCTTCAGTGGCTTAGGGCCAGATGAGAGTCAAGGCTGCAAATGGCTTTTAAAACCTGGCCTTTAAACTCATTTTCAACAAAGCAATGAAGGCACTTAAGAGCTTGAGTCTCACTGAGAGGCACTGATATAATATGCTGGAATGAGTGTCTGAAGATGAAAATAGTCATTGTTTTTGAATGCACGCAGGCATTTTCCTGCTCGTTCAGACACCTGACTGCGTTTGGGAGCCTGCCCCTGCGATGCACCCGAGTGTCCTGTGCTCAGGGTGTGAGCTGGTGCGGTGCCAAGTCAGCTGGAGCCGCTGTCTGTCTGGGCCAGCAATCGAAAGTAAAACTTGTTTGGGTGTTTGCTGTGGCTACTTCAAGCTGAATTAATTGCACGTCCCAACTGTAGCAAAGACGGGAAGGGAACAAGCAGAGGTGCTTCAGGCCAGCGCTGTGCCTTGGCTGCTGCGAGGCAGCTGCAGGTGCTGCCATGGGCGCGGGCAGGCAGGGGCTGCCCTGCACTCCTGCAGAGCTTGCTTTGATTCCTGGCCCCCTGCCTCAGCCCATGGTGAAGCCAAATGCAGCCCAATGCTGGTCCGTAGCCTATGGCCTGATGGTGCTTTTAATAAACAGAAGAGCCACGGCAGGCAAGGGGCAGCACAGAGCGCCCGGTGAGCCTGGAGACATCGCCTCAAGTCGTGCTGGTGCAGAGAGAGCCTGGCAGCCAGTCGGGAGCACTTGTGAAGAGAAAATTATAATGCTGGAAATATGTATTACGTGTTTTACATGTGTGTGTGGATGTGTGCATATGTATATATATATATGTATATAAAATACAGCATAGAAATTGATGGAATGGCTACTGGTGTTCTAGGTTACTCTGTGTCAGAAGAACAAAGTGTGGTACAGGGCTGGCAACTTGCCTGGCTTTATCATGAGGTATCCTGGCCCTCATGTACGTAGGTCTATCTCCCAGGCTCAGAGGATGGTGGATTCTTTAATTAATAGTTAATAAATGCATCTCTCCTGCCATAGTCAAGAAAAGCTTGATAATGTTGAAGCCAATAGCTTCAAAAAACAGAAGGAACATAAAATGTTCCTCCCATAAATCTCTAAACTTGTAATCTCTAGCTCCTATGATTTTTAAGACAGGCTTCTGATTCTGGGGCTCAGGTCACAATATGTGAATATTTGGGGGTGGTGGCAATGTAAATGATGATGGGCACTTGAGCATCTGCCTGTTGGTTCTCCCATTTGGAAGATCCATCTTTCCTAGAAGAATACGTGTTCCCGTCCGGTATTGATGAGGCTGCTGTGTCTTTGGCAGCTGATTTGTTTCTTTTGGAGATCTGAAATATATATATTTTTTAAAAGAAACACGTAATCTCCCCTTTCCACAACCCCTGTAAGATGGTCAGCTGGAGATAATCCTTCATCACAACTCCCGGCTCTGAAACTGGGCTTTACAATAGGGATGCCAGCAGATCGCTAACTGTGCCATAACACGGCCCTTAGGTAAATACGGGATGTAGCCTACTTCATGTGCTGATCTCTGGGTATCAGCAAGCAAAATCCCACTGGAGCAGAACTCGCTGTGGCATAACAGCCTCTTGCTTGTAGGAAAAAAAAGGGAAAGAATTGCAAAGCCTGGGAGAGCGATCTGCTTCTTCTGGTTAGCCCTGGCATTTTGGGGAGAAGGAACAGCACTTCTTAATTTTCACTTCAACCACTAGCTGTTTTTTTTATGGTATGTCCTGCCAGTTAGGCTTGATTCTGCCATGTTTTTGATGATTTATTTTTGTTTGACAATAATGTAAAATACAAACCATCTGATGCTAGGTTTTAGCTCCATTAGCCGGGAACCACAAACCTATGCCATGTCACTTTTTCTTTTTATAGTGCTGTTTCAAACTTACTGGCATAATTGATCGATCTCTTTCCTTGTCTGGATTAAATGATGTTCTTGGCCAGAGTTTCCAGCCGGGAAGCCAACTTTTCTTACTCTTATGACTCCCATTTCAGTGTTGCACAGGACTAACTATATAATATTCAAATGCCTCATTTGTAAACACACAATTATGGACGCAGGACGTACTTCTTAATGTTTCCCCAATTTGGCTCTGCTGCTGCACTAGCGATGGCTGCTGGCATGCAGACCAACTAATTTGTGCCATGCCAGCACTCAGAAAGCTGAATTAAATTGAGCCTGGATAATGTGCAAATACTGCAACCTAATGTTTTTACAAACAGTCCCTAAAGAACATACGTACGGATGGGTTTCTGTTCAATACGTGTATCTGCATGCACCTTGTGGGGCAATACAGGGATTTTTAGCAAGGATCCTGTTAGCAGAGAGATTCTGGCATGTTATTCCTGAAGTGATCCTTTCTTTATTATGTTCTCAGCCTTGTAGGATGACGGGATGACACCCAGCCCTTGTTCTCTCCTGTAGGCTGCCGCATAGGTTGAACAGGACACAAAGGCTGGGCAGCAGCCCCGTGTGCTGCACGTGAGGTCCCACCATGAAGCACAGCCCCAGGTGGATGCTGAGGAGGCTCCAGGGGGTAGATGCTTTTTTCAAGACAGTCCCCTGTTTCACCCCACGTGCACTTTAACAGAAATGTCTTTTTGGCCACCTGTGGCAGGCGCTTCGTGCCCAGCGCTGCGCAGCCCTAGTGAGTCCCAGCGGGCAGGAAGGTTCCTGTGGGAGCGGTGTCCTCGAGCCACCAAACCACGGCATGCCACAGAAAACACTTTTAATCCTTTTGGAAATATTTTTGCCTCTAAGTTAGGGTTGTTATTGAACTCATCCATATATTTCAGATGGCTGCCTTCAAACTAAGGAGGAAATTGAAGGGGGGAGCTCTGCCTGCCCAGCGGCCCTAGCCTAGGGGACCCCTCGTGTGCACTATTTGGGTCCATGTGCTCCAGCACTCTCTGTAGTGGTAAAAGAGAATAGGAAAAAGATCTTAGGGCACTGCAGAAGGAAAGAGCTTTCCTGAAATAGGACCATGAAAAACCTTTCCTATGTTTTAAGCCTTTTCACATCTGTGGGCTGTTCAGATGAGTTAATCATGAGCCAGCAAATTCTTGCTTCTGTGGAGACCTATAGGGGAGATAAAAGATCAGGAGGGGATGTGGAACGAGGTAGGGCTGATTATTTTAGACTTGCCAGGTTTCTGCAGAGGATTTCCAGCCGCTGAGGCACGTGGGGCAGTTGCCACGGCTGGGTGCTGGGTGGCAGGACTCCTGTGAGCTGCTTGCATTTGTGCAGGGAAGCAGGTTTTGGCTAATTTACAAAGCAAAGAGTGAAATCAAAAGGAAATACCATTTCCTCAACTACAAGGTATTAATATCCTGTTCAATTTAATTTCAGCCTTCTGTTATTGTGAACCCTTTAATACATAGTGTCAGCTTGGCAAGGATTTTCCAACAATATCAAAGGAGAGTTTACCCCTGAAATATTGCCACAGGAATTGCTGGAGCTCTCCACGAGAGCTGTAGGCTCTCTATAAGGGTCTCCCACGCCGCAGCGATGGAGATGGCTGCTGCAAAAACACCAAGTGCCCTCTGGGTGAGGTGCTGCCCCAGGACCCTGCTCAGGTGCCCTGCTAGGGATGGGTGGCGCTGGAGGGCCCTGAGTGAGAAAACATTGCTGTGTGTTAAGCAAAGAACTGGAGGGAATGAAGTTATACAATGCGAAATGAACAATTTCTGTCTAAGGAGGTGAATTCCTGGTCGTACGGATGTAAAGCCCAGCTATGGCCAACGGGAGCACAAGGAGGGGTGAGTCCTGGGGTTTCTGGCTGCGTGAGCCTCCTGCACACCAGTTCGTGGAGATCACCTGGCCGTGAGCGAGATGCCTCAGGTACACAAGGAGACTGCTTGTCCCACACACAGATGTCTCTTTGTGCTGGGAGATGAAACGGTCACACGTTACTGAGCTAGAACTGCTCCGCAAGGATCTCGTGCCCATATTTAAAAGATAAATCCTATCCCTCTTCAATTGACAGTGATTCTTCTGATCAGGTAAAAAGGGCATTTTCACAAAGACACTTCCTGCCTTTAAATGCCGTAGAACTCATGTTAAATTGACCAGCAATGTTTGCATGAAATCACGCTGTGGTCCCGTATTTGCTCCTGTTCAGACAAACCACAGATAGTTTGTCTTTCAGCACAAAATAAGACAAAGTCTTAAATTAGTCATAAAACTACCAAAAATTTTAATTAAGCAGCTCTGTTTTCAAAGTTCAGAATTCCCTCATATGCAATTTTTAGATTCCTCGTTTGGGTTCATGGCTATTTATTTGCTAGGGACCTGTAGCAGGACCCAGAGCCTGCAGCAGTCGCTGCCTTCTCAGGAGTTACCTACCAGGACAAAAAATACAACATCTCAGTGCTTGGTAGTGTTCATTTCATCAACAATTTCTGAATCGGTCTCCCAGTGCTGAAAGGTGGAACAAGCTATAAGAAACTGAGGATAGAAGATGTTGGCAATTCTCTTCTCTTTCACAGATCCATTTGTCTTAGGCATGAGATTTATCTTTCCATTTGAATCCAGGAGAACCAATTAAATCAATGTTCCGTGAAGGTCTTTATTTTATCCCTACTTTATTAAGATATTCCCCCACAGTGGCCCTTTCCCCCTATATTATTAACATATTGTCTTTGGAGCTACCCCATTTCAGCGATGACATGCTTGAAGCCACCAGCTGGATGCCTTCAGCAGAACCTTATTCCCACTGACCAGCGGGTGAGATGAAGTTTCATTTAGGCATTCAGTGGTGAATCAACAGCTTCGCTTACTTTCCCCCCCATCCACTATCTACCTCAACTGTTTAGGTGTTTGTTGTTGTTTTTTTGTTTGTTTGTTTGTTTTTACCTTTTAATGAGGGGGTCTCTCATTGCAGTGGCCAGACCGCTCGTAGCACCCGTTCCCATTTCCCCGAGCACCCAGCTCACAGGACGTTGCGAAACATCGGGAGGATGCAGCTTGCAGAGCTCTGGTTTCGTTGTCGTACGTGAGGAGTGTTATCCAAGTCATGTGGCAGCTCAGACATGTGTTTTGAGGTTTTTGGTGTGTCACTCAAGCCCCTTGGCCCTGCGTCCTTTTTATGGCTGGATGATGAATTTCGTACTGGCAGAATATGCTGTTTGTGGAAAAGAGATTTTGTGTGGAGGAGTTGCCAACATATTTCCTTAGACTGACATCAAAATGCTGTCAGGGAAGCCTTGTTCTAAAGTGTCTGTGCGTGAGTGTTTATCTGTGTATCTGGGTATGCATTCAGGGCTTTTCCACAATTTAATAATAATAAACTCCTAGACAAATGCCTCTGTAACTCCGTGTGCTCTCTGCTGGATCTGCAGCCGTCACTCTCAGATCCTTTATCTCCAGCTGATGGCAGCCATGCCTGCAGCGTCCAACTGGCCCTGACAGACGCCGGGAGCTGGCCGAGAAGACACAAACCAGAGCTCCCAGAAATATCCAGCATTGTTCTGACTCCTGGCGTTATCGTCACAACTTTTTTTCCTTTTCAATTGGCATCTCTGGGATCTTACGATCATATGACAGGGTCAGGTTCAGTACGAGGACTCTCTTCGTTTCAGAGCCATCCAGCTTTCATTCAGCAAGTTTCACTTTTTAAACCTCAACCCCAGTACGCGGTCTGACTCCCACTTGCCGCGTGACAGCGCAGCAGACTGGTTAATAGTTTCGTGCCTAAACTTACTACAGATTAAAAAAGAGAGCAAATTTTGCCTGCGACAGAAGTGCTTTGTTTTGAAGCACTTTGAGATTCTCAGCTGAAAAATGCTATTTTAACGGCCTCATCCAGCTTTGATATTTTATCATTGGAAAATACAAATCGCGTAGGGGCTTTCTTTTACTAGTGACTTGGGAAAGTATAAAATCAATGCTTTCTCTGTTTTCTGACTTTTATTAGCCTAAGAGTGGGAAAGTAAAACATTTAAAAATACATACAACCTATTTTAGTCTTTCAGCTGTTGAGAAAGCTTTTGCTTTGCTTTTGCCCAGAGTCATGGGAAACAGTGATGGATGGGCAGAGGGGGCAACCCATCTCTTTTATTCCCACCGTGCTCTCTAATTTGTAATGCTTATTGGGTCTGAAGTTAAATCTGAGGCATTGCAGAGCCCAGATGCTGTGTGCAGGGAGGACCTGGTGACAGTGCTCCGGGCTGGGAGGCAAAGGACATGGAGCCAGAGGGCAGGGTCGGATCTGGGAGCCCAGGGATCAGTTCTGGACCTTGCACGGAGCTCTGCACTGAAAGAGCTGGAGAATAACCTGCTGCTGAGTCCGAGTGAAAGCCTCTTGCACTGGTGGGAACTGCACAAGAGGCAGTGGAGAACCCAGCCCTTCTCCTTGAGAGCGTGGGCGAGTTGCCATTTCCCCACCAGCCGGGCACGGATAATGATGCTTTTCCGTGCTCGAGATCTGTGGCTGCAAATCGACTTGTTAGCAAGGCTTCTCAGATTTTGGATCCTGTATAAATAATATATCGATAATGGTTTGTTCGTGTGCTTTGGTTTCTTTTCAAGCATTGTCAACTGTTGTTCTGAGGTACATTAAAATGCAGGAGGAATATTTTGCAGTCAGGTACGACTCTGCCAGAGAGAGACAATGGGGAGAAACAAGCTTCGACAGATAGGCAGGCAGTCGTCTTGATCGTACGTACGTTTTAACTTGTGGAAAGACAAAAATAGTCTTCATGCCAGAGATGTCTAAAAACTCACTGAGTTGTCATCTCGATAAACTATCAGTCAGGACCTTTGTCATTTTGTTACTGTCTCTCGTGTGGCTTTATTCACCTCTCCCTGCACTTTATTGTAGGGGAAGTCAAAAAAAAGTCCTCGGTGTCTTTTTTATTTTATTTTATTTCCGCAGAGCCTTAATCTGTTTTACATCTGTGTTTGACTGCAGAAAGGCAAGAAAGGGTGAAAATGGATCAATCCCCAGCAAAGCAGTGGGAGAGCTATTTAGTACTGTTAAAATAACTCCTGTCCTGTCCTGACAGATCTCAGCGATAGAGCTTCAGAAATACTAGCAATCCTACAGAGCTGTGTTGTTTTTTTTCTAAGTGAAGTACTAATATTCCCTCTTGGTACGTTTCTGAAACTCTACATATGTAGGTTTGCTAGAAATATTTAGGAGAAACAGCTGGACATTACAAGAAAGCTGTCTTTTGTACTTAATCTTTTTATATGACCCAGTTCATATTTATAGCATATTTTCCTTCAGCTTCCCTCCTCCTACCCCCTGTCCTCTGGATCTTCTGCATTTCGCATTTGTGGCTGAGCGTGCTTTCAGCTGAGAGGCCGTAGGAGACCCAGCGCGCGTTCTGCCGGTGCCGAGGGCCTGATCCTGCCCTCCCGGCCAGGAGCCCGACAGGCAAAGCCATCAGCGAGCTGCCGAGGATCTGGCCTGGCACCACCTCTCGGAGAGGCACTTTGGGGACTCCTGCCCAGCTGTTTTGTACCCACATTTACATAGCTAATACATGGAGATTTGTGGTCACCTCGTTTGTAGCCATAAACATGTTTGCAGCCATCTTCACGTCCCCTCTTTACAGCAGCCTGCTGTGAGCAGCCTCCTCTAGGACAGAGCTGTTCGTACAGCGTGGCTTGGGCCGGCAGAGCATGGGTGCAACACCAGGTTAGCTCTGAGTCACTCAGCTGGGCTCCGAGCAGAAAAACAAACAGCCCCGAAGTCACTGCTGCTCTTAGGTCATTGTCTGGCTAGCACAGAGAATATGGAGAGCCCTAGGAGAGTTTTTTTCGATCCATGGGGCTGAACACTTGATTCTAGTTTTGGACTGAACGGAGCACTTCAATAACTCATATTTTAATCAAAATCAGACTGTGTGTGTGTGCATTTTCCTCAACCAGCCCAGAAGAATTTTCTTTAGGGTATTTTGAAATCATTACACTTAATGGGTGATGTGGTGCCTTCTGACATTCTGAGACAGCATTCATCTTCATTACACTGAAATTATGTCATCATTGCTGTGCTCTAAACAGTAGAAACTAATCAAGTAATAGGCTGCTACAGAAAAACTGTTAGGAGTATCAAGACTGTAAGGATAATAAATGTCTGTATTTTGTTGAAGAAAACGCGTACAATAATAACCAATCCCCTGCCTCTCCCTCCTTCGTAAGGATTCAGATCCTCCCTCCGTCCCTGGAGTTACTGCTTTCCTTAAAGAACAGGCTGCTGAAAGCTGCTCCTCTGAGCCCGAGCACTTACAGGGTGGAATATGTGTGTGTGAGAATTGTCACTGCCTCCTGGGACAACCACGGCCATTCGCGTGTTAAATGATGAGACAAAATCAGTTGCCTTTGGCCAAGCAGCCTTTCCAAATGGTGCTGATCTAACCCCATCAAGTCAAGGGATCAGCAGCTGGGGTTACTGGGTTATCATTCCCCTTTTACTGTGATTCAGGGCTTCCTGAAGGGCAGGCAGCGTGCCCAGCCGGGTGGGATTCACTGGTCACAGGGCTGGAGCTTAATGGGAAAGTCTCCAGTCCAGAGCAGCCTGAAGAGCACATCAATGCCCTATGCCCTCTGTGTTTTGGTTGTTTGGTATTTTTTTCCTCTGAGTTAGAAGATGAAGGTGTGTTTTCCTGCTGAATTTGTCGTGTAAGCCAGGTTACAGTAATCCAGCCTGAAAATACTGAAGACACGAAGGTGGGGTTGTCAGCCCAGCAGGAGAGTCAGGTGCACGGTGATTGCTTCTGCTTGAGTGCTCAGTACCAAAGATGGATACACCAAGTCCAAAAAGCAGCATCATATTTTAACCGTCCCAGACAAAGAGCCCGGCAGATGAAGGTGAGCCTGTGTACGGCTTCATTCTCGCAGTGTTTTCTCCTTTCAGCCAGTGTTGGCTTGTCAGGGTTTGTTTTAAGCCAGCTGTTCTTCATCCAGATTCCAGTCTCCCTCATGCACTAAGAGGTCTGGAAGACAGTGCTGGCTGTGCTGGATGAAAAGGATACGTCTTGGCATATTGCTGGGCTATTAGTCCGTATCACTGCTCTGTAATCCCCAGGGATGGCAAATGATAAATGGACCGGACAGTAGTTAGCGAGTTAGAGCAAGCCGGGACTAGACAGTAGCAAGTGAGGCTGCTGGCAGCGAGTGCAGGTTTCCTGAGGATGAACCAGGCTACCTTGGTCACAGAGCTCACGTACTCGCCTTCCCAACCTTTTGTTCCAAATCAAATAGTTTTGCTTCTTTTTTTTTTTTCTCTTCTGGGGTAAATAAATTATAGAATTAAAAAAAAAACTTCAAACTGCATATGAATTCTGTGAGCCAACCAAGTGGAAAATCTGACAAACATCTATTTGCTTTTCTTTTTTAAGAGGAGCAAGACTTTCCCTCACAAATACCGTTAATCCACTGTTCTCCAGCTTTTCAGAACGTGAACCCTGTGAAATATCTGTCCTAAGAAGACATGGTAAAAAATTTCCTTTAGGCACCCGTGCCTGCTGCAGTCGAGCCGTGCGGTGGCAGGCCTGGGGTGGCTGTGCAGAAGCCACAGAGAACCGTCCTCTGCCACAAGCCAAGCGTGCAGCCATCCAAATACCTGGCAGGAGTGTGTTGGAGACAAGTGTCTGCTCTTCCTTAGAGTGTCTTCATTGCAAGCTGTGGATGCAGAGGTGAGGCTCTGGGAGGATTTCTGCTCTTCATTCACACCTCTGGCCCGGGACAGGGAGGGTGAGGCTGCCTGTTTGCAGCTGCCCGTCCTGGCTGCGCCTCCTGCAGCTCTCGGCGTGACACTGATCCCCTTACGCTGGCCGGTGGCACGAATGCCACAGGTTAGCTCTTGGATAACGTATAGCTGGTGTCTAAGCCACTATTAGATTTAGAAAACAGAATCATTTCCCAAAGCCCAGAGGGAGCAGAAGGGGAAGCAAAAGAGAATGGTTCTTAAAAAGTCTTATGTTTCTCTTTGGGAGAAAATTACCATCATCTATCTTTCCTTCCTCGCAAGCTCCTGGAACCTACCAGTAGTGCCCTGCTGCTGGATTTTCAAACTTCTATTTTGCTGAAGAATATCTCTCTGATGCAGGTGCCAGTGTCATTTATCAGAGGATGATGTCAACATTCCTGTGTCATACATGACAAATGACAGCAGAAAGGAGTGCCCCTTGAATTCTTACTTTCACATGGCTCTTTCCTCTCTCCAGTTAAATGACATTTTATTTCCTACCATGTTTCAGCTCAGACTTGCGTTGCCTCTGGAGAGGCGTGCGTACAACTGACTCTGTGACTGGTGCCAGGCACCCAGCTCCAAACTCGGTGCAAGCGTGGATGCGGTCACACTGCAACAGGCAGAAACTTTGTGTCTGGGGCAAGTTCTGCCTGAGCTTACACCCTCGGAGATGCCAGTAAGCTTCTCTGGTGCAGTCCCAGTGCCGGAGCTGGATGGGTGTGAGAGCACCCCCTGTTTCTAACGCTTTTTAAAAGATGGCAGGTTCTGAGCTAATGGAAACCACTGCATGGAGAGGTTTTTGCTGTGCACAGCGCTGCTCATGTGCCAGCGGGCACCTGGCAGCAGCAAGCCGTGCTCGGGCCCCATCAGGGCCTAGGCTCCAGCTCTCTGCTGAATGTGGGCCTGATTCGAAAGGTAATGTAGAAATCAAGGGGAGCAGCATCTGGTGGCTCCATGGAGTGGGGCAGACCAAAACAAAACCTCGGGAAGGAAATGGGGAGGGCAGAGCACATGTGCTGCCTCTAATCCTCTTTTTCTGCTGCTTCTTTCTATTCTTCTTGCTGGAAGAAGGGATTTGGACTCTTCTCTCTTAAGCCATGCCCGTACAAAAAGGACTTTATTTTTAACTCGTGTTAAAATCCTGTCTTGGACTAGGCAGCCGCAATTTTAACACATTAGCTGACTGCGATAACCCAGAGGGGGGAGCTTAGGGTTTATCTTGACCAGCAAAGGCCTGTTAAAATCACTACTGCTCTGCCCAGCTCTTGTTAACACGTTGTGGTGGCCAACATGTGCATTTAGAAACACACCTGTGCTCCTACTGACAGCGAGGCCTTAGGGGAGGAAGTGATTCACAGGCCCGCTGCGCCCTGCTCTTTCCACCTACTCAGCATTTGACTGTGGTGTGCTTTCCTCTGTTCAAACACGCCAAACTGGTGATTTTTAGTACCAGGTTGTTAAGCTAACCAGGAGCGTGGCTTGTCTTTGTTCAGCACCCAGTTGAAGGGCTGGACTTTCCTAGGAGCTCAGGATTCAGCAGCAACCAGGGCACCGTTTGACGTGTGCTTAAATTGCATCCCAAAAAGCAGGCTTTTCCCGTCCTGCTCTTGCCTTGCACTACACCAGTCCAAACATCAGTGCAGATAAACGGGGGATTGTTCGGAGAAGCTGGCCCAACAGAAAGGACCATAAAGAACTTTGATTTTGCTGCCATTCAGTTGTCATATTTCACACCTTCCGTCGAAAATCAACAGAAAGAACAAAGCCGGCTGTGCACTTTGAGGAGTTTCTGGATCTTTTCTTAGGACAGAACTGCCTTTTTATTCAATTATCTGCCAGATGTTCCTCTCCCTGAGAGCAGGCTCGCTCCCCAGACCGAGGGGGAGCTGGGGGTAGGATAGTGGCAGCAGGAGTTTAGGAGGACCTGGTTCAGTACATGATCGTCCTAAAGCTTATGCACAAGTTTGTTTCAAAAAACAAAGAAACACAACTGAAGTGACTGCAGCAGGACAATGCCGTCTGCACAGTGACTTGTACCAGAAAATTTGACAGAGCGAACCCAAACCTGCTCCTGCTTTCACTGGAGAGGGGAGAGGGCAGCGCTCGCTAAGGGATGCAGGAAGAACTCGGATGTCTTCATGCCTTTATATTTTCAAAGGTTTCTTCAGAAGGAATGTGTTCAGCAACATACCTCGCCTTCCTTTTTAATATGAGAACTGAACTGTTTTCCTGCACACTTCTCGTTTCTCCCCAAAGCAGGGGTCCGCTAGCTCCAGGCTCCACCAGTCCCGAGGGCTGTGATCTTATCGGAGGCTTCCAGAGATCATCATACACATCCCTGTCACATTGCGTTGTTGTTGTTGTTTCCCTTCTGTTTCATTTTTTTTAATTTTTAATTATTTTTTTTTGTTTCCTAGCCTTTGACTTGTAATCTGAGCCAAAAGCCCTCTGCTTCTCTCCCACTCCTCTCTCTGCACTCTGCCGGCTGAAGTGCTGCTTTTCGCAGGATGAATTGCCGATACTCCTGCTTACACAAACTCTGAGTAGCAACTGAGCCTTCCAGTCTGTAAGTGTCTGAACTCAGACAGTACTGACATTAATATTCTTAATGGCAAGGCTTTCATTTGGGTTTCTTTTCCATGGTCTGAGATGTATTTCTCCTTCTCTAGTTACTGATAGATTTCTGATGTGCGCCCAGCAGGTAACTTCTAGGAGTCACACTCTAGGTCAAGCTTACTTTGAAAAAAGGGAGGGAGGTTAAAGGGAGGAAAGGAAAACTTAGTTTCTTACATCTTTTCATACTGTCTTAGCTTTATTCAGCATTTTTCAGCCCACGGTAATGTCTTTAATAAAGCCTGTTTACAAAAAACAGCCACCACCTTTCCTTTTTACGTGGATCAACTCAAAAGTGGCACAGAATTTTATAATGAGTCTGTCCCAGCAAGGCAGCGTGCACATTCCTTCACCCAGGTATCTCAGGGCAGCTGTCACAGCTGCAGTTTCCAGGAAAGGAAGCTCTTGCGTTGAAGGAGGCGCGTGTACTGCTGAGGAGGACAGAGGTGATGGTGAGGTGACGGTGAGGAAGTGGTCCATCCCTCCCACTTCACACACCAAAAAATTACAGATTACACACCAAAATCTTCCTGTAGCTCGGAGGCACTGGGCACCTACGTACCTCCGAGACACAGACAGGAGTTTTCAGGTGTGAGGTGGGGGAAGCTGCCAGGGATGTTTCAGTTCTGCAGCACCTGATGGGGCTGGATGGAGCAGGCAGCCCCGTTGGGGTGCAGTCCTGCAGTGCCATTTGGGGCAGGTCCTGCTGGCTTCCAGCTTCCTACGGCTGAAGGTCGGAGTTATCCAGGTTCTTCCCCAGCACAGTCCTGGTGCCAGATATGATGTAGGTTAGTCATGGGAGCTGTACTTAAGCTGTTTATCAACATGATGAAGCTCAAGTGTCACAGGTTGGCCAGCCCCACGCGGGAGGGTAGGATTGGCTTCTTTGCTGTATCACCTTCACCAAGCCTGAGCCTGAGCACGTCCTCCTGGTGGGATTCAGCCAAGTCAGCCAATCTGGGGGAACTGGGAGCAGGGCTCACAGGAGCCAGCATGCTGAGAATGGAAAATTTAGGAGGTGCTAAGGAGAGCCCTTCTGGAGCTGCGCCCTTCCTGGGAGCCTGCGTGCCTAACGGGGATCCGAAGTCAGGTCGGGATTTAGATCTCCTGGGTTTGAGGCCCAAAGTGTCACAGCAGGGATAGTCAAATTCACATCCTAAGACTGTCCTAAGAAGCAGCTGTGGCATGAGCAGCAGTTTGCTCTTTGTGTTTGGTCCAGTGCTAGGGGAGGGAATCGAAGACAACAGCTCACCTCCCTTCAGCCCGGGTTGGTGATACAGTTTCCTTTGGCTCTTCAGTTTACTTAAGTTTGTGGTCGTAGGTGCTTTCAATATGAAGAAATAACTCTGTTATTTAAGATAAATTAGACCTTCAGCAAGGAGCAGTAACGACTGTGGAGGTGTATTTTCTCACCTGCACCCCACTGAGTCACGACCAGCCCCTCACTCGTGGCCAAAATCCATGAGGACGTGTGTTCGGCGTAACTGTGCTGGTGCTTTTCCTGGGATGGACAGGACCGTCAGTGTCAGTACCGCCTGTTCCTCACCGCTGTTTTTATAATTTTCAAGAGTACCTACAGACTTCATCAGAGATCAGGGCCTTGACGTGTTGGACTAAAAGTAAGTGCAGGTTGGCTCCTCATACGAAGAGCTGTTGCTCTAAGGAGGCAAGACAGGAAAAAGCAAGAAAAGAAACAGGACAAGGGAATGATTTATCCAGGGCACAGGGCAGGTGGGCAGTGAAGCTAAGATCACAGTCTGGATCTCTTGGTTTCTGCCAAGCCATCATGTAGAACACGTCCACAAGAAGGAATCATTCAGATATATGTGTGCAGATTGTGGAGGTTCACTAGCACTGGAAGTATGTCCACTTAGAACAGGAGTTTTAACAACCAACCTTTGTAGCCCTCACTTTCTGCTGGCGTGGTTTCTCACCGTGTTTCAAAACCGGGTGCATTTCACCAGCTCCTCCTTTTGGGGCTTTCCTCTGCCCACTGAGGTAGCGTGCTACGGGGGCTTCCACGCGTCTAGTGATAACAACCTGTTATTTGCCTCCTCCTTCAGTGAGATGACAGATAATGGGAGGAAGTCAGATACGTTTAAAATATACTTAGTTTTAACAGCACTGAGACACTTAACTTGTCAGCAGTCCAATTATTAATCAGATTAATGGACTTTTATAAATCCACTGCATCCTTAGGGCAATTGCTTGGTTTATGTTTCACGCATACAGAATAAGGTTGCTCATCAGCTCTCAGGACTTTAATATGGAAACCAAACCTGAGAAGTAATCCTTGGCTTACTCTGCTACCACACCTTGCATGCAAGACTGCTGATCGTTGCCAGCGTAGGAACATCATTTAATTATGTTTTTTGTTATTATTATTTCTGAGCATAATGCTACTGAAGAAAATCTGTCAGCATTTAATTAAGGACTAAATACAGTCAGGCTTTGTAGCTGGTTCAGTACCCACTTAGAAACACGTTTGATACCTTGGCAGCCAAAAAGGATACTCGTGGTAACAGCATTAGGGAAGGTTTTGTAAGGGAAGAGGAATCTAATTTGTTTCTGGAAATTAAATTTATGTCTGAGATTTTTAAAAACCATTTAGGAGATACTGAGCCCCCCTCTGTATTAGGAAGTAATGGGAGCAGGTCACCCAGTTGGGCATGGAGCTTTCTCAGGGAAAGTTTTTTTTCAAACTCATGTTTCAAGTTTATGATTTCAGTCCAGGGGTGCTCCAAGGCCCTGGAATATGTAACAGTGAAGCAAAAGCAGCTCTTCTGCGGCAGCATTTTCCTCCTGGTGTCACACAGAGCTTGACAACTTGGCGTGCCTGTTGCTGATTGAGCAGTGCTAGATTCGGCATAAAGATTGCATTCTGGTGTTGTACCTTACAGGCCAGGACTTTTAGAATTGATTTTGTAAAAATCAGGTTTTCAAAAGGAAGCTGAGAAACAAGCCATACGCGAGTTCTCACTCCCACAAAGAAGTCAGGACCAAAGCCAATCACATGAAAGTAAATATCAATTAGTTCCTGTTAATTGTAGATCAGCTCCAGAGATGGGGGTGCTCAGAACGGGACACTTCAGAAGTCACTGATGGCAGTGTCGTGGCAGTGCTTTCCCCTTGAGCATGGCTGGTGAGCAAATGAAATTAAGAGAGGCTTTGCTATTGATTGAAGTAACTCGGGCAGGGGGCTCCAAGGACGGGCTGATGTTAAGCACGCGCAGCAGTGCTCTCCAGGAGAAATCTTTTTTTTTTTTTTTTTTTTATATTAGATGCTGTGTAACTAAAAAGCACGAGCACATTTGTATCTGTGTGAGGCTGAACTTTTTAGGTCATAAAAGCAAAGAACTAGGAAACATCGTGGGAGTCCCCTGAAGGAAAGCCACTACCAGAGGTTGTGTGTGTTACGTATTCAGATTTCCAATTTCGGCTTTAATAATAACTCAGTTTCTCCTACCGAAACCTGCTCCTACACCTTTATGCGTTTGCCTCGTTAAGTATTTCGTCGTTTCACGTGAAGTGCTAGCTTGCTTTCCTCTGCAGAAGGCCCACGGGAGCTTTTAGAGCAGAAATAATAAATAACCGACTTCTCCGAAGGAGCCATTAAACTTTTTCCATCTCGGATGAAGTAAACAGATATTGTACGTGGAAATGCAAAGTCGTTGTCAGGTCCGTGTGTGTGGTTAATCACTGGATATATTTCCTCTGCAATGATTTATTAGTTTCCTTTGTAGTTCTGTCACAGAGTTTACTTGCCATTTCAACCTGAAATAGCCATTAAATCATTTTTTTTCTCGCAGCGAGAAGTAAATCTGCGCTATTTGCTGATTTGTTTATTACTGTCTGGAAACTTAATCCTTCTCCAAGTCAGAGATTTTAAATATGTCAGATCGTCTTAAAGCTGCACCCCAGCTATGTGGGTGACATGATGCATTCGGAGAAATTCATTTCAGGTACTACAAATGAGTCCTTTAGTAATACCCAGGAGTCATAATGTCTGTGACATAACGAACCCTCCTAAATTACAGCCTAGGCTAATTAGATCAGTTATTGCTACATTCCGATCCATTAGCTTCCAGTGGTAGGTGCCTGCAACACACAGACACACGGCGGAGTGTCAGCAACCTCTCTCCTACACCCCTTGCCACGAGGACCAGCAGTGCCCACGGTCCCGCCGCGTCTCTGCCTCTGGGGACAGCAGCTGCCATGGGACGAGGGTGGTGACACCTGGGAGGGCCCTGCGGGGAGACACCGTGCCCCATGGGGCAGAGCATCTCGGAGGGTTTTGGTCTTCTCTTCCTGTTTGCAGTGTCATTCACATGCTTCTTCTTCAGCTACGTCTTCTCCATTAAATGTATTTTTGTCTCTTCATTATGCCTTTAATTTTCTTTAGGTGCTCAGTGTTTATTATTCCTATTATAATTATTACTATTATTATTATTATTATTCCTATTCCCTCTTGCTGCCCAGTCTTCATGCTCTCTCCTGCTCATGCAGCAACAACAAATAGCTGGGGTGACGTTCCTGACCCAAAAGCACGTGAATCTCGCTGGGGAAGTGCTGTGCTGGACTCTGTGCCTGAGCAAACTGCTGCCCGGAACATTGCTGAGAGTGGACGTGAGCCCTGCGCTGCTCCTTCAGCTCGGTGAGGGCCGGGGAACTTGATTTTACCCCGTGGTGATCGGTACAAAGCTCCGAACAGCACTAACTGTCTGCTGGCCACTTGGTCCCACGTGATTAGGAAGGAGAGCAGACACACGTAAAGGGGGGTTCTTTTTTTCTAAACACACCCTACCACGGAAAGGCTAACAAAACGTGCACAACAGCAAGCTGAAAAATGTTCTGTGCATGTTTCAAAATACATCGAAAATGCCAGCAACAAAAAGAGCAGCCATGTGCGTTTTATTGAGTTGCTCACTTTGCTTTGTTGGACGCTTTTCTCAATTTCAGGTCTTGTGTATTCAGAAATGCTCCCACGGCCTGGAAGCTGCAGCAGAGCCCTGAGTCTTGGTTCAGGCACATTTGCTCTTGCCTCATGAATGTGTCTGTGTAATGAGAGTGTTGAAACAGAGACTGTCGTAACGCAGGGACACGGGGAGCATAGCAGGGAGCATAGCTGGCAGCTGGCGATGTCTGCCCCGTGCAGCTCCCCTGCTCCCAAACCCAGGACCGCGACGCTGCCTGCAGCTCGCCTGCACCCCGTGCCCTCCTCGTTTCGGACCTGGGCTTCTTTCTTCTTCCCTGCACCTGCACATAGAGGTGCTTGTTTCGCAAGGGAGGCTTTTTGCATGGAGAACACGTGCTTTTCTCCTCTCTCTTCATTTTGTTTTATCTCATTTTCATTTATTTTTAGGTGTTTCTTCTTTTTTATTTGACACTTCTTTGCCACTGTTTGCTCAGCACCCCAAGTACACCAGGAGAGAAAAGGCTTGAAGGTGCATATAAAGAAATTGGCTTTTTTTTTTTTTCTTTAAGCTTAACTTCTGAAATTTCTGCTGTTTTTTTTGCAGACAGTCCTATGGCCAAACTCTAAACAAATGTTGTGCTGAAATGGAAGATCCTGGCTTTTAAACGTGTTACTAGTGGAGGTGTGCTCTTGCTGCTAGCAGAGGTTGCTAATCCCCCGGCTAATTTAATCATTAGATGATGATTTTGTTCCAAATTCACTCTGTGAGCAACTGTGGTTTCACTTCTTCTTTTTGCTTCGTAGGGAAGAGCTGTGGTGTGAGCCATGGAGCTGTGCCTGTGCTGCTGGGCAGACGCTGCCGGGCGGTACTGAGTGCCCGGCGCGGTGCCGCTGCACCGTTTGGGTTTGTTCTTCCAGTGGCTCTGTAAAATAACTGGCAAGGAACCTGCAGCACTTAGTGGGGCTGACAGGCACGGAAAGGGCAAAACCAAGCAGGAGACCTGTTCTGACTCATTCCTTCTGGACTTATAACTTGTTTCTTACAGACCAGGCAGTACTTTTCTTTTACTAAAAAAAAAAAAGAAGAATTAAGAGATGACAGGCTGAAACTGCCTCCTTTCCTTTCAGTGTCAGAAGACATAAATAGTTTAAGTCTGCAGTGGTTTCTGATTGAATATCCTTTTGAAGTAATGATAGCTATAATTTAAAGCAACAGTTACCATATTTTCTTCTCTCTGTGACATTCTTTGATGCCCTAAGTATAAATCTGCTTAAAATAGCTACAGCAATGCCTGGGTATAGTGCAGGATTTTTGGAGGCTCTGCCTCTAATTGCCATCATATGGCCCTAATATCACAGACGTAGCTGGCTAATGACAGTGTTGCTGCAAGTACTTTCTTGACATCAGAAGAAAGGTAAACTCGGAGGTGCACGTTCAGTTTAAATTGTTTGCGAAGACTAAAACTTTTACAAAGAACTTGTTTTTAATTAAAATAAATACTGTTCCAGGGCTGTTTGGCCCTGGCTGTATATTCAGCTGGCAAGGGGTATTATCTTATTATCTAATACAGCATCAGAAAATTGCCAATTTTTAGGGGCAATTACAAAAATATTTTGGCATATTAAAAAAACAATTCCAGGCTTTGTTGTTGAATCATACAAATAAGATATAATCAATTAAGTGGATTTTTGTTTCCCAAAGGAATTGATATTATTGGGAACAAATATATACAATTCAAGGGTAAATGGAGGTTTGTGGGCATCTTTCTCTACCCACTGCAATTCTGTTGAGCAGATTTTAGCTTCCACTCCGTGCTGTTGCTGCTAGACCAGAGGCTGGGTCTCTGTAAGCATATTCACCGTAAGAGCATGTCAGTGTTACCCTGGTGCACTGCGTGAAGTGGGGGAAAGACACAATGCATTCAATATTCAATGTTTTAATTATTCCATGCTTTCTGTTTTAATAATAAGTGTTCGCTAATTTTAATGAGTCGTCTTGTTTGTATTTGGGCCTAATGGATGAGAAATGCTAAGAACAGCCCTACAGAGGCAGCAGAGGCCTCCCTCGGGATGGAGGCTGGAGTGCCAGCTCGGGGAAGAGCATGTGTATGGATGGGAAAGGAGCTGGGCAGGCAGTAAAAGGGAACAAGAAAGATGAAATTAATTACGCGACGTACAATAGCTCTGTAATGCCTGTCAAATGGGAATCACAACCAGCAGCAGTTTTTGCAGTTTATTGCTGAGTACACTTTCTCTGGTTCTGTGTTGTTGCTTCCAGCCAAGACCGCCAAGTCCCGTTTGCCTCGCTCGGTGGGACATGCTCTGCATTTTCATGACCTGATGCTTTTTCCTAATTACGTGAAGTTCAAATCCCTGATAGCTCCACTGACTTCAAGAGTAAATGTGTAACTTTATGAACAAGGTAGGTCAGGAACAAGAGGCAATCCTGCTGCAGCAGCATATACCGCTCAGCAAGGGTTAGTTTCTTCTCTTTCCTTGATAACAATTTGCAGCGGTCCAAATCTCTGGTGCCTCTCCCTCTCATTTGTGACAGAGCAATGGCAGAATTCTGCTCCTGGTTGATCTGCTGGTGTAATGAGCAATTCTGAGGCACAGCAGTAGAGAAGTAAGGCCTGGACTTCTAGTGGGACGTGAAATTACTGAGAAGCAGTTCTCTCTTTCTCCTGCTAACAGATGTAACTGAGATATAGAGGAATGAGGTTTCAGTTTCACGGCCTGATTTTTCACCACGTGCAGACTCCACCACCCAGGGCGTGGATTTCTTCAGAAACTCATCAGTGCAGGTAGGACAGCACGCTTCGTCTTGTACCTGAATGGATTGCGGATAAATTCATATAATTTGGTGGGAAAGTCTTCAGCTGCTTTATTTGCTTCCAAAAGGCATTCTGTTTGATCTGTCAGAATGAGTTTAGAACTGGTTTTGCTGTTTGGACAAGCAGTCAGTCATTCAGCCAGCTCTAAAACCCTGCCTGGCTCTGCCCAGCAGCGCGCTGAGTGGCGGCTTCAGGGTCACAGGCAGCAACGGGCAGAGGGCTTCGGTGTATCCTGGCACCCTCTAGATCCTTTCTGAGAAGGGGCAGGGAGAACTGTGGTGGCCAAGAGCTCAGGTAGAAGACAAGCTGGCGATCTAGCAGTAACCAAGGCTCACTGATGCCCTGCCCCCCCGGGAAATGAAGGGCTTGTTGAGCCAGGAGTGCCCTCCCCGGTGCTAGTAAATAATTCAGGCTGCACATCAGCATGTCTGGGGCAACGCGGCCCTGCAGGAAGAAAGAGCTGAGCAGGACTTAAACTAAGCAGCAACTAGGGGGGTGATGCAGATTTTTGTGCTAATGAGAAAGCCTTTCCCCGTGGGACAACACAGGAGTTCGAGGCAGTAAGAGGAAATAAAGGATAGTCTATAAAAAAAAAAATGAAACCACTCAAGATTTATTTGTCTTTAAGGATGGTCTGTGTAACAAACACAGACCTGCAGGAGGATGAACATGTAAAGGTTGCTGACCTTCAGATGAGGTATTACAGATGGTTGCCTGAAGTCAGCCAGTGAAACCACATCAGAAATGAGACAATCTGAAAACAGCTAGGTACAAAAAGATAATTGTTGGATGCCTTTTTGAGGGGGAGGTTCCAGCTGTTTAAGCATCTGCTGGCTGAAGGATGACCGCCTGCTTGAGACCTGACGTGCAGAGGGCAGCAGACCAGAGGCTGCTTGTGCAGGAGGTGGGCAGAGACAGCACACACCAAATGTGCAGCAGAGAGCTGGCGATGACGCGGGTCGGGGACGAGCCAGACCAAAGGAGGACATGGGAGTCATTGCACAGCTGGCTCCTGTGGCCCTTTTACTGAGACTGAAAAAAGGCAATGAATTTTCCAAAATGTGACTTTTTCTGGCAAGGCGTTGTGCTTGATGTTTTAACAACAGATCCCACTCCAAAGGCCACGTTATTAGTCATCCTCCTGTTCTTAACAGTATCCGGCACCATCAAGGTGATCAAAACGGTGCTTGTTTTATGAACCTGTTGTGTGTTTTACATCTTACAACGCTCATTTCTAATATCCAAGAATGCAATTCTGAAATGGCAAAATCAGGGAGAATTTCCCAGAGTTACTGGCATCAGCCTGCATCCCACACAGCTCGGCGTAAAGCATCAGACTGAAAGCAGCCACACGGCTGTGATAGCACTGAAGTGTCCTGATGCCAGGAAACAAGGATGCGAAACCGCCGCGACTTACTGGTGGCTGTGCCGCCTGCCTCCGTACCGTGATAGATTTAATTATTTCTGAGTGAGTAGATGAGGGCAGGCTGGGAATCTGGGAGGCTTCTGGGAGCAGGAGGTCGTGCGCCGAAGGAGCTCAGCGCCACGCTCGCTGCTGCGGCCCTCCCCGACGCCACACAGCTCACGGCCTGGCAGAGGTCCCTTCATCTGGTTGTGATCACAACTGGCTTCACGTGTTCCAAAACCCGAGCATGTCGAAGAAAACACTTGTGATTTTCACGGTAAAAAAGTTGTGGGCAATAATAGTTACAGAGGACAGAACGAAAACTGCTGTGAAAGCCGAGCCGGAGGCTGCCTGAGCCGGTGTCCTGCAGCCCCGAGCCTGGGCTTCGGCCGGGAACGTGTTGCTCAGCTGTCCTTGGGTTTACTGAGGGCGATGCAAAGAGTGTCTTCAATGGATCCGAATCTGGCCATATTTCTGCTCCAGGCTAAATGGGAAATTATCCTCCGTGTGTTTTTTTCATATTCCTGAAAGTTCTCAAGCCAGCATTGTATGGTTTTCCTGCTTATTTCCTTTTGTTCCTATTTGAACATCTGTCTGAAGTAGTGTATTACATACTAATTAGTTCAGAGCTTTTTTTTGCCTTTTTTTTTTTGGCATGGTTGGGTGTGATTACAGTCTTCCACTTCATTTTCGTTAATTTGCTTCATTTATTTGCTTTTGATCTTTTATTGGTCCTCATAGTGTGTGTGTGAGAGAGGGAGCGCACATGTGGGCATGTGTGCATGCAGACAGGATAAAGTTCTGCATTTATTTCCTTTCAGACCCCGACAGCACTCTCTGGGTTACTGTGCAGAGCTGACAGCAGGGACCTCTGGTTACATCTCATGCTCACACGTGGCCCCAGTTCTCAGCACCATGCACAAGAGCAGCATCGGAGCCACCGTGCCCCAGCCGGTCACCTGCGTGGTGCAGCCCCCAAGCTCTGAGCTTGCAGCACAGCACGGCTGTGTCCCAGTGCTCAGCATCTTCCTAAGTCATCCTTGAGGATAGGAGATGCCATCCTACAGCAGCAGCCAGGCCCTGAGTGGGGCCGTGGGTGCGAGCATGCTTTAAACAAAAAGTCGGGCGGTTTTGACTGGGAGGTTTGTGTGAGCGATTATTCTGGACAAGATAATGCAGGTAAATGAAATTGTGATAGCTAGAGCCAAATGGATGAGAAATGTTTTAATGGCAAATAATATCAAATAGTTTTGCAGTGGCTTGGTTGCTGTCGGTTGGACTTGACTGGAGATAGCAATTAAGATTATGAGTTAGAAGTTACCCAATAAATTAATTGCTCGTTCCTTGGACTAAAAGGGTGCAAGTCCTGGAAACGGGCTGTTATTTACTGAAGCTGCATTTTTTTTAACTGGTACCTTTTCTGGTGTTTTATTACAAGTGAAATGTGGAATCTCTTTATTTCGTTTGACTTCCGCTTTGAACAAAATGAAAACAACCTCTGCTTGTGCTGAGGCAGTAAAACCCGGGGACGCGATGGGGCTTTGATTCCAACCAGACTGACCCTGTGGCTAGAGTCAGCTCCGAGGCACCGCCGCCATATGGTTTGCAACAGGCTCTTGACTTCATTGTTCTCACACCCAGCCACCCCTCAGCCTCTCCGCGGAACAAAAATACACCCGGCCCCGAGCCGCAGAACCGCAGAACCATTTGCTTTTCCTCCTGGAGGTTCTCCTCATTGCTGCTAGGGAAAGCACGATGATGTTGCTGCGGCAGAAGTTGCGCTTCACCTTTCCTTTCATTCCCTATCCCTCGTATCCCAGTATGCCAATACACGTTTTGCCTCTCCTGTAAGGTTGTGGGGTAGAGCTCTCCATCACATGTCATCCTTGTCTATAATTACTGCTCTGTCACTGGCCTGGAGAGGAGCTGCTTCTGTCACCCCATCACCAGCTTTCTTCTCATCTTTTTGAAGCTTCGCTTTCTCTTGTAGGTATCCAGGCACAGACACATGATAGACTCTGATGTTTTTTGATCTTTCCCCTCATACCCTTGGATCTTACTCACCAATCTTCCTTGCCTTTCTGTCACTGCTAATAAATTTTCTTCCCGTTAATGTTATTTGTATGTTAATGTCACTGAAGGAAGGGGTGCTGTAGTAGCAAACACCAATTCCATACCAAGAGACATCACCTTGGTTTGGCTGGTGCTCGTATTTATAGCACTGGCAGCCCACACATGTCCTCTAGGTGTACATCTTCCCCCCAAACCCCTATTTAATGGGCAGTTAGAAGGAGAACCAATGAGATGGTGCTCGTGTTTGCTAAAAGACTTGTTTCTAAAATCGTTTCAAGGATTTTTGTCTTTATTGTCCTGTGCTACAGACCTGTTGGTACGTTTTCAGCCCTGTACAGCTATGACCAGTAAGATGTATTCTGGCCCTGCTATTGCTCTGTTTCTCAGGCAGTGTTTTTAATAGCCCCTGTTATTCCTTTTTCTTGACATATTTTATATAAATATTATAAGAATATGTTTGATTTGTACCATCTCATCTAGAACCTTTTAAAATTCCTTCTCAAACTAAAAGCATACCACTGCTTGAAGAAAAATAAGCACAGTACCCTTATCACTCTGGTACTGTTTTCTTCTAAAATATCTCCCATTTGGAAGTCTTTACTGTAATAACTGGGATATGAGCACAAAGGCTGGAATTTTCCCAAATAAGAAAGCTTTAAGCCATAATTTCTTAGTACAAAAGCTTCTTTTTTGTTAAATTATATATAAGTATTTTCAGCAGGACCTCCTATGCACAAGTATGTGGTGAGCACTCACTTTTGCAATATCAGCTGAAAAGTATACCTTCAGCACCATTTATATTAATGTCACCGTTACAAACAAATCTGGCTTTTTTTCCGAGGGCGAGCCGGAGGTATGCAGTCAGAGATACATGCACAAAACGTGTATCTGCTTTTTATTTCCAGGATCCTCACTCTCTGGTCTCACTTACCTCTTTTAAGACCTCTGAAGGTTGCTGTGCAGGAACACAAGCCCTGACTTAGGGTCTGGACAAAAGCGCAGGTTGGACGTTGAGTGCAGCTCACAAGCCAGAGACCCTACATGCAGACGGGGACACACAGCTCCTTCCAATCCATAGGCTCAGAGTCTTTCTGGTTTTGCCCTCTTCTGCACCTCTACATCCGTATTAAGAAGAAGAAAACCCATCCCGTTCCTCAAAAGAACAAAACTGCTGCTACAGGGTGTCGCTAGCGGCTACAGCTGAGAGTTTTCAAAGGAGATTTTGGTGGGATTTGGGTGCCTCACTGCCCCAAATTCTTTTGGAAATCCCAGTCTAGTAGTCCTCTGAGGGGGCGTAAAAACTGCCTCTGAGGGGACACAGCCTCGCCAACAACCACAGACAGGCAGGGACCCTGCGGGTGCCCTGCTGGTGAAGGGACAGCTAGGAGCAGCACTGCTGCCCGCCGGCTCGGGGCGAAGAGCTCTGTCCCTGGCCCCACTGCATTTGCCGTGGAGCCCTCTGAAATATTTGGGTTGCCTTCCTGCTGGCAGGGTTCCTGAAGCACAGATGAGACTGCAGTTACAAAGCACTTCATAGCTCTGGTCTGTAAAAGTTAGGTGGGCTTTTCCGCGTGTTTCCCATGAAATTTTTGTAAAGGGTGTGTAAGAAATGCCGGTTCCAATGAGGAAAATACCAGATGATGCATTTGCTTTTCAGCGTACATACAGAGTTTAATTTAGCATAGAGAAGCAACTAAGAATCAACTATTGTTATGGTAAAACATTTCCTTTCATCTAGAGTTATATGCGATCCCATAATAAATCCAAATGTGTGTGATTGTTTGGTAGAAAGTGAAAATTGTAATTAACAGTGGGGCTAGTGCTGAGTTTTGCTGTTATCTCGGAATTCTGGGTTTTGTGTAACGTGAGCATTCAGAAGCAAAATCTGCATGAAATCTCCCAGCTGTGGACACCTTTTCCTCGTACGAATTTGGTGTGAATCTCTGGAAACTTGCTAAGTCCCTGGAGGATAAGAATTCACAGATCTAACTAACCCCGAGGGTCATGTTATCACACAGATTAACTATTCTCAACCAATTTCTGAAATTCATTAGGCAGTTAAGGCTTTCTATCAACATTAGTAATGTGTACTTTATTTTTCTACCTATTTGTCCTTAAATATATTTATTAGGTCCCTGACACACACTGGCCCTCATTCCTCTTATTAATCAGCTTCTCACGTGTCCCTGAAGAAGCATCTCAATTTCACGTGTTCAGCTAATTATTCTTCTAATTATCCTTTCCTAAAGGAGTCAGTACCCAGCACCACAAGCACTGAGACATGGCGCTCTTCCACAACACTGGATTTCCTTTAATAGTATCAATAAGACAGTTTTCCATCCCAGACAGAGTTGTTGAGTTACAGAACAAAATAAGAGGTGTCTATGCTGTGAAGTTGGCAAAGTCAGCGAGTGTGCTCAGGGCTTGGCCCCTGCGGGGTTTGTCACCAAGAGTCAAATTCATCCAAAGGAGGATTTTTATAAGAGGTAAGTCTCAGGTGAGGCCTTTTCTGGTAGAACTGATGCATAGCATGGGCAAGGCGGCCAGTGCGGCTGGGCTGAAGCCCGTTAGCTCCATCCTGCTGTGGAAGGGGTTGCCTGCGAACAACAGGCTGGGTGAGGCTTCCCGGGGCATCGAGCCCCGTCTCCTGTTAACGCAGGCTCTGTCTTGTAAAGCCCAACACTTACCAAGCTGATCTGAAAGCCAGTATGGACTTGTTTGGGGTTGGTGGCTTTTTGGTTTGGGGTTATTTGGGTTTGGTTGTTTTGGGCGTGTTTGACCGTCAGAGAACATCCTTATTCTGCTGGTTTAGGACCTCTTTCAGTTTCCAGGTATGTAAGGTTGGTTCACATCTAATTCTCCTTGTATCGATGTTGTCCTATGATTTCTAGCCCATAAACTGACATGCCAGCTGCAAGAAGAATCTGAATGTACTTCCCCTGTAGGAAGGAAGAGGCTGAAATACCTCTGGGCACCCTAAGTCTGAAGGCACCCTGCTGCTGCTCTGCTGGGGAGCATGGCAAGGGTGACCCTCAGCCCTATACCTAAGGAAACATCTCTAAAGAGAAGTTTTATTTCGTCCCCAAGCAGCTAGGGTGTAAATATTTTTTTCTCTTCCAGAAAGCTCCTGCAAAATGATAGTCTGCTCTTACACCAAACCATTTAATAAGTTTAATTAAATGGAAGCTTATGATAATTAAACCAAAAGCCTAAGGGCCCTGTTCTGTGAGGACTTACTCCTTGCATAAGACCAATTTCCATATAATTTAGACAACAAAATAGCGGAACAGTGCTCTGCCATCTAATTTATGTGAAATTGGTATTCTCCAGCCCAAATTTATATTACACTGTAAACACACTTCTCGTATCTTAGCAGAAGTGAGACAGCTCGAGTACAAGTGCTGGAGCAGAGGGGAAAGAAAAGAGGTTTAAAAGGGATCCCCCTCCCCTTTTTTTTTAAACTGAATGCCCAGAATAAACCCAGAATCTGATAAATGCTGCACAAGGATCAAATATCCTTAAAGAAATTCTCTAACGTAGCAGGTACTTGTAGGTTCTCCTTTCATAACAAATTTGCATATTTACTACTTCTGGGTGTTTTCTTGAACTAACGTTTGTGATCACTGCTAGGAAAAGCCCACGCTCCCTATTTTGGAATTCTTTAGCATCTCCCCGCGTGTCCCAGAGGAGCGGCACAGTGCATTATCTCCTCCGCCACCTGTATTTTGATTGCACTTCAAAACAAAGCTCCAATACTACAAAGAGGCGAGGGGGCCTGATCCTTCGCTACCTTACTCCGACTTTGTGCAGCCCACTGAAGACAAAGCCGTTGCTCTCGCCTAAAACTGAAGCAGTGGGGGATGTCCCAGCCCTGCCCGCTTGCTGCTCCTGGTCCAGCCCTTTTCTCACTGCCCTCTCCTGCACCACCAGGTGCTGGCAATGACAATAACCATGGGGAGGGAGAAAGGGGATCCTTCTGCACTCCTCTGCTCCTCTACCTGGGTGTACAGCACAGCTGGTAACCGAGTCCTTGGTGTTTGGTGGCTTTCCTGCACGAGCTGCTCGGTTTTGGGTGGGTTTGGGTTGGGTTTTCTTCTTTTATTTATTTTTTTTAAGAGAATGGAAGTGGTGGTACTGGTGGGTTGCCCTCAGAGGGAGGCTTGTTGTGTGCCAGTTTGTCTTCCAAAGGAAAGGAGTGGTTCCACATTGAGGGAAGCTGTAGGGCTGCTGGTGGTAGAAAAGGGGAAGGCATTATTTTGAATGGGCTGCTCCTGTGCACTGCTGCTTGGTATTAAATGCTGGTGATTAATTGCTCGGGGCTAGGAGATAACCAGGTCAGAACCTTATGAGATAGGCACTTCCCACTGACAGTCAGATGGTAGGGACCTACACCTAAAGTCCATTTGTACAAGTATTAGGGAGATACCATCTTTTGTACCATACATGTGTTTATAATTATAGTTCATAATGGCTATTCCTCTATTTCCAAACCTTCTAGACACTGTCACAACGCTGACCTGCAGTTTTGCTTGCACTACGAAGTAAATATAAGGCCCAGAGGTTAAAACTTAGCCCAGATGAGCCAGAACTATTCCTTGTAAGAGCAGACATCTGGAATATCTAAACATCTAACGTATTCCCAATCTGTGGCCTTTGCTTGCAGGTACAGACTTCGCCATGGTGATCACGTCTCTGCAGCCTTGAGGCCAGATCGATGAAACACACACCCCAAAACCACCGCTGGGCTGGAGCTGCTGCAGAGGAGAAGCATAACCACTCAAGGGTCTTCACCTGAGGAAACTGGCGAACTCTGTGCTTGGCAAACTGTTAGCAAGTAAGATTCAAAGTCTTTTTAATTATTGGGGCATAAACCTAAACTAGAAGAAAGCCAGTCTCTCTGAGGAACCCACACACCATGTCACACCATGTCAGGGAGCTGCACGTAGCAATTATTTATAGCTACAGGCTGAAACATGGACACCTGAAACTGCTCTCTGCTGCGGGCAGCGGTTCCACTTGTCTTTGAGGTACTTGGTGGTAGACTGAAGGCATGTCTGCATGTCAGGAGGAATACTGCCATTTTTCAGGAGGCAACTCCCCACCACGTTACATTTACAACTGGGACAACTTCTTGAGATTATTAGCATGTTTGCCTCTTCTTCACTTAACATTTGTTAGGTTAGGAAGGTTCTCGGAGCAGAGTGGTGTATCAGCCCCAGAATCTGTTGGAAGGTTCTGTACTGAGGCCTAAACCTAGCCTAAACCTCTGTGTTCCCCAGCACCTCCTCTCCTTACTGCAAACAAAATGAGAGCACCACACCATGCCCAGCTGCACTTTGAAGTGAATCAGGTAGTGCAGAGCTCCTGGAGGACTTTTAGGTGATGGATCCAGATCTGGTAAATTTCGCAGCTGCTGGTTTTGCCCTGACCTTGTAGTTCCCAACAGTAGGGTGAGTTCCAAAAAAATCAAGGTGATGATGTAGTGGGGAAACGTGCAAGGAGTAGAAGGGTCTTTGTGAGGTTGGAAAAGAAGTATAAATATAAATATATATAAAATAATATAAATTATATAATAAATATAAATATATAATAATAAATATAATAATAATAATAAATAATAAAAATAAATAATAATAATAAATATAAAGGGAGTTAGGGGAGGAAGGTGAAGAGGATAAATGTTAGTTCTCTTCTTGTGGTATCTACCTGCAACTCCACTGAGCCCATTCCCATAAAATTTGTTTGCGGAACTCTATACCAGTGCCGAATGCCACGGATGCAGCATTTGACCTTCTGCATCTGTCCTGAGAAATCCATTGGAACAACTCCTCTGCTCAAAGAAGCAAAAGGAAGTGATAGGGGTTATTAGTATTCATTTATTGTGAGCACACTTCTGTAGAGGTCTGAGCTGTGTTTCCGTGCTTTCGAGTAGATACTTGATTAGGAAGAGCTTTCTGCTGCAAAATTGGTAAGCTCTAACTTCCAGAAAACACCAGTCTCATACTCCACACTGCCATAGATGCAGTCCTAGGATCCCTCATAAGCTCTGTAGAGAGCAGAAAAGGATACTGCACTGCAATTACAAACCTCAAGACAAACATTGCTATTCCTACCACATTTTGTTGCTGATAAGACGGTCCACGCTTCAGGCCGGGTGCAGGCCCTGTGTTAGGTGTATATAAGCTTAAGGGAGACCAACAGCATCTTCTTCCACTTACTTACATCAAGTCTGAATCTGGCCCATAGAGTTTGTTGAATGGCCCAGGAAAAAAGCAAACAAACAAAAAAAAGTATCTTACAGGAGCAAAAGAGTCTGCTACGAATAAAGAAACCAATCATGGCCTCAACTGAGAGATGCAGAACTGAATTTTGGGGCAAAAAGCAGCCTGGTCACAGCCAGCCTTGCTCCGGGTCTGACCATCTGTTTTCTGACACGTTTCTTTAACATTAGGCCATCAAGCAAAGCGAAAAGTCTGCCTTATTAGTTCACACGCAGCACTGAGATTCCGAACGATGCCGATAAATAATGTACAAGGGTGCGAGAGAACAGCTCTGTTTGCTCTGGGCCTCTGGCTGCGGGGCGTGAGGGGCAGGGAGCACGGCCCCTCTGCAGCTGAGCCCTGCCAAGGGCTGCACGGCATGGCATGGCATGGCATGGCATGGCACAGCATGGCATGGCACGGCATGGCACGGCATGGCACGGCATGGCATGGCACAGCATGGCATGGCATGGCATGGCACGGCACGGCATGGCACAGCACGGCATGGCACGGCACAGCACGGTGCAGCAGGGCAATGGCAGGGCCAAACGCTGTGGCCGTCGGCCGCGCTCCGCTGCACTGAGGCTCTTTTCATAGCAAGGCTCCCGTCTTGCAGCACGCCACGTACACACAGCCTCTTCCAGGAGGTCGTTACCTCACTGTTATTTTACACTTCCCTCCCAAAAAGCTTCAAAGTCTGTTTTTTAGCATATATTTATTAAAAGTTTTTCTCGCTGTTCAAAAGAATAGCGGAGTCGCCGCTCGAATCCCCACTGTCAGCGACGGCCGCCCGGCTGAAGAAAGGAGGCGAGGGAGGCTTTGCTTTGGCAGGGCGGGGTGGGGGGGAGAGAAAATAAAGAGAAATCGGCCGAGCTTCAAAGGGCGCATTTCCATAATTGCCCTGTAACTTTGGCAAAATAAATCTGAAGGGCTGAGAAAAGCGCAATCTCTCAGATGAGTGCACTACAAAAGCCCCAGAGATCCCCAGTCCCACTTGTTACCATTCTAATTCAGTGAGAGAATTCGGTCCCTAACCTCGGTAACAAAAGCCATGAAATCACCGTCCTCCCATGCCGATAGCCCATGCCTAAAGAATAAGACCTTATCCAGCCTTTGTCTCCCTCTGCCCACTAACATTCAGGACAAATCAGAATAGCATTAGGCAGCAGAACAACTGCACGAGGGCTGCCGGACCAACAGCGTAAATCCACAGGCTCAGGTTCTCCCCTCCGAAGCCGTGTGGTCCTGGGGGGCAGGTGGGACGTGTTTGTGCCTTGTTTTGCTATAACGACAAGTGCTTTTTGCAGCATTCCTTGAATTTGCCTGCGCTCTGTTCATCTGAACGTCCCAAATGAAACGTGCACAAGTACTACGTGGTCGTTTTCCTTTAGGAAAGGGAAAACGGGCTCCACGGCGGCTTCTGGGATTTAGCACTTGCTTTCAGTAGAATCCAATCTTTACAAAAACGATCCTAGTAATTCTAAATAAAATTGAAGAAGAAGGTGCCTAGAATGGGGGCTGCCTTTTCACTAGGAGCCCTGGTTAGCTGGTGCAGCCGCCGTCCAAACTTTGCGATTCCTTAGAGAGAAACCTGCCCGCTGGATGTGAATAGTAGGCCTTTTACAGCGAAGGCCCAATCTCCCGTCATTTGGCCCCTCTCTGACTTTTTTATTTTCTCAATAAGACGAGCTTTTGTGGCGATGTGCAGTACGGACAATCAGGACAGCCTTATAAAGGGATTTAGAGGCGCGCACAAAGGGCCGCGGCAGCATCAAAGCCGGGCCGGCAGCACAATAGAGATGACATTTTTACATCCCAGGGCTTGGGCGGGCAGCGCCTGAATGCTGTGTCCATAGCAGTGTCAGTAAACAATGAGTAAAGTGGGAAAGGGGTGAAAACACAAGTCAAAATCTTTTTATTGAAGCCCCCTACACATTCATTGGGCATTTTTAGCCCTGCATTTGAAAGCTCTTCCATTTACTTACTCTCCAGCTTCTCCTATTTAACTAACTGACTGATGATGGCTCCATTTTGATATCCTAAGAAAAGAATGGGAATTCTTCCCGAAGTGAATATATTAATTTCATTGGCAGTAAAGAAAATATTGGCTGCATGGTGCTGTTCTTAAAGGGACACTGCCATCCTGAAACCACGCTGAACAGTCACGCGTAAGGAACCCCAGCCTTACCTGTAGTACCAGTTCTGCCTCTGGCTCTTGGAAGCGACGTTTTTCTGTTAATTTGCCAGTTTCCTGCATTTAGTTTATTTTTTGCAGAAAGAGACCGGAGCACGGTGGTGTTTCTAGCCGGTTTCTCTTCCCTTTCCTCGTGCCCAGGGTCTCCGTGGTATGCCTCGGAGTGCCAGCATGAGAAATGTAAGACCAGAGGATTGAGCCCCGCTCCCTTAGCCACACAGGTAATCTCAGGGACTCTGCTGGATGCCAGGAGGGTAGGCATGAGTGCTAAAACTTGCTCATCCTGGCCTTTTTTTTTTCTGAAATTATATGAAAACATTTCTATTAGCATTAGGGTTTGATTTAGTACACCAGAGGGAACCTGTCTATCAGGCATGAATTTCTGACATTGTCTTCTCTGGGAATCGCTTGCAAAAGTCTCCATTTGAGAACTCAGGCACAAGCACTGCTGGTCGATAGCCATTTCCAGTGCCCATTTTCATTAAATAATTTTGGAATAGGGACGATCTAATCTTCTCGTGAAGCTTGCGCTTTGCCTCTCTTGGAAGCCAGTTAGACTGTAACAGAGCAAATTGATGTTTTACTCCTTGTATCTAATTTCACATTACATCTATGTTTTTAGGCACTTAAATTTTACTGCGAAGGTGTCTTGAGTACTGCACAGTCCGGTGTGAGTTATGGTAATGATGGCTGAGGAATTCAATAGTGAGTCATGTATTTTCTAGGCAGAGAGAGAGACGTATTTTCTTCCACTGTTTTGCTTGAAAATAGGTATAATATTAATGTATTAAAACCCCGTTTTCGTGCGCTCCCAGTAAGTAATTTTATTCTAGCCTGGCTAGCTGGCCTACTGACATGCATTTTCACCACTGCTAAAAATAATGAGGAATCCAAGTGACACACATTTGTGGGTAGGAGTGCCATCAGATCCCTTGACCTAATTGAGCATGCCTATACACCTTAGAGTGTTTTGCATAACCAACTTAGACAGCAGGAACATTTCCAACCAGATTGATTGACATATTTTATTTCTAACTTAAGCTTAATCATGACCAAGAATGATTCATTTATACCTTTCAAACTTTAGGCATTGACACGGGAGACAACCAAGCTGCAGACTCCGGTGTAAGCAATCATGTAAAGGAAAAAATATATATTAATATAGTTTATTAACCTACTTAGCTGCTGAGGTTGATGTAATAAAATGGACTAATTAGCTGGTAGGAGAGTTACTTTATTTTATTAAAAAAAAAATAATAATAAAAAGATATTTTGTGGGAAAGGTTTTGTCCTAAATCACTCCTCCACTACACATCCCTGTGAAGCCCTGTACAGAACTCAGGGAAGGGACTGTAGGGTACATTTGATTTTCCTAAACCAGGTGGACAAGAGCTCGTCTCCCAGCAGTAGCCAAGCACCTCTCAGACCCAGAGAGTTCTTGGCTCTTGAGGCACAAACTATCTTCAAATAAATATCAGCATTTTCCATGTGCCGTGCCTTAACCAGGAACAAAGCCCACTAGAATGGGCTGCAATAAAAGTGCTATTTCCAGCATGTGTGTATGTGGCTGCTCTACACTGAAAATGTCCTTTAGCACTTTTTAACCATATTCTCTAGTGTGTCAGCAAAGAGACTCCATCAGAGTATTTAACATTGCTGGGAGCAAAGGAATAAAGTGGAGTCACTGTTGATTATTACTCATTAGCCACAAGGACATCCACTTAACATGTGAATAAATGAATGACACCATGTCCTAATGGAAATGGCCTCAGTGTACCTTTAAGCAAAATGTTGTTTAATATCTTCCATTTGCTGAATAGTAAAGAGGCCTGTTGGACATGCATAGTTAGCAAGCAGCCATTGTTGCTTTGTTCCAATTTCAGCATTTAATAAAAAAAGATGTTGTCTCGGCTGCGGCAAAGGCTGGCCGCAGAAAGCTGGGAGCAGCACAGCCTCTTCCTCCTCCTGCAATTCCGAATTTCACTGGCCTTGTAAAGGGTTAATAGCCATGAAGCAAACGCGTCCTTAGAAGGTACATGTTCTTCATTATTCCGCTTTACATTCAAACATATAAAACAAAGAGCATCTGATATCTTTATTGGTTCTCGTAGATAAAATGCAAGCAAGCTATAAGCCTTAATTTTCTTATTACCATTTGTTAACAAGGAAGATAACACTCTCAAAAGTAGTTGATTAGGACTCCCTTTGATTTGTATCTCGTTATGATTTCCAGGGCATATATTTTTGTATTACTACTTTAGTACGCTGATAGTTCTGATCAAAGTGATAAAAAGAGGTATTTTAGGAGTGCAACCCGTAACCGTGCAGGTAAACCACACAATCTGCACGGCATCTCCAGGGCTGCCGTGCTCCAGCACGCTTTGGGCACCAGCTCAGGGATGAGATACCCTCTCCTATCTCCAAAGCCGGTGGGCTGGGCTGGAGGAGCCCTTTTGCCCTCCAGCCCTTGCAGCAGTAACTTTTGGTGTTTGCAACTTTTTTCATTGCATTTCTACAGCACAGCTACTGCGAAGAGGCGCGGGTATAGCGTTAAAGCTGTTTACGATGTCAAATACCTAAATTCTCACAGTCAGGATCTGTACCAGAGCACGTCTTTTCGGCTTTAACTCTCCAAGGAAAATAAAAGCTGACGTGAAGGATTTGGGGGGGGTTATTTCCATGCACGTTCTGATTCCTGGTGGTGAAAACCGTACGCGTGTAGCGGGGGGGATCCTTCCTTGCTCTTCTAATTTCATCTGCGTGAGAGCTAGCTCCGCTCCAGGCACCTCCCGGCCAGGTCTCGGCTCACAAGGCTCCCTCCTGGCTTCTCCGTGGCCTGTGCCGGGCCGGGAGCGGGCAGCGAGCCCCAGCACAAGGGGGCCGACAGCTCCAAGCCCCCCACTCCTGCTGCCTCCTCCTCGCCGCGCTTCCTCCAGCGCAGGAAGGAGCGAGCGGGAGATGATTACATCAATCAGTGTCAGGGCTGGGAGCTGTGATTTATGAATATGCATAATGAGCTCTCACCTTTGAGAAGGACTAGCTAGGGAGATAATTGATTAGACAGGAAAAGAGCAGCCAAGAGAGAGGGAGGGAGGGAGGGAGCAGGAGGCCTCTCGGAGCTGTGGCGGGCAGGCCTGGCTGCAGCTCCAGCGAGGCTGTCAAGCTGTGCGAGTGAGTTCTAAAAAAAAAAAATAGGAGCAGGATTTTTAATGTTTTGTTGAAACACGCGTAACAAAACGTTTCCTCACAAAATTAATGGGAATTTTCTCCCCGTTATGGAAGCTGGGCAGGCACAAAGGCTGCGCTCTCCCTCGGGGGAGCCGAGTTTGCACTTCCAGAAGCCGACGGGGCGCCTTGCCCAGCGCCGCCGCCCGAGCATCCCGCGAGCTGGGGCAGCGGGGCCGGGGAGCCGAGCGGCTGTGCCGCCGAGGCAGAGCAGCCTTTAGTGGAGGTGGAAAGCTGGGGATGCGATTGTTTTCCCATCGCGGTCTCATTATTTTCTTCCATCCCCTTTTAAGCGTCTGTCTGGCCACTGTGTGAAAGTTTCTATGGAAAACCCACCAGGATGTCCAGAGGAAGGGGATGTGGAAATTTGCCTCTAGCTTTCTCTCCCCCCAACCCCTCCCATTTTACATGCCATTAATCTTTTTTTTTTTTTTTTTTTCTCCCCTCAGCCAGAATTGGCTAAGGAAAAAGCAGGGCTACAGAGTGCAGAGAGACTGGGTAAAATTTACATGAGAAACAATCCGTTTGCTAACCACCCACCCACAGAGTTTCCCCTCGTTTCAGGAGCCTGTTGGAGTGCAAGAAGGGGAACAGTTCCTGGCAGAAAGACAGCGCTGCGAGGAGGCAAACGCCGTTTCCAGGGCTGGCCGGGGCCAGGCAGAACGTATGTGAAAAGGAAGGGGACGGGGGGGGGGGAAAGCAGGGGCTGCAAATCCGTCAGGGGTCCCCCACTGCTCCGCATGGCCCGCCGGGGAGCACGGTAACTGCCAGGTCTCGAAACGCGTACACAGGGCGAGCAGACACACAGACACACGGCTATGGAGTGTGAACCTACATAGATATATATGTGTATATATATATATAAATATCATCGCTTACAAACGCCTAGGTTGAAAATGTAGTTTATCGGCCTAGCGCAACCCGATCCTATAAATAATACATTCCTATCACTCTGGCCTCAAAATGTCAATACTGCGCAGCCCCGCGCATTTGCATATCTTGTACTGTCTAAACTTGAAGCATGTCAGCTATGTGCTGCTGTTTGTACTTTAACTTCATTTTAACTCCTGCTTCCTCGCTCCCGGCTCCCTCCCCCCCCCCCGCCGGCTCCAGCAGCAAGCCGAGAAAAGCGCCAGGTATTTATTTATTCCTCTGCCCCCCCCGCCCTTACCCCATTCCCAGGGCCGGGCGGAGGGGAGGGCTGGGGGCACGCACCCCAAACCCCCCCCAGGACCCAGCTGTGGGGTCGGACGGGGCAACAAAACCCCCAGCCGGGGGGCTCGGGGGAAAGGGGCCACCGCCGGCGGCCGCCCCCGCCAGGGGGAGCTGCGGCTCCAGGCTGGAGCCACGGGGAGCGGCCGGGCTCGGCGGGGCTCAGCCCGGCTCGGCTCGGCTCGGCTCGGCCCGGCTGGGCTCAGCCCGGATCGCTTGGGCTCGGCTCGGCCCTGCCCGGCTCGGTTCGGCCCCGGGGGTGCCCGCCCCGCAGCAGCCTCGGGGAAAAGCACCGCAGAGGCGGCAAGCGAGAGTGTAGGCAAAGTGGCAACGGTTTATTTATTAGCCAAAAATAGATACTTTCTGGTACAATTTGGTTCACACGTATGTACAGCTTTTGTTTTTTTTTTTGTAACCGTATGTACAAAAACAAACGAACGAAAAAAAAAAATGGAAACACCTAGTTCTCACCGGACTTCCAAAAAACCTCACAAACTCAGCTAATCCCGATGATAGTACAGAAGCGGGGTTGGGTTTTTTTGCGTGTTTTTTTTTTTTTCTTTCCCTTTTAGTTTTAATATACGGACATGCTTACAAGTCGTAACTATACAGAGATTTCTTTTTACAATCATTACAACCACAATAAAAAATTAACTATGATGATGACAACGCCGATAGAACCATAGCGGCATCGAGCTGGTTCTGGGGCCTGGAAAAACAAAATGACACAGAAAAAAAAAAAAAGATATTTAATACTGCGAGAGAGGCAGGGCTGCCACGCTGTTTTTAAAGGTGAGTAGCGCTAGTTTTGTCGTTGAGGCTATTCTAAAAAATAGATTGCTAAATGTGAAAAGTTTTAGGGGGGGCACGGCAAAAGGAGCTGGCTCTGAACCCCCGTGGGGCTTCCCGAGAAGCGCGATGGGCTTCGGCGAGCGCTGCGCCGAGCTGCGGCCAGCGGGGCTCAGCCCTGAAGTTTTCCTGCCGGCTCTCGGCGTTGCCGTTTCCCTGCGTTTCTCTCGAAATTGTCATTTCCCTGCTCTCCTCTCGGACCTGCCGTTTCCCTGCCTTATTGTGCCCCCCGGGCCGAGCTTCGCTCCCCGGCCGCCTCTCGCCGCGCTCCCTCCGTGCCCGGCCGGGGCTGCGCGAACCCAGCGCGGCTCCGCTCCGCGCCGGGGAGCCGCAGAGGCCCGAAGGAACAGCGGAAAAGAAAAAGAAAAAAAGGGGGAAAAGGGGAAAAATCAGAGCAACCCACCGCGCACTCGGGGGAAGAACAAGAAGCCTCCCTGAAAGGGCACCAAAGAAGCGGAGACCCGGGCTAACCATTTACAACTCCCTCCATATATCCTTAGGAGACTGAGGAAGCAATCTCTTACCGCCTCTGCACTGGCTGGAAAGCTGTCTTTATTAACTTTTTCTCTACTTCCAAGGCACTAGATCGATCTAAAAAGAGAAGAAAAAAAAAAAAAAAAGCGTTCCTTTTTAGCCCCCGATTTATCCCCCCCTCCCTCCAGCCCTGCGTTCAGCCGCTAGCCTCCAGCTCGCACCGCAGCGCCTCGCGAACCCGACAGAGCTCCGACCGTCAAAAGGGGGGGGGTGCAAAAAATTAAAAAATACACTCCGAGCCGCGAGCAAACCTCGGGGCCGGCCCCGGGCCGCCGCGAAGCCCCCGCGGGGCCGCCGCGGAGCCCCCCCCGCAGCCCCGCGGAGCCCCCCGACGGCCGGCGGGGGAGCGGGGGGCAGCGGCAGGCGCCCTTCGCCCGCTCCGCGCAGCCCCCGCTCCGCATCCGCTCCGCATCCGCGCGTCCCCGCGCATCCCCCGCGCATCCCCGCTCAGCGGTCACCTGCTCCGGGGGGCTCCGCGCTCTGCGCCTGGTCCGCGGCTCGCGGGAAAGCGGCGGCGCCCGGGGGGGCGGCGGGGGCGGCCCCCAGCCCCAGCAGGTGGGGAGTGTTCAGTAAGGCCAGGGGGTGCGGGGCCGGGGGCGGGTGGTGGTGGTGGTGGTGGTGGTGGCTCGGGAAGGCGCGGTTGGTCCAGTTGGGGAATTTGCCCAAGGGGCAGGAGGGGACGAGTCTGTGCGGCGGGGGCGGCGGGGGGGGCAGCGGCAGCGGCTGGGGGGCGGCGGCCGGCGGGGAGCCCCCCCCGGGGGACTTGCGGGGGTTGTCCGGGCTGGTGGCCGTCTCGGCCAGGGACCAGATTTTGGGCTTGGGCACGGTGCCGGCCAAAGCGCCGTCCGTCGGGGAGGAGGCGGCGGAGGACGAGGCGGAGGATGGGGGCGAGTGGAGGCGCGGCGGAGGCTGCAGGGGAGGCCGGAGGGGAGGCTGCAGGGGCTCCAGGCCCGCGGGCGGCGGGGGGGCGGCGGGGAGCTCGCACTTGTGGTGGTGGTGGTGATGGTGGTGGTGGTGGTGGTGGCGGAGGTGGTGGTGGCGGAGGCGGTGCGGCTCCCCGTCGGCGGCCTCGAGGTAGCGCTCCTCGGGGGCGGGCAGGTCCTCGAAGCCCTCGGAGCCCTCCGAGTCCGTCTTGGAGTCGGAGTGCAGGAGGTCGGCGTCCTGCAGCTCGTCCTCCAGCTCGTCCTTGGTGCTCTCGATGTTCTCGGTGTCGATGTTCTCCAGGTCGATCTCCTCCTCGTCCTCCCTCTTGTCCTCTTCCCCCTCGTGGTCGCTGCCGTAGGAGTTGCCCTCCTCGTCGGTCCTGCTGCGGGGGGCCCAGGTCATCTTGTTCTCCTTCTTCAGCCTCCGCCGCGCGTTGGCGAACCAGGTGGAGACCTGGGTGAGGGTCATCTTGGTGATGATGGCCAGCATGATCTTCTCGCCCTTGGTGGGGTAGGGGTTCTTGCGGTGCTCGTTGAGCCAGGCCTTGAGGGTGCTGGTGCTCTCCCGGGTGGCGTTCTTGGGCCTCGACGGGTCCCCGAACTGGTACTGTCCGTAGGGGTAGAAGGCGGGGTGGTGGGGGGGGAAGGCGGCGTGCTGCACCCCCGGGCTCTCCTTCAGCTCGTACTGGGCGCCCTGCAGCGACACGGGAAGGGGCGGCCGGGCTCAGGCGGCGCCCACGCTCCGCACCGCGCCGGATCGGCCCCGCTCCCTCCGTACCTCGGGGTCGGGGTTTGGGGTTTTTTTTGGGGGGGGACGGGACACCCCGCTCGGCACCCCCTCGGCGGCCCCCCCGGCTCTCTGCGGTCCCTCCGGAGCCCCCCGCAGCCGTCAAACCCTAAGCGCGGAATTTTCTCGGGGCGCGTCCCCGGCGCTCCCCTTTCCACCCTCCCGGCACCCCGGGGACCCCCCTCCCCACGCCCCCGGGGGGGCTTCTTACCAGCTGGGGGAAGATGGGCAGCTCGGCGGCGTAGGGCAGGAAGGCTCCGTAGCCCTGGGCGGCGGCGGCGGCGGCGTAGGGCGAGCCGTACATGGAGGAGAGCACGTTGGAGAGGGGCCCGGACGGGGCCAGCTCCGCGCCGCCCCGGGAGCCGCCGCCGCCGCCGCTCCCCGGGCGCTCGGCGGGGTAAATGGGCCTGATGTACTGGTAGCCCAGCTGCGGGAAAGCCATGGCGGGGGGCAGCGGGGGCAGGGGGAGGAGGGGGGGGGAAGGAGGGGGGGGGGAAGAAAGGAAAAAGGGAGAGAAAGGGGAGAAAGGAGCAGCGGAGCGGGGAGCCGCGGCGCTCGCCCTCGCCGCCCGGCCGCACTTTCAGCGGCGGCCGCGGGCTCCGGCAGGCATCGGGGGGGCGGCCGGGGGTGCCGCGGGGTCCCTCCTGCTCCGGCCGCCGCGGTAAGCGAGCCGAGCGCTTCTTTCTTCTCGCACTTTTCCTATTGATCTGAGTGGACCCGGGTCAGGTCCTAACAGATTGCCTGAGATTATTGGGACTCCGGGCTCTGATTGACATTTCTAGTCTCTCGCAAGCCCCTCCTATTTCTTTTAAGTCTCTCTCTCTCCCTCTGCCTCTCTCTCTCTCTCTCTCATGCCCAGAGCTCGCTCTCGCCGGGTTTGTCACTGGCTTCTCTCTCTCTCTTTTTTTTTTTTTTTTCTAAATCTGTTTACTGACGTCGCGATCTTTTATTTGAGTTGCTTTCAAATCTCGTTTTAGCAATCGCCAATCAGTTGTGTGTTTTACAAAGGTTTAACCCTGCCTCGCGGTATTCTAATTATATAGAGATAGATTTAGATATAATTTCTTTCGTGGACCCCCCCCCCCTCCCCCGGAGCATGGGAAGCCAGGGTGTCAGCTGTGAGTGGCACACGAGAGGGACAGGAAAAAGTTGTGACATTTAAAAATAAAGGCTCTTCCCACCACCACCCACCCCTTTTCAGGTTTTCCAATTTACATCCTTCCCTTGCCCGGGCTCATTTTGTTTCCTTTATTAAGATATTCCTGCATCGCCCCCCCCAACCCCCCCGGCCCTGGCGAGGGTTACCTCTCCTAGCACAGATTTAAAGACTCTCGGATTTTGAAAGAAATTTGCATTTCCTGGGCTACCTTGAAATTTTTCCTGATGTACTGAATCTTTAAGGAGTTCTCTACATTTTGTCTGGGCTAACAGTGGGCAGATACAGTGGAAAAGCTAAGTTAATTTTCCTCCTAATAAGGGACTTCAAAGAGTTGTAGGTCACAATTTTACATCAAAGGCAGAAAAGAAGGCAAATTAAAATCTTAACAAAGGAGAGACGGGAGCAGCCCTCTGGGCCATTAGTAAATAAGTGGTGTGAAAAAAGGGACAATGACAGGCACTGGAATTAAACTCATTAACACCTTTTTGTCTTGGTGCGAAATCTCTAATTAGGAAATTTATGATCATTTTGCTTATTCCCTCTGTTCTGAAGCACTACAAGGCTTAGAAGGAAGTACCTGGTACGTGCAACATTTGCAAAGGGAGCAGCGGCGCGGTGCTGCAAGGAGCTATTGGGAGGGAGCCCGGCCACGTTTTAATTACTGGATAAACCTTTTTTTTTTTTTTTTTTTACGATCAACACATTTTAAATTACCCTTCGCTCTCGCCCCCCGACTCTCCCAGCCCGGCGATGCCGCGCTGCGAGGCTGCTGCGAGCGCAGCGCGTCCCGGCAGGGCGCAAATGTGTCCCGAGCCGTCCCTGCGCGGCTGGCCAGGGGCTGGGGCGAGGGGGAAAAGCTCCCGCAACCTGTGGGGCTGAGCTGGTGGGGAGCGGGAGCTTATCCGCCCCGGGGAAAGCTCGGCGTTTCTTTAAAACTAAATCCTAAAAAAAAAAAAAAAAAGTTTTTTTAGGGCTTTGAGGAATTGGGAGGGCGGTTTAGCCGTGTTCCCCTCTGCTCCGAAGCGCTCTGCGGATTTATTGCCTTTCCAATGTGATTTAGGTACAATATAACCACTGTGCCCACAGTATGGATTTTTATAACTACATTTCTTTAAAAATGAAATTCATGTCAGATTACGCAGTTAAAGGAATCGACCTTGATAGCTTGCTATAATAAAACTATATCAGCTTGTAATAAATGCGGATTATAGCAAAGCAAGCTCCAGAATTAAAATTCCCTGAATCAATATATGAAAATCTGTAGGAAACATCTCTAATCGTATTAAGTTCATCTTTATAGCATTTCTTATCTGCTAATCTAGTGCAAAAACAAGTCTGGGTTGGAGGAATTTATTTTCTTCTAGCCAACGCTGCTCCCGTAATGGGTTTTGATAGCATAATGCAATGGAGATAACAGCACCAAATTCGGTTACATGTTTATTTCTTTTTAATTCAGAAGGAAAACGGGCGGCGAACCCGTTTCGGGGACCGCACCACGTCCTGATTTTGCTTCAACTTCCCTGCTCGCTCGGCTCGGGCGCTGTGACGGGCTCGGCGGAGCCAGGCGGCAGCTTTCCAAAACTCTCTCCTCCTGGGGGGAATGGGGACGAGGTGGGCAATGGGGCGAGCCCCCCGCCGCGGGGTGGCGGCGCTCAGGACCCCCCCACAGCGGGCTGGGGGACACCGGCGGCCCCGCACGCCTCGGCCCCGTCCTTTCGGGGCTGCCCGGCGTTGAGCGGCTCGCAGGAGCGTTTGGTTTCCTCGCCCGCTGCCTGGTGGCACCCGGAGAGGTTTTGAATCCCCGGCGCGATCGCTCGCTGCCCGACCCTGCCGGGGCGGCGGGCAGGGCGCAGGGGGATGCGGGGCGATCGGGGTGATTTGGGGTGTTGTGGGGTGATGTTCGGGTGTTGTGGGGTGCTGTGCGATGATGTTAGGGTGTCGTGGGGTGATGTGGGGCGCGGGCCCCGCCGGGGAGACGGAGCAGAGGCCAGCCGGGAGGGAGGCACGGCAGGCGAGAAATTTATGGGTGCGAATGGATGCAGGTCAGGGCGAGGATGAGGGATGGGTTATTAATGGGAAAGGAACGGGCAGGAAACGTCTCCGGAGCGAATGGGTTGGAGCAGCAGCGTGCGGAGCCACGGGGCTCGGCCGAGAGGTTCAAAAGGGGAGAGAAGAAGCGGAAAAAAGCAGCAAACGGTGGGCGAGAGAGGCAGGGGAGCGGACGGTCCTCCCGCTGCCGTACCGGGCCGGGGGTGCTCGGAGCGGTGTCCACGGCGAGGGGGGTCCCGCACGGCTCGGGCACGGCCCGCGGGGGGCTCCGGGGCCGGGCTGGGTGCGGGGGGGCAGAGCCGCGTCCCCCCGGGCGGGGAGCGAGCGGCCGGGAGAGGGAAGCCGAGCGGGAGCCGCTGTGCCGGGCTCGAAGCGAAAGGAGCCGCGGCGGGGAGGCCGGGGCCGGCTCGTCCTCCGGGGAGGCCGGGAGGAGCCGGGAGGAGCCGTGCGGGGCCCGACGGCCGCGGGGCGGGGGGCGAGCGGGGCCGCCCCCGGGGGGAGCCGCGGCGGCGGAGCGCTCCTCGGCCGGACAGACACGTGTCTTCTGGCCGGGACCTGTCAAAGCCGGGAGAGCGGCTCCTGATTTATTACCCCAAACACACACACCCCCGCCCGCCTCCCCTCCTTCCCTCCCCTCCTTCCCTCCCTCCCTCCCCCCGGCCTCGCCGCCCTCCCTTCCCGGAGCGCTCCGCCGGGCGCCGAGCTCAAACCAGCCCCGGAGCGGGGCTTCCCCGAGGCCGGGGCCGGCTCCGGGGCTGCGGCACCAGCCCCAGCCGTGGCCCCCCCACCCCGCTAGCCCTCGGCCCGGCCCCGGGGCTCAGCTCCGGGCGCTGGGTGCCGCTGGCCCCGCTCCCCGGGGCACGGAGACGGAGGGGAGCCGGGGACGGGCTCCGGAGGCTGCGGGCTGCGAGCGGCGGGGCTGGGGCCGGGGGGGCTCCCAGGGGGCCGGGGGAAGCCCCCGCGGGCGGGCACGGGTGGGAGCGGCGGGGAGGGGGGCAGCAAACGAGTGGAATTGGGAGAGGGGCTGCGGTGCAAAAAGAGTTAAGGAAAATAGAGGGAAAGATCAAAGAGCCGGGTAAAAGACTCTTCAAATTACACGTTTGAAGCTTTTCCATAATTCCAAGGCGACAGATAGATAACAAGCTGCACATTCCTTATCACATATGGAATCAATCTGAAAGGAGTCTCTTGATCAGAATCTGTTAATTGCAGTGACATATGATTTGGAAAGAAAACACAATTAATGACCCTTCATGTTAGGGCTTTGGGAAGAGGCCACTGACAGTCTGCGCTCTGCAACCAACGTCAACTTTTTTATTGGTCGTAGTAGTAGAAGTAGTAAACTGCTCAGGGGAGACATTCCTCGAGCCTCGGCGACTGTTTTGTCTCCGTTCCCTTTGCAGGTTTCTCGAGAAGGGGGAGGAGAGGAGAAAGGGACGGGAGTGTGTGTGCGCGCCTTCCCTTAAAGGTTTGGGGAGCTCAGATGATTTAGTACCTTGTCTGTAAATCTAATGACCTAAGGTGAGAAAAAATACTTCATCTTTTATTATTACCATTTGTGGTGAGCGTTACCAGGAAACAGCGGAGCCCGTTTGAAATGGTAAATATATGTATCCATTTAAAAGCCATTACTGCGGAGATTTCCCCCAAAGCGGCCGGGAGCGCACCTCCGCCGGGCCGCGGCGCGCTCGGGGGGCGCGGAGCCGGGCTGGGGGCCGGCAGGCCGGCAGGGAGGCCGGGGCAGGCACTGCAAGTGCTCTGCCCTGTCATTAGGAGGTAATGGCTTTGTTTGAGGAGAGAGAGGGAAGATGGGGAGGGAGGGAGAGGGAGAGAGAGGTTCATTTGAAGGTTATAAAGCATACACTTTAATAGGATCGAAGTGAAATTAGTTAATAAGAAAATGCTGGCCAGAAGCTCTCCGGGCTTTTAAGTGCTCTCCAGGCCATTTAGGGAAATTGAATAAGAACAGGCTCCGTTACCTGCAGCCCCAACTATTATCTCCAGTTCTGCACAGAGGCGAGAAGGGAAAAATAGTGCCTGAGAGACCTGAAGTCCCGCACACCTCCCGCCAGCCTATTTCCTCCCCATAGCGTCCCCTTTCTGCTCCAGCCCTGTCCCCTTCCTCCCCTTTTAGGCACCTCAGCCCGCTCCGTGTGCCACAAGGGGGTAAGCCAAGGTAAAAGGGCCATCAGGGGCTGCTGAAGCCTGCGGGGGCAGCTCTGGGAAGCAGCCCCGGCCCCGCTCGGGCAAAGCCGGCCCCCGGGAGGTATTTTTTCCCTTCCATTTCGCCGAGTTTTTCCCACCATTGTGGTGCTTTGCTGGTTTGCGTTCGGACCGGTGCCAGTAGGTCAGTATATTGTGTTACCTAACTTCCTATCCGCTCCCTCTCTCCCTCCCTTTAAACTTTGGAGTTTTCAGAGGTGTTAATAAAACCTTTCCTTTGGTAAATCGTTCATTAGAAACCCCACCGAAACCTGGAAAGACTTCAGAAAACAAAAAAATTAAAAAAATAATAATAATCACAGCGCTCGGGAATGAGAGGTTGGGAGAAGGCTTTTGTCCAAAAAATGCATAATTGCTGTGAATCTTAGGAAACATTAATCTTTACAGGAATTCGTGATTCATATCTGTGGTTTGACCGTTTGGGTGATTTACAATCTGCTAGCGCAATTCCCTAATTTGATGCCAATATATTTCACGCACCCGCTCAGACTTTCCATAGCCCGGCGCAACGAGCGGCTGCCGTGCCCCGGCGGTGGCGGTGCGGCTGTTGCGCACCGACCCCCGGGGGATGCTCGGAGCGGGGGGGGCCGGCGGCGAAGCCCCCCCAGGGCTGCCGCGGGGTGCCCTCGCCCTTCGCCCTCCCCTCCCGGTGCCCGCAGGGGGGGCGCAGCCTTCGTGCGCCGCCTGCCCCCGGCCCGGGAGGGCTCCCCCGGGCTCCCCGAGGGGCTGCCGGGGAGGTCGCTGCCCTCCTGCTGCTTCGCGGGGTGCGGGGACATCCCGCACGGTGCTGCCGCGCCCCCCGCACCGGCACCGGCAGAGTACCCCCGACGGCTCCCGGGGATGGGGATGGGGATGGGGATGGGATGGGATGGGACGGGACGGGACGGGACGGGACGGGACGGGACGGTGGCTCCGCCGCCCCCCTCCCCAGCCCGGCGGCACCGCCCCGGGGTGAGGCGGGGGGGACCGCGGGGACACGGGGATGGGAGAGGGGGACTCGGGCAGGGCGGCTGCGGCGGCAGCGGGGCTGTGTCCCGGTCCGGGCTCTAGCTCCCAGTCCGGGGATGTATTTGGTTCCCGGTCCTGTTCTTTAGTTCCCTGTCCGGGGATGTATCCGGTCCCCGGTCCGGGGATGTCTTTAATTCCCGGTGCGGGTATTTCCACGCTCTCCGGCCGCCGCTCGGAGACGCGGGGCTGCGGACAGCCTCGTGTAATTTGTAACTCGGGTTATTAGCTGCAGGGGAAAACACGAGCAGAGAAAAGAAGCAGCAGCTGCACTGACGATAACAGCGCGCGGAGTCTAATCTTGTGACACAATCATTAATTACTATTGTATTAATTACTATTTTTCCCAAACAGTCCCTGCCCGGAAGAGCTTACAGCCCACAGCTGCCGTGTAATGATGCTCTGCTTTAGGAACGATTTCCCCATTAGCTCGCAGGTAACGTGTACAAATGGCAACACCTCCGCTATCAAAGCCCATCAGCTCGCAGCCGGAGATTTTCTGTCCCACCGGCCTGGGCAGCGCGATGCCGATGCCGATAAAATGCATTTCGATATCAAAGTCTTTGCTCGCCTGCGGATCCCGTCCAAACTTTTGGAGCGCGTTGCTGCTTTATTTGCTCTTCATCCCATGGATGCCGCCTTATATCAGTAACAAACAAGCATTGATTTTATGGTAAAGTCACTTTGGGATGGGAATGAGTAACTCCAGGCAGTGCTATCACTGTATTACATGGAAATGGCCCAGGTAACAAGATGAACATTGATTCAGCATTATGTTTGATCAATAATGAAATAAGTAACTTCAGGGCCAAATTAAAATGCAAGCTGGCTTAACGCTGCCAGCTTCTGGGCTAAGTGACAAGGCTAATTCAGCAGGGAAATGGCAATATTTGCATTAGAGGCTGCATCTGTTGTTCGGCGGAAGGGGCTGGCTCTGCAATAACGCGGGAGAAAGCTGGGGCCGGGCCGGGCCGAGCCGAGCTGGGCCGGGCCGGGCCGCCCCGTCGGGGCTGCGCTGCCTCGCCCTGCGCGGCTGCGGGCACCCCAAAACCAGGGGGAGCTGGGGGGGGCTCGGCCCTGCCTCCCCCAGCCGAAGGGGCATTTCGGGAAGGTGGTTTTCAGGCGGTTTTGAACCATTTCCTCGAATGCTGGGGGAAAAAAAATAAAAAATAAAAGCGGACGACCCCCCCTGCAAGGAGCAGGGAGCGCCCCCCGGGGCTGGGGGCACCAAGCGGCGGCGGCTCACCGGGAGGGGGGGGCCGTGGCGGTGCGGGGGGGTCTGCACCGGTGCGGCCCTGAAAGTGGAGCCGCAAATAGGGCCCAGGGTGGCGGAGGTGCGGCTGGAAATGGATGAGGTGCTGGCCGAGCCCCGGCCCGGGGGGGCGGGCGGCAGCGCCACGGGACGGGGGAAAAAGCAGCTCCCGACGGCGGCAGGATCCGGCTCCTCCTCGGGGAGTCGGTGCGAGCCCGGAGAAGGGGTGCAGAGCCCGGGGGCGGCTTTAGGGCAGGCAGAGCGGTGGGACGGGGGCAGGAGAGGGGCAGGGGGCAGCCGGGAGCCTCCGCAGAGCTCCGCCGCCGCGCAGCGAGCTCGGCTGGAGCGGGGCCGGGGCGCCCCAAAATCCGCCGCGGGGAGAAAAAGGGGCCCGGGGCTGCCCCCCCTCTGCTCTCCCCTCCCCTCGGGCAGGTCAAGCGCGGTCGTCCGGAGCTATCGATCGCTCCGCGGGCTTGTAGTGATTTGTTGGAAGTAAGTAGGGGCGAGCAGGGGGCGCGGAGACGCGGCGGAGCCTCCGCGGGCGCGGAGAGGGACCGAGGGGGGACCCGCTCCTGTCCGGGGGTGCGGGGCAGGCTGCCGGGGTGCTGGAAGTCCCGAGGAGAAACGTGTGGGTAGGGGAAGGGACGGGAATTGTTCCGCGGGCAACTTTAAAGGCCGGATGGATTTTATGTTTAGGGGTAAACACAAAACCATCCACTAAAGTCAGACATGCCTCCTTTTTTCAGGGCTAATGGAATGAGTCATCGACAGAGTGGATTATTTAAAGCACCATGTGAGTCTATAATCATGTATATATACAAGTTATTATATATTGGAAATCTGTCTCCTCCACTCCCTAGTCTCTTATAATCCTCTGACCAGGAACCAGGCAGTCCCCATGTGGAAATTTAGAAAAGAAAAATCAGTAATGCTCTTAGCATCAAACAATAAATCCCGAAGTTATTTGCCACCACATTTAATTAAATATTTTGAAAAGAAAACCCCTGTGATTGATTTGCCTTCTGTATTGATCCACTATTGATCCTCCGCGTCTCGCTAGTCCAGCTGTGGCATGTGCTAAATGGCTGCGATGCCGAGGAATACCTCGTTATGAATTGCTCCTTAAAATTCACCGGGGCGCTTCCTAAAGACTCCGGG